>NC_044988.1:73838857-74150523 GCF_008728515.1 Papio anubis
TTAGTATACTCTCAAATGGCATAATCATAATAATTATATAATCATTATATAATAATCAGAGCCTCATGGAAATGTGAGACAATACTAAGTGTACCAACATACACATAATGGAAATAACAGAAGGAAGAAGGCAGAAAAAAATACTTATTTAAGTAATTGCTAAAAACATCACAAATTTGATGAAACACTCATCCAAGAAGATCAATGAACTTTAAGTAAGGTAAACTAAAAAGAGATGTACACTCAGATACACGATAGTCAAAATATTGTAAGATAAAGAAGGAAAAAAAAACGCCTCATAAACTTCAAGAGAAAACTGGCTCATCATGTGTAAGGGAGCCACTATAATATTAACAGCAAACTTCCCATCAGAAACAATTGAGGCTATATGGCAATTGGATAACATATTCAAACGCCTGGAAGAAGAAATAAAACACAAAAATAAATGTCAACCAAGAAGCCCATGTTCAGCAAAACCATATTTCAAAAATAAAGGTGAAATAAACATGTTACCTGATAAACAAACTGAGATGATTCTTTGCAAGCAGACTTAGACTTGCTTTATGAAAATACTAAAGGAAGTTAGGCCGGGCGCGGTGGCTCAAGCCTGTAATCCCAGCACTTTGGGAGGCCGAGATGGGTGGATCACAAGGTCAGGAGATCGAGACCATCCTGGCGAACATGGTGAAACCCCGTCTCTACTAAAAAATACAAAAAACTAGCCAGGCGAGGTGGCAGCGCCTGTAGTCCCAGCTACTCGGGAGGCTGAGGCAGGAGAATGGCGTGAACCCAGGAGGCGGAGCTTGCAGTGAGCTGAGATCCGGCCACTGCACTCCAGCTCGGGTGACAGAGCCAGACTCCGTCTCAAAAAAAAAAAAAAAAGAAAAAAGAAAATACTAAAGGAAGTTATTCAGGATTTAAAAACAAAGTAATACCAAACAGCAATTCAATACACACACATCCACAGAAAGTAACTCAAAAATACAGTTTAAAAATTAAGTAAATGAATTAAAATGCTATGTTAGCTTGTCTGGTTTGGTTGCCTAATTTTCTTGTAAACATGTACGTTCCTGTTGGTTTATTTTGGAGGGAGAAGAAAGGACATTTATTCACTTGTTTTAAAGGAACTTCTTTACAAAACTATTCCACTCAACTCGTTACAATACTGTCAACATCTGGCCCTTGGGAAAGGCACAGACTTTTTTGTTCCACTAAACTCTGAAAATACAGTTCCTTTCCCTACATTGTTATTTCTCCATTTTCTTCTGCTAAGCTTGGGCAGCTTCAGCCAAAGTCAATATTCTTCAGTAGGAAATGTCAGTCCCTTGAATTTTAAGGTGCTTTATAAATGGCTCTCTTGAAAGATTACCTTCCCTTGTAGGTGGTTGTAGGGTTTGGGGTAGAGAAAGAAGAGATTATGGTGATAGTAGAATGTACATCATAACCATCTTTGCCCCTAAAAAATTCACACAACTGATGTTTGCCCCTACAAAATTCGCACAACTACATTCTTCACTTTCTCTCACAGATACTGCGAGTGTGTGACAAAGTAATGTGTGAAGAGAACTGGTTTCACAATTTTTTAGCATGTTCTAAACAGTAGTCCATAAACTCACTTTAGTACATACAAGTTTAGAGTACCTATTTTTTTTATTATTATTATTATACTTTAAGTTCTAGGATACATGTGCATAATGTGCAGGTTTGTTACATATGTCTACTTGTGTCATGTTGGTGTGCTGCACCCATTAACTCATCCTTTACATCAGGTATAACTCCCAGTGCAATCCCTCCTCCCACCTCCCTTCCCATAATAGGCCCCGGTGTGTGATGTTCCCCTTCCCGAGTCCAGGTGATCTCATTGTTCAGTTCCCACCTATGAGTGAGAATATGCGGTGTTTGGTTTTCTGTTCTTGTGATAGTTTGCTGAGAATAATGGTTTCCAGCTGCATCCATGTCCCTACAAGGGACACAAACTCATCCTTTTTTATGGCTGCACACTGTTGGTGGGATTGTAAACTAGTTCAACCATTATGGAAAACAGTATGGCGATTCCTCAAGGATCTAGAACTAGAAGTACCATATGACCCAGCCATCCCATTACTGGGTATATACCCAAAGGATTATAAATCATGCTGCTATAAAGACACATGCACAGGTATGTTCATTGCGGCACTACTCACAATAGCAAAGACTTGGAATCAACCCAAATGTCCATCAGTGACAGACTGGATTAAGAAAATGTGGCACATAGAGTACCTATTATATTGCTCTGTGTTGTTGGAGCATCTGACACAACATGATATAATGCTAAATGAAATACCAAATATAAAAGTATATCTATATCATAACCACAACTGTTCAAGTCAGCCCTACAGAAAAAAAGAATTCCCTAACCAAGCCTGAATATGACACTGCCCATTGTCCTTGCCCATTTTTCCCACACGCCATTAATTTTATGACTGGTTACATGGTGATATGGTTTGGATTTGTGTCCCCGCCCAAATCTCATGTCAAATTGGAGGAGGTGCCTAATGGGAAGTGGTTGGATCACGGGGGCAAGTTTCCCCCTTGCTGTTCTTGTGATAGTGAGTGAGTTCTCACGAGACCTGATGGTTTTAAAGTGTGTGGCACTTCCCCCATTGCGCTCTCTTTCTCTCCACCATGGGAAGATGTGTTTGCTTCCCCTTTGCCTTCTGCCATGATTGTAAGTTTCCTGAGGCCTTCCAACCACGCTTCCTATTAAGCCTCTGGAACCTCAGTTAAACCTCTTTCCTTCATAAATTACCCAGTATCAGGTGGTTCTTTATAGCAGTGTGAAAACAAACTAATACACATGGCCATTTTTTAGTTTCCTAAAAAATGTTTAAAATTTTTAGCTAATTACAGAAGATCTCATAAAGACGGATCAAAAGATGACTGAAGCCAAACAACAGACTTAAAGAGGGAACTCTAGCACTTTACTGATATATTTAATCCTTTTGATTTTCTTCAAGTGCCTGCCTAGAATTCTCCTTTGTCTCCATCCCAAATGAAATAAAGCAGAATGTTCAAAAGAATAAGAACTCACACTCATGAAAGAAAATTTTAAAAATCCTTCTTCATTTCTGCTATTCCTATAGGATAGTAAATTAAATAGGTCTTTCTAATTAATAGTACCAAAATGAAATCTGGACTACATTCAATCTCCAGCTTAAGGCATAGTCTTTGCTTATTGCATCTGTTGCTATGAAACAATACATTTTTTTCCTAAAAAATCCCTCTAACTGTAATACAACTGGATATCAAATAAAACTGACATTGATATACACTTGGCATTACAAAAAGTGGATATTTTCCCTAAGGAACCTCTTATTTCATGCCCTATGGTAGTCATTAGTGCTATTCACTAAACATTCTGGTTTTTTTCCTTTTAGGAATACAGAAAAATTGCTATTCCCTTGAAACTGGGCCCAAATTTTCTTTGCTATGATCAATGAAGTTCTAGTGGAAGTGGCATTTACTGTTTCCAGATAGAAAGATTTACTTGCCAATGAGAGACCCTGCTGCTCCCTCTTCCCCTTGCCACGTAGAAAAGTACATTTCAAAATGAAGCCTCCATTAGTCTAAGTCCCTGAGTGACTTTGTCAGAACCTTCCTGTCATTCATGACACATTATACATGCAGCAGCATCAATAAGTAAACAATTATTGCAATAAGCCACAAAGGTTGAAAGGCAATTTGTTAATACATCCTAACCATCCTACAGCCATTCCTGACACACAAACCCAAACATACAAATAAAGGAAAAAGCTATGAGATGAAACGAAGTGAGAAGACCTGCAAAAAAAGCAGCAATAAGATTAGATTGTTGGTAAATGCCAGTATCAACTGTGCAGATGGATTTTAAGTAAAAATTTGGAGATCTGAATCTGGGACTCCTCCATTAGACCTGAACCCTCTAATAGGGCAAAAGGGGCTTTTCAGGGTCACTGTGGATGATTTTACCAGATGTACTTACACAATTTCACAACACTCAATAATAAGCTATTCAAAACCTAGAAAGCATAGACTTGAAAATTTATCATAGCAATTTTCAGGGAGATAGAAGTAAAGTACTTTGTTTTAACAGTACCAACAGCATAATTTCTTAAAAGCTGGAGATCAAACATCCTAAGATGAGTCGTATTTTCTAGTGCTCACACATGTAACATATAAGCTAGCAGCAGCACTTAATGGTTTCACGTTAGTACCACTTCGTTATTCCCAGCAAAAGCAGATCAAATGCTCTCTGGAGGAAATAATCTTCAATTTAGTTCTGCAGGATATCCAAAGAAAAATTGAATTTACACTCACAAATCACTAAACACAACAGAAGCAAACCGCCATTAGTGAGAGTCCACACTCACAATAACCACAGTCATTGTAAATGAACTAAACTCATAATTTTTAAAGTAGTATTAGTATAATAGAGACAGAATTTTTTATTTTAAGGGAATACATAACTTTCATATTATTTTAATGTGTATATTTTCCACTACATAGGAAAAATAGGGGTTGAAGTAAAAAGAAGGAAAAAGTATACTAGGCAAGTAATAACCAAAAGCTGATGTTACTGTATTAATGTGACAAAATTGATTGAAGATCAAAAAGCATTACTAGAAGTAAAAGAGGAAGTTGCGTTACGATAAAAGTTTATTTAATCAGTAAAATGTGTATTCTAAGCTTTATTCTCCTAATAAAACAGCCTTAATATATAAAAGAAAACTTAATATAACTATATATCATCTTAAGCACTGAAAGAATAAACAGACAAATATAAGGATCAACAGATTTGAACAAAAACATTAACAAGCTTATCAGCCCAACTATTATGGAGTATAGATTCTTCTAAAACACATTTGAGACATTTGCAAAAATTGACATTATGTTAGGCTGAAAGCAAGAATCAGTAGATTTTAAGGAAGCAATATTAAACAGTCATATTCTCTTTCCTCTATACAATTAAGTTAAAGGTAACTAATTAATTTAAAAGCTCCATAACCCGAGACAATTAAAACACACTTCCAAATGATTAAGTAGCAGTGATGATCAAAATATTTCACTTCTATGGCAAGTGTTCTAGTAAATTAGAATGAATATTTGTCATAAACAACCAGTGTGGCTGTAGTAATTAATGTGTGCCAACAAAATGTCAGCCCTTGCTTACAGGTAAGAGAAAAAAATTAAAAACAAAAAAATTTAAATTACAACCCCCAAATTAAAATCTCATAAAACCATGCTTAAGACTGCAACCAGTAGTACAGCTGTATCAGCTGTTTATAGCTAGTGTCCAGTCCGATTGGGTGGCAGCTATGCCATAATTTTTGTTAAATACATTCGCTATTAATCCCGCTAAGAAATAAAGTATAATTGAACAATGTACATTAAAGTTTACTAGACACAGAAAAAGTAACTTTTTCTAGAAAATCTTTATACTTAAATTCTTGTAGAAAACTTGACTTCATAAGGAAAAAAAAAGAATGAAATGAAAGCAAAGAAAGATAATGAAATAATCTGAGTAATTTGAATGCAGAGTGGATATGCCAAGCATTTTGCTGTTTATTCATATTATACTATTTCTAATTAAATCTTCATAATAATAGTGAAAAGTATGTTTTCTTGTTCTTAATTTACAGCCAAAGATACTAAGACTCCTAGAGGTTCTAAGTGGAAAAGCTATGTTTCTTTTCTCTACATGCCTACTAATCAGGAGGGAAACATCTGAAAGTCTAGTTGCTTCTGAGTCATGAAAAATAAGCCAAAGGTATTAGAAGGCAAAAGAGTTAATAGATGTTACTGGATTTTACCTTGGCATTTCTCTAACACTGTTAAGCTGGATAATTAGATTAATTTGGGGGACTATGATGACCAAGTCCTGCAATGTTTGTGGCTATGATTTAGAGTGGATAATAGTTTGACCTTTTCTTGATCCCAGTGTTGCATCATCCTCTTGAGAAACTTATGGATATCCCTGTACTCACAGGTAAAGGTCAGTACGTGCTAAGACCAAGGGCTTTAACCAGAAAGCTGCTGAATAAACCTAGGGTCATAGGTTTTCAGAGCGATGTACTTTAGGGAAGATGAGAGGGTGCAATAATTTTTTGTTAATTAAGAGAGACAGAAAAGCTTAGTGGTAAAGAGGCTAAATATGCTGTCAAACTGTTTAGATTGGAATCTCACCTCCACATCTATCTTGCTAGCCTATGCAAGTGATTTCATGTCTTTGAAGCTCCGTTTTCTGATGTACTGTGAAGGTTAAATGTACCAGCTCACTCATCCACATGTACAGCACTTCTCTCACTCTAGAGAAAAGATGCTTAGTTCAACAAACCAAGGAGATGGAGAAATATGGGAGTTTAATTATAAACAGGTTTACCTGAGGTGATAGTGAATCACCAGGTAGATGGAATTCAGCGGTATATGGAGATGCAAATTAAAACACTAATAGTGGACATTCCATTTGATGCTATAGATGGTATAATTCTTGATGCAAATATTGTAGGTAATACAGAATATGAGAAAAGTAGAGCAACCATTACTAACTTCAACCCACTTTCTAAAGAAGAAAGAAATACAAGCACTAAAAGAGAGGCAAGCAGGCTGTCCAATGACTGGAAAAAGAGGCATGGCTATGTAGTCTCAGAGATCACAAAATGAAGAGCCTCCAAAGCCAAAGGGACTATCCTAACTCCGAGAATGGGAATTGGAGATACTAACATCAAAAATGTCAGAGATACCCATGTAGAAAATGAGTTCAGAAATGGTTCCTCTTGGGCATATTGGAGAGGAAACTCTAGGCCAGTGAGAGGCCAAAGTTGTCAGGATCACTAGGACTCTAAACAAAGATGATAGAGCAATTATTTTGTTGAGCCCAGAAAGGAAGTTATTTTGACTGTCTCTGGACCAACATCCATGAGGTTTCTAGAGAAATGGGAAAACGAAGAAAGCAACTTTTCCTCATTGCAAATTAATTAAAAATGAAACAACCACTTCAATGACTTATGTTTTCTGTAGCTCAGTTGAGGGAACACAGTAAACATCATTTATGACACAAATACATTTAATCCTCATAAAAACCTGAAGACATGCATAATTTACACAATGAAGAACATGTAGTCCAAAAAAGTTATACGAATTACCCTAGGTCACACAGCTAGGAAGCCACACCATGGAGGGTGGAGTGCAACTAAAGAGATTCCAAAATTCATACACTTCTTATTACCATACTGTAGAGCTCCATTTTTTCTGATTGCTAAAAGACCTGCCAATACCTCTCTATCCACCTCTGCAGCAAATAGATAATGACAATGTACAGCTCTATATGACCTTTAACTGTGTAAAACAGAGTGCTTCCAAACAGGCCAACCAACTCAGGAAGACCATTTCTTTTCTGTTATCTCTAGCCTGGTAACTTTCTCCCACAGGAATATAAAACACAGTCTAATATTTACACCTGAGCAGGCAACTACATCTCAGAGGACATCATTAAAAGTTGACTGACCTACTTCTCTCTGGTACAAATAGGTTACATAGGGATGATATCCCACGTGCCTGCTAACAGTCTAAAGTCAAGCTTGTTAAAGTGAACCTGTAACTTTTTAACAACACTCTTCCCTCCACAAGTTTCCAGAAGGGAATCTGGGGCTGTTCCCAGGAGATTGATTTTTCCTCTTTAGTTGTAACTAAACAGTAAAAAAAGGAGCGTATGAGACCCTCGTGTGGAAAATTTGAAATGAATAATCACCTTATTCTTGGTAAAGAGAGCAGTCCTCTATGAACTGCCATCACCAAGTCATTTAGAAAATGTAATTAGGCTAAAGAAGACTTATTCCAATAAAGACATAGAGTCACAGAGATAAACTGGTGAGAAAGGGAATATGATAACACATGCATTTTGTTTGGTCACATGGAATTAATGAGATTTGCCACAGTCCTCACCCTTCTATATTGCTTCACATCCAGTCTGTTTCATTCAAATACATCAGTTGCATCGCAGTGAAGATATTTGAGTTTGTGACCCCAGAATACATTAAATTATTCAGGTATTTCAATTTTATCCCAGGAAATCAATTCGGGGCCTACATAATTAATGTTGTGATTTAAAAAAAAAAAAAAAAATTGGAGTTGTAAGGAAATAGAATGGATCCAACTTTTGGAGCGGAGAGGTTTTTCTCCTGTACTGTTCACATATCCAGGACAGCCATGGGATGGGACAATATAAAGGACAATCCTGCAGCACCAAGGACAGGATTCATTAAGACTTTTTCCCAACTCTGATTTACATAATCTACAAAGACACTTAAAGACGGCACAAAGTAAGAGCACAAGGCCACTAAGATGACTGGCAAATAAAGAATGGGAAGTAAATGACCATACTAATCTGCATGCCTTTGTAATCTGACTATCCATCCTGTTGATTCAGAATCACTGTGGAAGCTATGACCACACCCAAACAACAAACTGTTTGTTCATCTGAATCTATATAGGTGATATTCTGTTAAGTGAGGATACTCAAGCTTTCTAGCAGAGGCTGTATCATAAGCATCCATGAGATGCTTCACTGAGAGTATATTATATTGAATATAACACAAATGTGAGCAAGTGTTCAAAGGTCCATCACGCTGCTTAACTTTTTGTCATGATTGCTCAAATTTGTGATGAAATTTGAGAACTTAAATTTGAATGTCTCAAATACTTATACCATTATTAACATTATTTAGCACCAATTTCAACTAAAAATATATCTGTATCTATCCCTTTGACATCTGGTAGCATTTGACACAGGCATCCGCCATGAGAAGGGAATTAGACCATGCTGACCTGCCACCTCCAGTGTTTCTGCCATACTACGGTCTTCACCCACCCTGACTTCACATAGAGCTCCAGCAGAAGCATGATGCTCTAGCTCAGCCCTGGCTACTGATGAAACATCCAAAGATGAATACTGGGTTGATTTGAAAGAGCTCATGTCTTTTAGGGAGCTGAAGTTCTAGGACATACTAGTGAATGTTGCTGGAATGACAGTACTGACCTTTGGAAGTATGAGCCATGCTTCTCTCAAACATTTTCTGCTTTATTTTATAGGCACCTGTGCTGCACATGAAAATGAAGAACATGTAGTCAGACTGTAGCATTTTCTCTCATTTTGAGACAAATTTCACGGTCCAGAAGACAATTCTCACAAGACACCAAGTTGTGACCATTTCCCAGTTTGCTATGATTGTGAAACTAGGCCCTGACAAGGATTTTTTTTTAATTAAGAAGTAAAACATAGGCAACAATCAATCATTTAACAAATCTCAGCTTGTATGATATGCTGATAAGCAGAGTAGTGGTTTGAAATGTATCACATTTTAAGAATATCTCCCATGCAACTACCTGGAAAATGTACTGAAGGAAGGGAACAGTGGAAGTTGAGAGATCAGTAAGGAAGCAGTTGCAAAATGCCATTTTATCTTATTTATAGTTGTCAAAGATTGAATATATCCAAGGTATATATGTATACATTGGGTAATGATTATAAAAATCAAATTAATTAACACATCCATCACCATCTATGCTGTACATCAGATATCTTGTTCATCTTTTTATTTTATTTTTTCCGAGACAGGGTCTCACTCTGTCACCCAGCCACGGGTCACTGCAACATTGATCTCCTGGGCTCAAGTGATCCTCCCACCACAGCATCCCCATAGCTGGGACCACAGTCACTCACCCCCCTGCCCAGCTAATTTTTTGTAGATACAGGATTTCACCATGTTGCCCAGGCTGGATCTTGTTCACCGAGTTACTGAAAGTTTGTACCATTTGACCAATACCTCCCCATTTTCCCCACTCCCAACCCCTAGCAACCACCATTCTACTCTCTGCTCCTATGAGTTTGACAGTAATGCCATGATAAGCAGGAACTCAGGACTTGGGAGAGCTGCGCCCTACTCATCTTTGTGCCTACTAATGTGCTTACTGACTCAAATACACTTATCAAAAAAAGAGCCTCTTCTAATTTAGATGAAATTATCTTAGACAACTTGCTAATACTTTGTTTAATCAAATTCAATATGTTTATAATTTTGTCTATTAGAAGCAATACATATTTTTCTCAACTCATCAGGAATAGATTTCATTCTTTGGAAACAGTGATTCATTTTGATATTCTTTCCATTGATTTACATAGCTTCATACTGAAACAAAATGATTTCATGTCTGTTTTATTTACCAAAATCAATTCAAAGTGATTATTTTTGGCATCAACATTAGGCAAACTATACTCAGATTCACTGATTTATAATCAAATATAACAATGTTAACTGTCTTTTATGGAATTCCTATTAAATGCCAAGAATCAAGATAATCACCCTTTAAACTTGACCACGTAACAGTCCTGCAAGATAATTATAACACTAATTTTATAGCTTATTCAAGGTCATTAAGCTACAAATCAGGAAACTGAGGTCCCAACCCATGTATTTCCAACTCCAAAGTCATTCTCTTGCTATAAAAGCAAGGTGCATATTTACAATCATCAATACTCTTCTAATCAATATAATTAGAAGAGTAGCAAGAACTTTTGCTGAGTATCTACTATGCCTCCATAACAATGTTAAATTCTTCATATGCATAACCTCATTAATTCTCAGAATAACAACATCAGGTAGGCATTTTTAAGTTTCTAATTTTACATATAAGGAAATTGAAGCTTATGGAGGTGCAGTAACCTCCCTAAGATCACAGAGGTGGAGTTTGACAAAGCAGAGCTGATTCCAGAATTTATGCTCTTAATGAGTTCATTCTTAATTCTTACATGACAGAGAGTGCTTTGCCCCGCAGAGTCCTGCAAAACCAGTAACCAGAAGCAGTATGCATAGGAGGGGTCCTTATTTATCATAGGGAACCTCACATTCCTAAGTAGTTTCTTCAGTAATACATGTTCTTAATTATATTTTTAAAAATACATGGAGAATGGCTGAAGGAACATAGAACCATAGACCAGAGCAAGGACAGAGACAGCCATCTGTAAATACTTAAAAAAAAAAAAAAAAAAAAACTGTCCTCGCTCCTGTAATCCTAGCACTTTGGAAGGTCAAGGTGGGTGGATCACGAGGTCAGAAGCTCAAAACCAGCCTGGCCAACATGGTGAAATCTCATCTTTACTAAAAATACAAAAAAATTAGCTGGGCATGGTCATGGGCATCTGTAATCCCAGCTACTTGGGAGGCTGAGGCAGGAGAACTGCTTGAACCCGGGAGACGGAGGTTGCAGTGAGCTGAGATCACAACACTGCACTCCAGCTTGGGCAACAGAGCGGGACTCTGTCTCAAAAAAAAAAGAAAAAATAGCTGTCATGAGAACAGTCTGTATGTTTTTTGTTGTTGTTCTACAGGGAAAAAGAGTTGCATACAGAGAGTTATATATCAATATATCTATATATCTTTATCTATTGATATATAATATATATAGTTGACTGTAAATAACTGATAATTAGAATTGTACAAAAATAACTTGTGTGGCCTCATAAAGTGTTCTAATCATCACTGGGTCTACAGGCAGAAGTAAGGTAGTTATCAGTCATACTGTAGATGTGTTTCTGTCATCTCATAAGGTTTAGGACTAGGTTTAAGATAATTTCCACCTCTAAGATCCAATCATGTAGAACTTGACAATTTCACTGGTATGATAGTATTTCAGTATGTATGTAATTATCTTTACCTCTACTTTCATAATTCATTATTGAGGTGAGTAAGGCTATGCAAAAAAATAGAAGTACCCCCTTAAAGAATGTTATAATTATTACAGAATTATTTATAATAGTAAAGAAATGAAAGGAAGATAAATCCCCATTAATTGAAAAGAGATCAAATAAAACTTGAGATATAAATAGAACAGAATACTATGTGGCCTTTATAAGTCGTGTGTTCCCTGAGTATTTGATAATATATAAAAAATTACTTGTGATATAGTGTTAAGTATAAAAGGATGCAAATTAAAAGTAAAGGTAGAAGAAATATTATAACCTGTAATATAATGTTACTCATGTTTATCTTTAAAATTTATGACCCTATATTTTTCTACCATATCCAAGTTTATATCAAGGCTAATCACAGAATCTAGCCCATAACAGGTATTAAATAAATATTTTGTGAATGAATAAGAGGGAACTGTGAGACATAGCTTTAATAATCCATTTTGGAAAAATCCGTTAATATTTTTACAATGTAAATCTGGTCTATGTCTGAGACATAAACCAACATAGTTATCATATGATGGGACAAAAAAATAAGTCATAGAAAAATATTTCATTGAGGCTTTTTCGGGATCATATTAAAATCTTACCTAAATTTTTTAAAAAGCATGTTAAAAATAAGAAGAAAATACACAGTTTGAAAGATATTTGCAGAAAATTTGAAGAGCAAAGTGTTAATCATATAATCTAATTAATAGTTCATACAAATGAAGAGGAGAGAAAATATAATAAACACAAAGAAAATATTTGATCTAACTACCAATCATAGAAATAAAATGTAAAACAAAGTAGCATTTTATACAAATAGAAGAGAATAAATATATTTTCTTGTTCTAGAAAATGTACAAAGAATGTTCTGTGCAAATATTTCAGGAAAAATATGAAGTGTAAGTGGGGGAAACAATTCTGCCTGTGTACTAAGAATTCTCTCATAATTCATATCTTTGTATTCTGTAGTTCTATCTCTAGAAATTTATCTTATCTCTAGTTGAAGCAACAGCAGATTAGATAGCCAAGTTCATAGATATCAATGGTAATTACATAAAAATCTCAAAAAATTAAAAATAAATATGTCCAATAATATGAAAATTATAGGCTATAGTAATTCCATTTAATAACATATCTTTAAATATTAAAAAAGAATGTTACATATACTATAAAAAAATCAAAAATCAGAAAATTATTGATGTAAAGTGGCAAATGCTAATTAAAATTTATTTATTCTACAATTCTACTGGTATAAAGAAAAATGTTTGCATGTTGCCTGGAATTAACAAAAATATGAAAAACAGAAAGAATTTAAACAGTTGAAATGTAGGATTCTATAGAGTTAACTTAGAATTATTTACGCAGTACAAAAAAAAAAAACAAATTTGTGAGAAAAGTTTAACTTTTCTGATAACTTTTGGACATTCTAACTGGATCCCCAACTTATTATAATGCCATCAAATACAGACATATTCAATGAATACTCCAAGAAATGTATGGTTGGGGAAGGTTTTCTTTAGATCAGAATAACTGGGTCTTTGGAATATGCAGAAATCAGGGACTGTATCCCTAGAGAATCCTGTGATTTTTTGACTTACAACCTTGGTATTTCAAGAATACAAATATTTAATATATATGTCAAGGAAGAATATGCAAAAACCCAGTCATCACCTACCAGACCAGGAGATTTTATTTAAATTTTTCTCTTTAACTCCAAAATAATCCAGTGGTGTGCAGTCTCTTTTGAGATCATAGAATTAATTCATGTGAGGAAAAGGAAGTTGATTACAATGCAACAGACTCATAAATAATAGGCTAATGGTTATTGTATTTAAATATCTGGTCCACTAAAGTCTTAAGTAACAGTAACAAGGAGAAAGAACACATGGCGATTTATATATTATTCATATATAAACTATGGCCAATAAGGGTTTGAGAAAGCATATAATTAAAGGTATTTGCAGTAAAAATAGAATTAACAACAAGTAATATGAAAGAGAGGTGAGAAATAATTATAACTGAGTGTTAGTTCGAACCCCAGGCAGCCAGGGTAAAAGAAAAAATATTAAATTTTTTTGAGTTCTTATTTACATAGTAAGTCAAATTCCACTATATTAGGCCTAAATTTCCCACAATAGACCTGAAAGGAATTTGGGGTAGGCTTTCATTTGAAGTCATTGTTGTGGATAATGTCTTTATAAGTGGTTTTCAAAAGGGCTAAATTTATTCTCTATGTGCATAATTATCATATAGACCCTTTTTCAAAGCTCAGTTCATCTAATTAAATTGTGGTTTTATAAAATTTTTGTACCGTAAAAATAAGTGAACACTGCAGAACAGAACAGTGGTAATCTTTACTACTATCAGATATTGAACATTTTCTGCATTGATCTCACTGGGAGCTGCAGACCGGAGCTGTTCCTATTCGGCCATCCTTTGAAATTTCAAATTAATTTCTTTGTTAAAAAAAAAAATGTCACAGTAGTATTTGGGTTATTTTGACAATTAAGTGATAAAAATTATATGAAATGTCAAATACATACTAATACTTCACATGTTATAAATTGCCTTTCCCTTTGTGAGCTAAAATAATATGTCTTTCCTCATGGTATATTGAGGGTTAGAGTATATCTATAAATTGATGGTTGACATGTCCATTAAACTTTGTGTAATATCAATGATCTTAACTGCTCTCTTTAGAAAAGCTGGAGATTACACGATTGTTTCTTCTAGGGAGTATTTAGGGTACAGATGTTACATGGTTTTGCGGGAAAAAAATTAGTACTTTAAATGTTAGACCTTCAAGTAGCTAAGTTAATAAAGCAAAGCAAAACAAGGTTAGATGTTTTTCTAGAAAGTTAGAGAGTTTGACTTCTGGCTTAAATTGAAAAGTCATAAACTTTGCTTAGGTCTATCGCAACACTAAAGCAGCCCCAGAGCATTGAATCATAGACTGGTTATTTCTTACAGGGGCTGGGAGAGGGGTATTTGAGGGTGGCAGGATTCCAGCTAGTTTAGAGCCTGTTGCAAATACAAACTTCATCTTCTAGTAACAATTCTGTTCTAGGCATTAATGGTCTGCAATCTCCTTTGAGATCATTTGATTAAGTATCAAGTTCTTTATCTTGGTTACCTTCAGAAAACAATAAAGACTGTTACCTAGAAGATTTTAAGTGTAGGGATATAAATGCTCTAGATGCAATACAAAAACTAGTGAGTTCCTGTGGATAACTGGAAAGGACACACCAGCACAATTCAGTCACATTGTGCAATCTCTAGACAAAATTGCTGTACTATTTCAATTGTTTTAACATTGATTACTCTGAGTTAGTCTTCCTAATATAATTATAGACAACTGCTTCAGCGTTTTTCACTTTTGTTTACATTTTACTTTTATATATATATTTATTTAGAAATGTAGATACTCAGAAAAGTAGAAAAAAGTTATCTAAAATAACCGTTCACATTTTGGATATTTCTTTCTAGCCTTTATTTTCTATCTGGGTTATCTTGGTTTAGGCTTTCGTTTTGCACACAGTGTTATAATATATACTTTTGTTTCTGTTTTAACTTAATCATCTTAAAATAATTTAAATATGACTTTTGTGTTCATACAAATTCCCCACAAACATCATATTAATAGGTGCATAATGGCCCATTACATGAGTGTACTATGATTATTTGACAATTCCACTAACATTAGACAAGAGTAAGACTCTTTTAAAAGGTAATATCCAATAAGAGCAAAGATCTGGAAAGAATAAAATTATTCGATACTAGAAGTCCCATGGAAAGTGATTTATTAGAAACTATTCAGCATCTTAACAATCTTCATTTCCTGTTCCCAAGAAGATTCTGGGAATCCATGTTAGGAAATTAAGCCTAAGTGCAAAAAAATGAAGGCATGATGCCTACAGAGTGTTTGTGACTCGCTTCTTAAATTACACCAACATTGCAAGAGTAATTCAAATAATTTATTCTATATTGTTCATTATCCCTTTTTTCCCATTTGAAAGCATCAAAGCAGATTGGTGGTTTCTCTTATAAATATTTGCAAGTGAAATTATGATTGCAGCAACCATCTTAGGGCTGTTCGGATACTATTTATATCATAATTATTTTCCAAAATTAATTTTCAAATAGGAATCAATGTTTAGATGTTCCAAGAAAAGAAAAGAGAGGGCAGTCTACCTGATTCATATCTTGCCTGAAAAAATTTCAATGCAGATTTTCAAGGCCTCTATGTAAATTTCATTGGCAGATTCAGAGTAGGTTAATATATGCAGCTACAGTCATTCAAATTCCTATCTTACTACTAAAAAATGTGTATGCTGCCCTACCTAACACTTTCTACCTTCTTTGTAATTCATGCCTAGAAAGTAGGATGTAGCTTGAATTAGTTGAAAGCCCTCATTTCCATAGCCAACAGAAGTATAAGCATCCAGCCAGGGGTGGTGGTTCATGCCTGTAATCCCAGCACTGTGGGAGGCCAAAGTGAGCGGATCACAGGAGGTCAGGAGTTCCAGACCAGGCTGGCCAACATGGTGAAACCCCGTCTCTGCTAAAAATACAAAAATTAGCCGGGAGTGGTGGCATGCACCTATAATCCCGGCTACTCAGGAGGCTGAGGCAGGAGAATTGCTTCAACTCGGAAGGCAGAGGTTGCAGTGAACCGAGATCACGCCACTGCACTCCAGACTGGGCAGCAGAGTGAGACTCTGTCTCAAAAAAAAAGGAAAAGAAATATAAGCATCCTTTTATGCCGATTATCTTGCCTGACCATCGTAAACTGGAGTTTTCATAGAAAGCAGCACAACCTGTGGGCAAATGATTAGCACAGAAATGGCAAATCCTGTACCAGAAACACAGTCATTTGTTTAAAATATTAAGTCAAAATTCATTCATTGCATCAATTTTTTTCCACTAGGGATATATTTTAAAGCTAGATAGAATACCATGAGGATGTTGAGATGTTTTCAAAATGATATTCTGGGACTTATTTGCTATAAAGAAGAAGGTAATCTGCTAATATCTACCCTTTAAGTTTTTTCAGATTAAAGTCATTTGTTCCATGTTCTTTGGTGCACTACTCAGGTGCCTGAACCGGACCAATATTCCTTCTTTAGGAAAACACTGGCCCTAACTGCAAATTCAACAAGAAGAGGAATGAATTTCATATGGACAGAGGTAAAAGGCAGGTTCTTCTCTGTGCAATTTGGTTGCTTCCATATATAACCAGAATTGATTGCAATAAACTACACAGAGGTACCTTCATGTTTCACCAGTGTTCAGTTTAGCATTGTCTATTGTCCAGTTGCTATTTTATACACAATTGAAGTAGCAATAGCACTGCAGTGGTATTGGAGTCAGATGATCTGAAAGGCCTTGCTACTCAGGTATGTTCTGTAGACAAGCAATATCAGCATCACCTGGGAACATGTTAATAAATGCAGCGCTCATAACCCACCACACATTTCTTGAATCAGAATATTTTACAAAATTCCTCACGTGACTTGTATGAAGACTAAAGTTTGAAAGCACTCCACAAGATAGCTGGATCTCTTCTTCCTCAGTTGTACATTAAAATCACCTGAAGAGTATTATAAAAAAAAGAAAAGATGCCTGATTCCCACCCCTTCGATAGAACTTACATCATTTTGGGAGGGTTATAAGGTATAGTTTAAAAAAATGGGATTTAAAGACAAAAAAGTGAAGCTTTGCATAACAACTCCTTCACTTACTATAATTGTATGTAAGTTTCTCACTAGCCTTCATTTTCTTCGGAGAATTATACTGTAATAAGATAAATAATATGTGAACATATTTGTAAACTACAAAAAACTAAGCCAATGGCATTAATTATTTTCATGGCATAAAATCAAACTATAAATCTTTGTCGAACAGATTAAAGCATGCTCTCTTCAAAATACTGATTTTCAAAGTGGGATCTGTGGATCAACTGCATGAGAAGTAACAGATGCTTGTTAAAAATGCAAATGGTTCTTCCCTGCCTCACACCTCTTGCATCAAGATCTCAAGAAATGGAATACGGAGGCCTGCACGTTTTAACAAACTACCAATATAATTAACATGTGTCTTCAATTCACTGTTTTATGATCCAGAAGAGGAATCCCAGAAGCTAACCTCAAAGCTGTTACCACCACTCTAGCCAGCAGAGATACACTTGCCCCTCCCACACCAATTACCTCTCACTTCATATGTTAATGCTATACAGACTTGTTAAATTCTAGGTATAAAACAGTAACATGGGAAGGACCAATTGGACAGAGATCGAGTTTATTCTGCAGGGACTTTCAGAGTACCCGAGAGCTGAAAAATTCCTTTTCGTGATGTACTTGGTGATGTACCTGGTGATTCTCCTGGGGAACGGCACCTTGATCATTCTGACACTCCTGGATCCTCGTCTCCACACACCCATGTACTTCTTCCTTGGGAATCTTTCCTTCTTAGACATTTGGTACACATCCTCCTTCATCCCCTCAATGCTGATACACTTCCTATCAGAGAAGAAAACCATCTCCTTCACTAGATGTGTGGTTCAAATGTCTGTCTCTTACACTATGGGATCCACCGAGTGTGTGCTTCTAGCTGTGATGGCATATGACCGTTATGTGGCCATCTGCAACCCTCTGAGATACCCCATCATCATGGGCAAGGCCCTTTGTATTCACATGGCGGCTCTCTCTTGGGGACTAGGCTTTCTCAACTCCTTGACAGAAACTGTTCTTGCAATGTGGTTGCCCTTCTGTGGAAAAAATGTCATTAATCATTTTGTTTGTGAAATATTGGCGTTTGTCAAGCTGGCGTGCACAGATATTTCCTTGAATGAGATTATTATAATGTTGGGCAATGTAATATTTTTGTTTTCTCCATTACTGCTGATTTGTATCTCTTACATCTTTATCCTTTCTACTGTACTAAGAATCAATTCAGCTGAAGGAAGGAAAAAGGCCTTTTCCACCTGTTCAGCCCACATGACAGTGGTGATTGTGTTTTATGGGACAATCCTCTTCATGTATATGAAGCCGAAGTCCAAAGACTCTGCTTTTGACAAGTTGATTGCCCTGTTCTATGGCATAGTCACCCCCATGCTCAATCCTGTCATCTACAGCCTGAGGAACACAGAGGTGCATGGAGCCATAAGGAAATTAATGAGTGGACACTGGTTCTGGAGGAAATGATGACACACTGACACCTTTGAGTTTATGCACAAAATACACTCACAAGTTTGAGAGAAGACTTTTAAAGATAGAAGGAAAGCAATTAAGGTCATGTTGAGTCAGAATTTCAGAGTTAGAAAAAATCTGAAGATTAAGAGTTTAACTATATTGCTTTATGAAAAGACTGATTGCATTAAAATATAGAAACAAGTGCTCTGTGAGAGCAAACTTCTGGAAACAAGAAAAATATTTTAAGTAAGTCTTTCTAAGAAAATCTAGCTCATTAATTTTAACAATTAAAACACATTTGTCAGCCCTCTTGTTAAAAAAAAAAAAAAACTATTTTGTATTTTTGCTCTTTTATTCTTACTTTTTATTTTATCCAGGGACTGGATCTGGTCCCAACTCTCTCTTTCAGCTACCTATTTCAACCTCTTTCCCTGTCCTTTCCCTCCCCCACCTCTTTGCACAAGCTGTATTCTATGTACTATGTAATTACCAAATTATCATTTTGTTTCACACCTAATGACAATAGCACATGCTATTCCATCTGCATTTTCACATTTCTCCTTCTCAGGTGAAATCCTAATAATCTTATAAAGGACAGGTCAAGTGTCATAGTCTCTGCAACACAATCCAAAGCTTTCCCAGAGTTAGCTATTCCCTCCTCCGTGCTGCCCTGGACTTTATCTCCACTAAGCGATTTTTCTTTTGTACTCTAATCGTTTATTACTTTCCAAAATTCTTCCCAATGGCAGAACTATGGCTCACTGTTCTCTGCATAAAATCTAATGTCAAGTTAATTAAAAACAGTTGGCAGTAATTAACTGTTGAATTAATTAAAAATTTCAAAGGATGGTAAAATACAGTTTAAGTACCTGATTTAATACAGAGAGATAACTGAAATTTATACATTATTTCCTTTACCAAACTACAATTCTAAAAGATTTTGGTAAAATAACAGCTAATTTTTAAATGTGGAGAAAAATAAGGGAAGATAAAGTCTGAATAAAATATTCTGAAGAGATCATTTTGGCCAGGTAAGACCAAAAATCCTAAAGTATATTATTATCAAATAAGCAATTGCTGAGAAAAATATATCAATTGTATAAACTCTTATAGAACACTGACAATTTCAATTTCTTTCAAAAGCAATGGATAGTCTCATTTAAAATATTTTCCTTTCATTATAGTCTCAATTAAAATATTTTCCTTTCATTAGAAAAAACCTTGGACTGGCTAGTGAATAACATATAGTTGTATTTTTTATAAAATATATATTTGCATAATATATAGTTGAGCTGCCTGGTACACTGTCATAGCCTGAGCTGGGTGAGGAACTCAGCTCAGGCTATGAGCTGAGGCTATGAACTTACTTGTTCAGTAAAACCAGTAAAGATTTTTATAACCCAATGGCATTGAGAAAGGCATCCTTGCTTGTTCTGCCCAGCATGATGTTTTGGAGCCTGTCCAGGATAAGGGAGATGTCAACATGGAAGAGAGGCTCAGTTCAGGGCGTCAAAGTCCAAGCGGCATGAAAGGGGCATACACACAAGAGGAAGGTGTAGCACCTGATTGAGGACCACACCTGCAAAGAAAAGCTTACTGACAGAAGATATTAGAACACAAATGGGATAAGGGAAACACCTGCACACCATAGGCAGGTGGTCTGGAGTGAGTTGTCAGAGTCCTCATGGGGTGAGAAAAGCATCCATGGTGGGATGGGGAGGTTCAGAATATGGGTATCCAAGTCTGAAAGGGGTGAAGAGAGAATCCCTGAAGAAAGACCTAAATGAAGTGAAAAGAGCTCACCTGAGGAGGGGAGAAGAGTCAAGGTGTGTGAGAAACCGATTAGGGTGAAGTGGGCGTTTTTGAAGGAAACAGCCTTGTCTGAAGTGTTGGAACCCAAGCCAGTTGAGAATAATGTCAGCAATCACAGCTCACTGCAGCCTTGACCTTCACTGGCTCAGGTGATACTCCCACCTCAGCTTCCTGAGTAGCTGGGGCTACAGGCACGTGCCACTACACCCAGCTAATTTTTGTAATTTTTTGTAGAAATGGGATTTTGCCATGTTGCCCAGGCTGGTCTCAAACTCCTGGGCTCAAGTGTTCAGCCTGCCTTGGCCTCTCAAAGTGCTAGGATTACAGGCATGAGCCACCATGCCAAGCCAGGATTTTTTTCAAGGTAAGACTACTAAAGAAGAATTATTTGTGTAGATGGAGGGAAGTTAGGGGGAAGAGTCTGGAAATGTTTTCATTTTGTTCTCAATTGTAAAGGATACTTTCACTGAGTATACACTTGTTGGTTGGCAATTTTTTTTCAACATTTAAAAAATGCTGTTCTTTATATTTGGTATCCATTGTATCTGCTGAGAAGTTGCCTCTGTTTTGTTGCTGTTTCTTTGAAAAAATGTGTCTTCTTTTTTCTTTTGGTTGTTTTTATATTTTCTCTTTAGAGTTGGTCTCTGATATTTTATAACAAGGTTCTTATAGGTGGCTTTTTTAACTCATCCTCCTTGATGTTGTAGATCTCTTTAAATCTGTGGCTTGATGTCTTTTATAAGTTTAACAATTTCATTCGACATTTGCCATTTTTTCTTCTATTCCATTTGTCTTTCTCCTGTCCCTCTGAGCATCTAGTTAGATATATGTTAGATTTTTCCATTATATTCCATGTAGCTCTCACAGTCCTTTCTGCATTTTACTTCCTTTGTCTTCTCCATGTGTCCTGTCTGGTTATTTTCTACTGATCTACCTTCCAGCTTGTTAAGCCCTTCTTCAACCTTGTCTATTCTGCTATTAAATCTATGTATTTAGTTCTTAATACCAGTTATTGTGGTTTGGAAGTCCATAATTTCAATTTTTAAAATATATTATTGTCTGTTGAAGTCCTCATCTTGTTATCTATGCTCATGGCAGGTTAACATTAGTTATTTTAAAGTCTGTGTCTGATTACTTCTATATGTAGATCACCTGAGGTCTTTCAATTGTCTGTTTTTGTCTCCTGGTCCTGTTTTCTTATTCTTTGTAATTTTTTACTAAATGCCAGATACCGCAGATGAAAAAAATTGTAGAATCTCTGGGTGATGTTTTATTTATCTAAAGAGGATTTACTTTATCCTTCAGTAGAAACCCAGAGTAAGGGAGATTGTCTTAGGTCAAAGACGGGTTGAAATAACTTAGAGTTGGATTTCAGACTTTGTAAATATAAGCCAAAATCTAATTCACCTCCTTTTCTTAGATTGTCTTCTCTGGAGTCTCCAGAGTCCCAACTGAGATTCTAGAGATTTCATTAAAAAGCTTTTTTTTCTTTAGGTCCCAGACTCCAATTTTGATCTCATAACCACAGGAGGCAGCCACAATCTCACCTAACATTCTTAGTTATTTTTTGTACAATCCTGGCTTCTTGTTCTGACTAGCCTAGAGTCAGCAAATGCCTCATGTGGAAAACCAATGACGACAGTGGGGAGCACTCATCTGTACATCCCTTCAGTTTGAGACCTTGGCCTATCAAGAATAGGGTGTCTTAGCTGGTCCAAAGTTCATGTTTTGTTTTGTCTTCCTAGACCCGTGACAATGCCAAAATCTATTTTCACTTTTTCTGTCTCTTAATAGCAGCCCTCTGCTCAGTTTCTCAGCCTATCAAGCAATAATTAAGAATCAGCAAATGTCCCAAGAGAGTAAAAGAGGCGTACAGAAGGTTTGGCTCATTTAAATAGACTTCTCTTTTCTTCAGAATCTTAGCTCTTTATATTCTGACTTCTACAGAAATAATAAAGTCCATTTACTTTAAAAAACATTTCTGGCTGGGAAGAGACTGCCCTCCATGGGCTAGTGAATTCTTAGAGATAGCAAAAAGCTCAGCCAGGAGCATGCCTCTGACATGGAAACTAACTAATCCAGAGCCATACCTTCTTTATCTGGTCCTTAAACCCCAGTTCCCAGTGACAATTACCAGACAACCAGAGATCACTCCTTTAGCCCAAAGCCTGCAGAAATTATTCAAACCTTCCAATCCTAAACTGTTCACTGTGCCTTGACTTGCCTTTCCTGTGGAAACTCCAATAAAGGCAGTGGCCTAAACCTTCCCAGCACACCTGTTTTTTACCTCCTGACCATCCTGGTGGCTTCCCCATGTGGCCCTGTGTGATGTATCATGCCCCTTATCTCTAAGACTTGTGAGTATAATAAACTTTGCTTTCCTGACCCTCTTCTGTGTCTCCTCATGTCGCTGCACCTGACTAACGATTTTGTAAAAGACTACAAAACAACTGTGTTTTGGGGACCTGATATTGGATCTGCGGTGGAAGGAAGATTACTTCTGGTTATTGCTGTGCATATGTTTAGCACTTTAGAGAGTATCAGTGCTGGCTGCCTTGTGCTATCCTATTCTTCTTATAATAGATATTCTGGATCAAAAAACATTTTAGCCCTGGATATAGCTGTCACAAACACAAGTAATATTTATTATCACAGTGGAGTATTTAGGAGCTCAGAAAAATAAGGTAGAATGAGAAAATTTTATTTGCAAAATTTACTGTTGCCTGACGTTGGCTATGGGCTATTTAAAACTAGGTTTTGAGTTCTTTAAAAATTAAAATTCTCTTTTCAGCAAATTGCAGAAAACATAAAATATTTTAGCACCAAAATATTATAGCAAATGTAAAGTCAATTTCATACTATGAGGTATAAATGAGCTCCCAGGAATCCTATAAAACATTTTTCTAATGATATGAGTAAGGCAGCACAGAAGAGATGGAAATAAGTAAAAAAAAAAAACACCTGGCCACTATCTGGTGTATAATAAATATAAAGGAAATTACAAATTTCAAAGTAAATTGTGGAAAACATCATTATAACAGAGTCTCTTGGTAAATTTTGATGTGGCCAATGTAACTGCACTATGAGTAGATTCTAAGACAGGATTTCTTGTGCCTTGGAGACAAAGAGATGGAGGCCCAAACCTCAGTGGAAAGCTTCACCTATTTTATCACAGACCAAGGTCAATTGTCCTGAATATTTTATGTTCCAACTTACATTCTGCCTGGAACCCAGTAATTGGAACTCATATCACTGAGCATTTGAAAATTTAAGGTGAAAAAATATACTTGAGGATAAAGCTTTTTTTTTTTTGAGAAGATGAAAAGGTTATCTACACTAATTGAGTCAGTGTTATTAACAATAAGCTGACATCCCTTCTAACTGGATCCAAATATTAAAAATGGAGCATATCTCTTTTTTTCAATAAGTATGGATCTATTTATTAAATATTCTGCCAAAATGTAACAGCAGTTAAATACTTTAAAAATTGTGTGTTTCTGACCAACATTTTCCATGGGTCTGGGGAAACTAGACACAAATCTACATGTCTGCAAATTTAAAAAGTATTACAGAGAGTAATGTTCTTTAGACTCATGGAGATTTCAGCATGAAAAAATATTACAGTCATAAAAATAGGGGTACGGTCTGAGAAATGCATAATTGGCAAATGTTATTATGTTGTAAACATCATAGGGAATATTTACACAAACCTAGATGGTATAGCCTACTATACACTTAAACTACATAGGACAGTCTATTGCTCCTAGGTTGCAAAGCTGTACAGCATGCTACTGTACTGAACACTATAGGCAATTGTGTCACAATGGTATTTGTGTATCTAAAATAACTAAACACAGAAAAGTTACAGTAAAAATATATAATCTCATGAGACCACTATTATATGTTATCTGTCATTGATCAAAACGTTGTTAAATGGCACATGACTTTAGTTCCTTATAGCTTTAGTTAACCTTATATCAGTATTCATTCTGTGTGCAGGGCATGGCCTCCAGAATTTCCCCAGAACCTCCAAATTTCCTTGACATTGGTCTGAGCAACAAAGAAGTGTCTTCACATAAAGAAGACACTTAATGAACTATATATGAAAACCCTGGGGACTTGATTTTTAGAACTCAAGGTAGTTCATGGCTATGATAACTCAAGATACTATTAAATAATATATTTCCCCCAGGTTTTTATAGATAACAGAACATCAGTTTCCCCAGGCCAGTGGAGAATGAAAACTATGGCTTTTAATGTTAGTCTTTTCAAAGTCATGGCAGACAACACATCCCGACATCTTCAAACTACCTCAGAATTTAGGGACCAAGAATAACATCTCATTTTTAAAGATTTCATTTTACATAGCTTTTAGTATAATAGAAGCTGTCTATAAGAGCCTGAAAAGGCTAATTGCAAGAAGAATATCAAGGATATCTTATAAAGCAATGGAATATAAAAATCAATAGGACAAAAAGAAGTATATGTGCAAATGTATAGCTATGAAGCAATTTTAAGGGAACTGCTGAATCCCTAGCAATGCTGAGGAACAAGGGAGTATTTGAAATTTTCTATTTGGCTATAGATATTATCCCATTACATTTTGACGTTAAGGATAAGTTATAGACCAAGGTGTAGAAGCTCAAAATAGACTCATCATTATATACCCCTCATCTCATAAAATACAAGCCAATAAGCATAATTTTCTAATAGGAGAGCTAACATGTTCCAGTAAAAAATGTAGAGTTGTTTTGTTTTGAACCCTCATTCTTTTACTTGTTATTTAATGATCACATATCATTTTAGATGAGTTGGTTGCCAATCTCTCCAAAATAAAAAAGAAAAGACAACCAAAGACGTGAAATAACTGTACGCTGAAAACTATAAAACATTGATTTAAAAAATTGAAGAAGACATAAGTAAACTGAAAGATATTACATGTTCGTGGATTGGAAGAATTAATATTGTGAAATGTCTATATTACCTAAAGCAATCTACGGATTCAATGCAATCCCTATCAAAATTCCAATGTCATTTTTCATAAAAATTGAAACAACAATCCTAAAGTGTACATGGAACTAGAAAAGACCCTGCCTGGGAAAGCAATCTGGAGCAAAAACAAAGCTGACAGCATCATATGCTGCAATTTTAAAATATGTTATAAAGTTACTGTAATCAAAAGAGCATGGTACTCAGATAAAAATACAAATATCAACCAATGGAATAGAATAGAAACTTATTTCCAAACACTGAAATTTATTTAATTCTTTTCATTAGGTATTGCAATCAGAGAAGTGTATTTTGGCACTTTAGAACTTTGAGAGATGAATGTGAAACAGCAACAAGAACCCATCTGTTGAACCCTGGTTTTTCTCATTGATTTCCATATTGTGATTATAAAATTACTCGTACCTTTCTCATTTACTTGTTAAATGTTACTGTCTTCATAAATTTCTTGTTTGTTCAGATCTATTTTTCTAATTTTCTGATTTCTAATTTCTATTTCTAATTCTATTTTTCTAATTTATTGAAATAAGAAGAAAATTCTTATTTCCTTCTTCTTACTCCTCTATTTCTTTCTCTAATGAAGGCACTTAGAGCATTTTTTGTTTTATTATAGACTTTGTATTTTGTGGGAATTTTTTTACTGGTTTCTAGATAATTTTTTTGTTTTTCTGTTAAGTTCCTCTTGAATCCAAGCATCTTTCTTCATTATTTAGTGATTAGGCATTTTCATTCTATTTTTACTATTTATTTCCCATTTTATTTTATGTATGTATGTATGTATGTATGTATTTACTTATTTGTTTATTTTTCTGAGACGGAGTCTGCCTCTGTCATTCAGGCTGGAGTGCAGTGGTGCGATCTCGGCTCACTGCAGCCTCCACCTCCCTAGTTTAAGTGATTCTCCTGTCTCAGCCTTCTGACTAGCTGAGACTACAGGCATGCACCACCACGCCTGGCTAATTTTTGTATTTTTGGTAGAGACAGGGTTTCACAATGTTGGCCAGGCTGGTCTTGAACATCTGACCTCAAGTGATCCACCCACCTCAGCCTCCCAAAGTGCTGGGGTTACAGGCATGAGCCACCGCCCCCAGCCCCATTTTATTGTAATATGAAAACATGACCTATAATTCTATAGTTTGCACATTTTGTAGTATTTGACTATTTTACAATAAGCACATATATCCTTTGGAATTTCAGATCTAGAAATAAAATAAAGGTAGTTGTCATCCAAAAACAGCATAAAAAACATTTCATAATTTCAAAGATAAAATATTACTTACACACCATAAATTAGGAGCCCCCGTTTTTGTAAAGTGCATGTTATTTTTACTAAAACAAAACAAGCTATTTTTATAGTCTTTTCTGAAATATTAGTGCTAATATTAAATTCCTTCCCTTCTCATATCTCAATTAATGTCAGATCTTCCCCTAATTTAAGATTTAATTCCTATCAATTGTGATTAAGCATCATTTTTGGACACAGCATGTGATGGTGTCAAGGTTCTTTCATAAATAATTAAATTAATTTTCTTTTGTAAGTTATTTTCCAGAAATGTAATATACTTGCTATGAAAGTTGAGAAGCAGGTAATAGTTTCTTTGATCATTTCAGATATGCTGCCAAGAAATACTGGTGTTTGATGTCATGACAAGTAACCTGGAAAAGTAAACATGCTGTAGTATGAAGAATAACTAACTCAAGAAAGAATAGCCAGGTGTGTATGCTTGTCTTTAACTTGCATACTTTGAGGTTTGGGCAAGATGTATTAACTTCCATAAGCTTTGTGGCCTCATCTATGAGATAGTGACACTATAGCCCAGATCACAGGATTTTAGAGAGATGATGTATGTGAATTAGCTGATAGCCAACATATTACTACTTTTTTTTTTTTTTTTTTTTTTTGAGATGGAGTCTCGCTCTGTTGCCCAGGTTGGAGTGCAGTGGCGCGATCTCGGCTCACTGCAAGCTCTGCTTCCCAGGTTCACACCATTCTCCTGCCTCAGCCTCCCAAGTAGCTGGGACTACAGGCGCCTACCACCACGGCCGGCTAATTTTTTGTATTTTTAGTAGAGATGGGGTTTCACCATGTTAGCCAGGATGGTCTCGATCTCCTGACCTCGTGATCTGCCCGCCTCGGCCTCCCAAGCTACATTTTTAAGTGTCCATTTTAGAAGTCCCCAGGACCTTAAAAAGTTGACATAATCTCAAGCTTAAAATATTTGGAAATTGGGCAGGCATAAAACTGTACGAAAATGATGAAATAATTTGTTGGATTAAGAGCAATGAAATTTTGCCATTTTTGCTGTGTCTCTACTCTTAAATCCCAATCATGAACCTGTCTTGGGACTTCAGTGGGATATAAAAGCATGTCCTTCGCTCCTGTTGCACCTCCTTCCATATAATTTTCCTATTCATGGATATAAATATATATTGAATCACATTATAAATGTCATGTTCTAAATTGAGTGCAATGGGAGTAAAGAGGGTAGGAATACAGAGAAATACTTACCTTTGTAGATTTTGCTATCTGGTAGAATTTTCACCAGGAACATGCACACACTACACATATGCAAACTAAACACACACACACACACACACACACACACGCACAGATACATACTTGGTGTATCACATAAGTTTATCTTACTTTGTCTCCAAATTAGAGAAAACAAGTTGCTAACAACAAAATCATCCTCCTTAAGCTTTTAAAATAAATTTTCTGAATGAAAACTCCTCCAGAGGCCCAAGTATTAAAATAAAGCATTATGTCAGTGTTATAATGATAGTGTATTTTGCCCAGCAAATTTGAACACATAAATATATCAAGACAGGTAACATGTCTTTATTTTCTTCAGACCTTGATTCTACAACCCTGTGAGAGGAAAACTCTCCTAATACTCTCCTGCGAGGAGAAACGTGTGTTTTAAAATTTCTTCTTGCTTTAACAAATTTTCTATCAAAAATTTATAAATCTGATATAAGACTATGGAGCTACGTCAGTCACCCCAGAGAATTTATGAAACTGGCTGGATTTAAGCTGTGAAGGAAAACAACATTAGAATTTGAGCATTCAAGACAGCCTGCCTGTGGGTCAAACATAAAATGCCTGACTTCCAGGGCTTTCTACCTACCTGGAATTCCTAGTGGGTGCAAAAAGTCCAATGAACTGGTGTATGGGAACTAATAGATTCTCATAGCCTATTTTGTCAGGATGTAAATTTAATTATCAATGATCTCAACTCTTGCCATCAGAATTAATCTGTAAACAGCTATGATGGATATATTTAAATATAGTTTGTGACTGCTTAATATTCCATCCACTAAAATTAACAAGTGAACTTGGGAAGATTAAATGAGTGACTAAACCTAAAAGATTCCACAAGCAGGTAATTCTTATTTGTCTGTGTAAAATATGTTTATGCCCAATATACTCTAAATTCGCTGGTCCATTAATAAAAATTGATTCAGCCAAACTGATTACCTAGAATGTGGTTCACTCCTGAGCACACTCTGTCATTCATCTTGGGCTGTAAATTTAAAATGTTCTTCACATAGTGTAAAAAGTTGACATAAAAACCGAGGAAAAGCAAGATAGTGTCTGACATTCCCAAATCCTCTTCTTCCTCAAATGAACCTGGTTAGTAACAGAGACAAGACATGAATAGTATTCGTACTAAAAATCAAGAGCTTGGACATTCTTCTAAGACTTGGAAAAATATTGGAATTCCCTCGGGATAGCAAAGAAATCTAGCATCTTCTAAATGGGCATTGATAGGACACTCCATTCAACCCAGAACTAGTCCACATTATTATCTGGATCAGTAGACTGATTTTCAAACCAATTTTTAATTTTACAAAATGTTCTTTATGCAAAAGCCAACATATAAGTTAAAGCAAAGAAAGATCATAAAGCAGGATATCCTGAGTGATTGCATAGGCCCTGCTTTTAAACTCTATCTGCTCCCTTGATAGTCCCAAATACTCAGCTTCACACATGAAAAAGATGTAATACAGAAAAAGAAAATAGTATTTAATGACTTAACAGGATCTGGAGATTAATGTGAAACTATAACACAAGGCTTGTTGCTGGAAAATGTGAGTGCAGTATGTTGGGGTTTTTTCCATTTTGCTTTTTCTCAACAGATGGCCTTATTTATTTTGAAAGATTCAATTAAATGTTGCCTATGAAATAATTTTATGCAAAAAAGTGAACATAAAAAGGCACATCGCAACCAATTCCAATCCATTAAAAAAAACCATAATAGGAAAGATACTGTTCAAAATGTTGAAAAGTGGCCATTTCCCACTATTAGAGTAACAGGTAACCCCTCTTTCTTCTTCATCCTACTGCCCTGTATCTTGCAAATTCTCTAGAGTGAACATGCAATAATTTTGAAATGCTGTATCTCATTATTTTAACATAACGTATGAAAATGCAGAAAAACAGTAAAAGTATCCAAAATTCTAACATAGTTCTGAAGTTTCAACAATATCAAGTGTATTCACACTCCAGTACATTTTGCACTCACTTGCTAAAGAACCTTCTGTTCAGTAGGTGTTTCACTGCCTCCTTCACATCCTTGTTTCTAAGACTGTAGATTAAAGGATTCAACATGGGAGTCATCACCCCATAGAATATGGATATAATTTTGTCGGTAGCTTCCAAGTAGTCTGAATTAAGTGTCTTTTTAGACTTGGGCTTCAGGTACATGAAGAGGATGGTCCCATAGAATATTATGACCACAGTCAGATGGGCTGAGCTGGTAGAGAAAGCTTTGCTTCTCTCCTCAGAAGAGCTAATTTTGAAGATGCTCACAATGATTAACGTGTAAGAGACAATGATTAATAACAAAGGTGTCAGTATGAACAATGTTGTGGCCATAAGCATGATGAACTCATTGCCTGAGATGTCAGCACAGGCCAATTTCATGACAACCAGAATTTCATAGGTGAAATGATTGATGATGTTATTCCTGCAGAAAGGCAATTGTACCACAAACACTGTTTGTACTGCAGAATTGACGGCTCCTATGATCCAGGACCCAGCTGCCATGGACACATAGGCATCCTTGCTCATGATGATGGCATATCTCAGAGGGTTGCAGACAGCCACATAGCAGTCAAAGGCCGTCATGCCCAGAAGTACACATTCTGTTGTCCCCATGGCCAAGCCAAGGAACATCTGCACTGCACAGCCAAAAAGGGAAATGGTCTTTCTTTCTGAAAGCAAGCTCACCAAGGTGGAGGGAATAGAGGTGGTGGTGTAGCAGATGTCCAAGAAGGAGAGGTTCCCCAGAAAGAAGTACATAGGGGTGTGAAGGTGAGGATCCAAGATGCTGATTAAAATGAGAGTACCATTTCCCAGAAGGATGACCACATACATTATGAAGATTAATGCAAACATGAGTAACTCAAGCCTTGGGTAACCAGAAAGTCCCTTCAGAAAAAATTCCACCAGAATGGTGTGGTTTTCCCATTCCATTTTACTCTCTCTTTAACCTGTAAGACAGAGCATGTTAAGACAAATATTTATCTTACTCTGATTGCTTTCAAGCATGTATCAATGAACATGTACCATAATTCCCAAGGAAAAAGAAAAATAAAAAAGGAAAAGACCAAAGAAAGAAGAGAGAGCATAAAGAAAAGTAACAGAAAAGAAGGAATTATGAATAGAAAGAGGGAAGGGAATGAACGAATGAGTGAATGGAGAGAGGGAAGGAAAGATAAAACTAACATGTTTCATGCTACAGCCATTTAATTCATTTAATCTCATCACAGTTCTAGGAGAGGGGTATTAGTATCTATATTTTACAGAAGAATAAATCAAAGTGGGTATGTTAAGTAAACTTGATCAAAGGTAAATAGCATATAGCAGAGCTGAGATTCAAACCTAAACCTTCTTGTTGAAGCCTGAACTTTTTGTCATATCTGTCATCACATATGTAAGCTGAAGGTTATAATAGAAATGAGCATTGTATTATGTATAACTGAATGCTAAACTATTTTTATTGGCTATAAATCACCACACAATAGATCAATGGTCTTATCACTCCTTGAAATTATACTATGTCACGTATATTGTCTCTCTTTCCCAGTAAAATGTACACTTCATTAGGGCTGGTACTTATTCTTGCTTACTTCCACAGCATCTGTAGGTAGAATAGAACAGACACCAACGCAAATGTTCAAAAACATTTGTTGGATGAACGGACAAAATCAAAGGCAAAATAATTGCTACATTTCTTACTCTGCACCAATCCTCTATTAACTGTTTTCTTTGTTCATTACATAATGGAGTCTGAATAGCAAGCCTATGAGATAATTACTGTTACTATTAGTATCACCAAGCCTGTTGTGTACAGCGGAAAATAAGGCACAGAAAAGTTAAGTAATTTTCTTAAGGTCAATTTCATACAGACAAATAAATGAAAGAGCCAGGACTTAAACCCAAGCAGTATGGCTTCAGAATTCGAACTCAAATACTTATTTTGCAAAGAGAATTTGGCTCACGGACTAGAATACCTTGTAATCTAATTAACAGTACTAATATTTCAAAAGAAATATAAGATAAAAACTGTGATTGTTCAGAAAGAAGATTTCAATATGGTAATTGATAGTAGTTGATTCTGATACTTTATATTTTGCTAGAAAAGTACTCATTTCTGTAACAAATGCTTTGTCACAGAGTTGCATTTGATCTTTATAATTCTTGTGTCCTCCCTTACATGAAAAGTTCTCACTTTCATTATGATGCCTGTTTGACTTTCTTTTTTTCTTTATTCGACTCCCAAGGGGTTTTCCTATATTACAGGTCTTTAAAAAAAAAAAAAAAAAAAAAACAGCTTTAGAATAGCTTTATCCTCTTGACTTTTTGCATTTCATTAAGTTTCTGTCTTCATAGGTTTCTTGTTTATTTGGATCTAGTTTTCTAATTTTCTGATTTCTAATTTCTAATTTCTATATTCTAATACTATTTTTCTAATTTCTTGAAATAAGAAAAATTCTTATTTCTTCCTCCTTACTCCTCTATTTCTTGCTCTAATGAAGGCACTTAGAGCACTTTTTGTTTTATTATAGACTTAGTATTTTATGAGAATTTTTTTACTGGTTTCTAGATAATTATTTTCATTTTTCTGTTTAGTTCCTCTTAAATCCAAGCATCTTTCTTCATTATTTGGTGATTAGGTATTTTCATTCTATCTTTATTATTTCCCTTTTTATTTTATTTTATTTATTTATTTATTTTTATTTTTACTTTTTTCTGAGACAAAGTCGTACTCTGTCATTCAGTCTAGGGTGCAGTGGCGCCATCTTGACTCACTGCAGCCTCTACCTCCCTGGTTCAAGTGATTCTCCTGTCTCAGCCTTCTGAGTAGCTGGGACTATAGGCATGCACCACCATGCCTGGCTAATTTTTGTGTTTTTGGTAGAGACAGGGTTTCTCCATGTGGCCCTTGCTGGTCTTGCACTCCTGAACTCAAGTGATCCGCCCACCTCAGCCTCTCAAAGTGCTGGGGTCAGAGGCATGAGCTACCACGCCCGAGCCCATTTTATTTTAATAGAAAACCTGACCTATAATTCTCTAGTTATGAACTTTTGTGCAGCCAATTACATGATGTATGTTGTAAATGTTAACCAAAAAATGTGATTTCTCTTTGGGAAGATACATAGTTTTAAATACATGGACAAAACATGTATACATGTAAAATTTATTAAATATATTGTTAAAATCTTTGAAATAACCTATTTTCTGCCACCTAGATTTAATGAATTCTATGTAAATATTGTTATCAAATTCTTGTATACCTAGGATCCTTTTGTTATATAGGTTTAGTTTCTATGTTGTTTAGTGTAGATAGATTTATGCTTAATATATCGTCTTCATAAATTATAACTTATTGTTAATGATGTATCTTTATTCTATTTGACACTTTAAAGTTTAATTCTACTTTTATGATATTGATATTACACTCCCGCTTTCTTGTAGTTTGCTTTTGTCTGCTATCTCTTTGTACAACTTCTTATTTTTAACTTCTCTTTTATACTTTATTTAAAGTATACTACTTTTAAATAACAAATATCTGAGTACATTTTAACTACTTTTTAAATGTCGGAGTCATTTATGAGAATATTCAGACTATTCTATTTAACTTAATTATTAATGTACTACATCTTATTCTTTCCATCATGCTTTATTTTTATTATTTGAATTATTACATTCTCTTGTTCCCACTTTTTTATTTTTGCTAATTGATGAAGTTGTCATTCACTATTTGGTTTCATTAACTTGAACACTGCTCATTTTTTTCATTCAGTGAGTGATTGCCTTCTTTTTCTCTCGTCTCATAATTTAACTTCTAAGGCCATAAACTGTTTTCTCCAGTAGGGTGTGCTCTAATCACCTTAATTATCCCTGAAATGGAAATGAAGCCAAAACTCAGAATACTTTTACTGCCCCACTTTTATCCTAATCTCCTAATTCCTAGGTTTTACTGGTAGAATACTTACAAAGTCCTTACAATCTGCCTTTCTGAAAGTTCTTTTGCAGCCTTTAGATTATACAAGCTTGGATAGTCAATGTGTCTACCTGTCTATACATCTATTCATTGATCATCATTGATCCTTGAGGATTGTATTTATTGTTTTGTGTTTGATTATAGTATATTTGCAGAAATTTTCCTCAGATGAGAATGTGAGTAATATATACTCAGATCAATCCCTATAGATTATCAAATGTCTTCCTTTTATCTCGCAGGCAAAAGTCTGTGAATTTTGACCTACACATTCTGTGTCTGGGATGTAGCTTAAGGAAATAATAAAGATAGTTATATACAAAATGCAACACATAGTTATCTATTTTATATATAGAAAATATGTTATATATAACATAAATATATGAATTATTATATATACAGTATACACACAAATTGTGCCTGTTATCATTAATTGACATATCTTTATCCTATTTGATACTTTGTTATTAGCTGAAGAGAATATTTAAGAAACCAGTGACCAAAATCCCAGAGAACTTTCAAGCAGAAATTCCCTAATACCTCCCACTCTGTGGCAATATTTATCAAAATAACTAATACATACATATAACATTTGACCACAGACTTACTTTTGAGTAATTATCATACAGATATACTGGCACATGTTAAAGTGATTTTAGTACAAGTGGATTCATTAAAGTATTATTTGTAACAGCAGATGTAGCAAACAATTTAAATTTCCACAAGAAGAAAACATAGAAACAATGCAACACTATACTGCTGTCAAAAACAGTAAGGATGTTTTGTGCACTGATGGGGAAAGATCTTCAAGAAACATTAAATGGAAAAGTAATCATCAAACAGTGTACATGGCACACTATCATTTGTGTAAAAAAGATTATATATGTATATGTATATGTGTATATATACATGCACGTACTTTTGCTCACACATAGAGCAAAGATCTATCTCTAGAAAAATAAACAATAGCTTGTTAGCCCCACAAAAGGGAATATATAGCTTATTAATTGGGTGGGAGTGTTAACAGTATCCTTTAGTATATTTTAAAAATTTTGAACCTTGTGAATATATTTCCTATTAATAAAATAATATTTAAGCTAAAGAGTTCTTGTTTGTGGATTCCTAGCCTTTCTCCTTTCATCTTTCCAATAGCACACTACATTAATGCCATCCATTGCCGTAGGACATAACTACATATGTTTGAAAATTGTTCTAACTTGTTCAATATCACACACTAAATGGTAACTGCTGAGGATGAACAGGTACTTTATAGTCACATTCCCAATACTTAAGATAATTTATTTAATATCAATAGGACTTGCAGTACTATGTCTGTCTCATTTCCTACCAACCAGCTCTAGGCTATTCTTTGACCTGGCTTAGGGTCTAACATCCAATTCCATGTCACTTTTTTTCCACTAAACGTTTTAATGTTTTTATGATCTAAGAAAGTTCCTGGAATAAAATTACGGCTCAGTACATTTTGGCTATTATTCTTTTCCGTTTTCAGGTTCAAGGAGCCTTTTATCTTCAGAATACTTCTTCCACCTAACGTTATGAGGTACTTTGCTCTGAATCTCAGGTCCATTTTCTCAATTTCAAGACATAATTACTCTCCTCGGGATCACTTCAAACCCAACCTGATTTCCCTATTCTAATTCCTCCTATCATTCTGTAGCTTATAATAAAATTTACATTTTCTAGAACTTTTCAGATTTTCTGGATTAAGATATTAACTACTTGAGACCCCAAAGAGCATATTGCAATGTGGAGTTCTTTGAATAATAGAGATTATATGCACACCTGCAAAAATCTGCTCTCTGCAAATATCATTGTTTCATGAGCTACCTCTGTGCTACAAGATACACTATCAAGCATATTTCATAATATTGTCAAGGTCACAGACTTTAAAGAGGGCTTGGTTCAAATGCCATCTCTGTCCCTTGTTAACTAGGTGACCTGGACATGTCTCTGATCGCCATCGTCATCAGTAGAATGAAGATATATGGACAACATCTATACCACGTACTTGGGCGTAAGATTAAATGAAATGATGTGTGTAACTCACTTAGCACAGGAATGGTTCCTATTGTTAGTGGTTTCCTTCATGCTTGTCTTTTATGACTTTTCATTCTGTTAAGAGTTTTTTTACATCCCTGAACTAGTCATTATCATCCTTCCATGAGGTCAGGGATATGTAGCTTACTTGGCCAGATTGCACACAATGTTCTAATGAATGGTATTATTTTCATTTTTAAAAAATTCTGATACATTTTATCATGGTCACTCCAACCCTTTGGATGCGAGTGAATTAGGTGGCAGAAAAGAAAAATCATCCAAAAGATCCGCCTTTTATCAAAGTCAATCTATTTCATAAAAAAGATAGGGTTTTTTTTCATGTTGATAAGTTTATTGTGTCCTCTTACACTTGACAGTTTTATTGGATATAAAACCTTGTCTTTTTTTTTAAGTCTTTATTATTATTATTATTATACTTTAAGTTCTAGGGTACATGTACACAACGTGCAGGTTTGTTACATATGTGTACATGTGCCATGTTGGTGTGCTGCACCCATTAACTCATCATTTACATTAGGTATAAAAGATAGGATTTTAATAAGGTGCCAGTGTGTTCCTAGTTTGAAAACTTAACATGGCTGAGTTTTTCTTGACTGAAACTATTTTAACATCTTGAGCAAGCCTATTAACATAAAAGAGGAAAAGGAAAGTTACTATGACCTAATGACAGAAAAGCAAATATTCAAAATAGTCACCAAAGCTAATGCAAGCACATACGGATATTCCCTAAGATGGTCTCTTTCTGACTGTGCATTCCTTTGGCAAATTATAGGTTTCAGATCCCAAGAGATTATTTAGCTTTTTTTTAATTTTCCAAATTTGTCATAATGTTCTCCTCACATGATATTGTTGTATAAAGGGTCTCTGGCACAGTATGTAGCACACAGGCCACCTTGTTCATGGGTAACTGAACCAAACGGACCTGAGTTACCACTAGGGAACCACAGTCAAGGATTTGTTTAATATGAATTCTGTACTAAAGAACACACAATCTGCTATTTACTGTGTAATGAGCTTTAATTAGCTAAAGTAGATGACACAGTGTCCAAGTACTTTGTAATGTCATAAAAAACTGCACACTGACAAAAAGTAATTCATAAGGGCTGGGCAAATTCAGTTTTTGTTCAATTGCCTTTGCATGCAGAACCCCTCTTTTGGTCTCACGGCTTTTATTTTGTTCCTACTACATTCCAGCGAATAGACACTTAAATTCCATTTCCAATATTCAAAGTCACTCTCAAATGACGGGAAAAAAATCTCATTTTCAAACTGATTTAACCGATCAGTCCAAGTCTGGCTTACAGTTGAAACACTGTTCTTGTTTTTGCAATAACTTACCTCCAAACCAGAGGTTGTCTCTCTTTATAAGTTGCAACAGCAACAATTTTGTCTTACTTTTCTACTTGCAGCCAGTCTTCATAGCCACTCATTAGTAGCTGAATCTCCAAAGAGGCAAGAAGAGTGAGTAATCATTTTGTCGTAGAAATTGATTGACTAGTTGATGTTTACAGAAACATGGTGTTATGGACATGATTACTAGGATAAAGTGTCATGAAATTCCTCTAGTTCAGAAAAAGTATCATCGGATTCCTCTAGTTTAAAAATAGAAAGAAAATTCGTATTTGGCAATAAATTTTAGGACTAGGGCAAATTGACTTTGCCTCTGAAGTGCATGCTGAAATACCATCCCATTGTGGAGACCCACAAATTCCTAAAGATCTGCCTCAGGATTTAAGAAACGATTTAAATATTCTGCTCTTAAGGACTCTTCTAAACCTCTATGCATAACTTTAAATGGCCTGCAAGATGAAAGGTGTATAAAACTTATGTAACTTCAGAAATAAAGCCCTGAAGACCTAATTATGGGAGGCCTATTACTCTATTTCATACACAGAATCAGAAGGGAGCTCCTCTCTCTCTCTTTCTCTCTCTCAGTCTCTCTCTCTCTCTCTATCTGTATCTCTATCTCTCTCATCATTTTGGAAGTATAATTGATGTTTTCTGTACACAAATTGTCCATTCACCTTATGGATTTAGTTTACAGTAAAAGCTGACTCTGAATAAACATATATTTATAGATGGTGTGAAATAATATGCATTCAGTAAAAACTACTTCAAGAACCCATACAACCATTCTATTTTGCACTTTCAGCACAGTATTCAATAAATTACTTAGGATATTCAACACTTTAATATAAAATAGGCTTTGTGTCACATGATTCTGCCCACCCATAGGCTAATGTAAGTCCTCTGAGCATATTTAAGGTAGGCCAGGCTAAGCTGTGATGTTTGGCAAGTTAGAGATATTAAATGCATTTTCAATTTATATTTTCATGTAACGATGAGTTTATTGGTATACTCTTTGACATTGATATATTTTCATTTATTCTAATGGTGATACATACTGTAAATAAAAGAATGGAAGGACAGAAGGAAGAGAAGGATGGAGGAATAGGAAAAGGATAAAGGAAGGAAGGCAGGGACAGAAAGAGAAGGTAAAAGAAGGCAAGAAAAGAAAAGATATCCTCAAGCAGTATATAATGCTGTAAGAAAATGTGGCCCATATACACCATGGAATACTATGCAGCCATAAAAAAGGATGAGTTCATGTCCTTTGCAGGGACATGGATGAAGCTGGAAACTATCATTCTCAGCAAACTGTCACAAGGACAGAAAACCAAACACTGCATGTTCTCACTCATAGGTAGGAATTGAACAATGAGGACACCTGGACACAGGGCGGGGAACATCACACACCAGGGCCTGTCAGGGGGTGGGGTGTTGGGAGAGGGATAGCATTAGGAGAAATACCTAATGTAAATGATGAGTCGATGGGAACAGCAAATCAACATGGCACATGTATACCCATGTGACAAACCTGCACGTTGAGCACATGTACCCTAGAACTTAAAGTATAATTTTTAAAAAGGTATAAATCTGATATAAGACTATGGAGCTACCTCAGTCATCCCAGAGAATTAATGAGGGTGGCCGGATTTAAGCTGTGAAGGAAAACAACATTAGAACTTGAGCATTCAAGACAACCTGCCTGGGGGTCAAACATAAACTGCCTGACTGCCAGGGTTTTCTTCCTACCGGGAATTCTTAGTGGGTGCAAAAAGTCCAATGAACTGGTGTATGGGAACTAATAGATTCTCATAGCCTATTTTGTCAGGATGTAAATTTAATTATCAACGATCTCAACTCTTGCCATCGGATTTAATCTGTAAACAACTATGATGGATATATTTAAATATAGTTTGTGACTGTTTAATATTCCTTCCACTGAAATTAACAAGTGAACTTGGGAAGATTAAATGAGTGACTAAACCCAAAAGATTCTACAAGCAGGTAATTCTTATTTGTCTGTGTAAAACATGTTCATGCCCGATATAATCTACATTCGCTGGTCCATTAATAAAAATTGATTCAGCCAAACTGATTTCTTAGAATGTGGTTCACTCCTGAGCACACTCTGTCATTCATCTTGGGCTGTAAATTTAAAATGTTCTTCACATAGAGTAAAAAATTGACATAAAAAACAAGGAAAAGCAAGATAGTGTCTGACATTCCCAAATCCTCTTCTTCCTCAAATCAACCTGGTTAGTAACAGAGACAAGACATGAATAGTATTCGTACTAAAAATTCAAAACTTGGACAGTCTTCTAAGACTTGGAAAAATGTTGGAATTTCCTTGGGATAGCAAAGAAATCTGGCATCTTCTAAATGGGCATTGATAGGACACTCCATTCAACCCAGAACTAGTCCACGTTATTATCTGGACCAGTAGACTGATTCTCAAACCCATTTTTAATTTTGCAAAATGTTCTTTATGCTAAAGCCAACTTATAAGTTAAAGCAAAGAAAGACCATAAAGCAGGATATCCTGAGTGATTGCAGTAGGCCTTACTTTTAAACTCTATTTATCTACTCCGCCTTGATAGTCCCAAATACTCAGCTTCACAAAAAAAAAAAAAAAAATTAAATACAGAACAAGAAAATAGTATTTTATGACTCAACAGGATCTGAAGATTAATGTGAAACTATAACACAAGGCTTGCCACTGGAAAATGTGAGTGCAGTATGTTGGGCATTTTCTGTTTTGCTTTTTCTACAACAGATGGCTTTATTTATTTTGAAAGATTCAATGAAATGTTGCCTATGAAATAACGTTATGTAAAAAAGTGAACATAAAAAGGCACATCGCACCCAATTCCAATGTAGAAAAAATATATATATAATATGAAAGATACTGTTCAAAATGTTGAAAAGTGGCCATTTCCCACTATTAGAGTAACAGGTAACCCCTCTTTCTTCTTTATTCTACTGTCCTGTATGTTGCAAATTCTCTAGAGTGGACATGCAATAATTTTGAAATTCTCTATCTCATTTTAACATGACATATGAAAATGCAGAAAAACAGTAAAAGTATCCAAAATTCTAACATAATTCTGAAGTTTCAACAATATTGAGTGTGTTCATATTCCAGTATATTTTGCACTCACTTGCTAAAGAACCTTCTGTTCAGTAGGTGTTTCACTGCCTCCTTCACATCCTTGTTTCTAAGACTGTAGATTAAAGGATTCAACATGGGAGTCATCACCCCATAGAACATGGATATAATTTTGTTGGTAGCATCCAAGTCGTCTGAATTAAATGTCTCCTTAGACTTGGGCTTCATGTACATGGAGAGGATGGTCCCATAGAATATAATGACCACAGTCAGATGGGCTGAGCAGGTAGAGAAAGCTTTGCTTCTCCCCTTAGAGGAGTGAATCTTGAGGATGCTGGAAATGATTAATGAGTAAGAGATAATAATCAAGAGCAGTGGCATCAATGTGAACAATATTGTGGCCACAAGCATGATGAACTCATTGCCTGAGATGTCAGCACAGGCCATCTTCATGACAGCTAGAATTTCACAGGAGAAATGATTGATGACATTATTCCTGCAGAAAGGCAATTGTACTACAAATGTAGTTTGTACTGCAGAGTTGACAGTCCCTGCAAACCAGGACCCAACAGCCATGGGTACATAGGCATCCTTGCTCATGATGATGGCATATCTCAGAAGTTTGCAGATAGCCACATACCGGTCAAAGGCCATCATGCCCAGAAGTACACATTCTGTTGTCCCCATGGCCAAGCCAAGGAACATCTGCACTGCACAGCCAGAAAGGGAAATGGTCTTTCTTTCTGAAAGCAAGTTCACCAAGGTGGAGGGAATAGAGGTGGTGGTGTAGCAGATGTCCAAGAAGGAGAGGTTCCCCAGAAAGAAGTACATAGGGGTGTGAAGGTGAGGATCCAAGATGCTGATTAAAATGAGAGTACCATTGCCTAGAAGGATGACCACATACATTAAGAATATTAGCACAAAAAAGAGTAACTCAAGCCTTGGGTAACCAGAAAGTCCCTTCAGAAAAAATTCCACCAGAATGGTTTGGTTTTCCCATTCCATTTAAATGTCTCTCTTTTACCTGTAAGAAGTCAAAAAAAAATTTTTAATATAATTTATTTACATGGTAAATGCAAGTATACCAATATACAAATATAAAAATTTGCCATGAACGCAATAAAAGTATTGAAGAAAGAGAGAAAATAGGGAAGAGGAGGAAGGAATATAGGGAAAGGGAATGAAAAGAATGAACAATGCAGGTAGAGAAATAAGAGGGGAAAGCTTGTGATATTGATCACTCATTCTTGGCCAGGAACTTTGTGATGTTTTTTTCACATGTTGCTTCCTTTAAATTCTACATTATCATTTGAAAGATAAGAAAACCTTAAGTGAGAGAGAGTTCAGCCTAAAATCACATAACTAATGTGCAGCACAGCCTAGCACAGCACAAGACTACCTGCTTGTGACCCATATTTGCCTGAGGTTGTTTAGTGAATTATAAAAGCAATACAGAGTATATTGCATAAGAGATTTGGTAATTGACTTTAAAACCTCACTCCCAGGTCAGGAGAACTCAAAAATAACCCATGTGTATTCCAACACTGAAAGAAGTGTGTCAATCTGGAGGTGGAATCATCAGAAATGAACCCAACCAGTGATTACTGTGTTCCTGATTATCCAGAGAACACGACCAATTCACGTAAAGCCCAATAATCCAAAATCTTAGTGTTAAAGGGCAAACACCTTTTTCTTTGGTTAGGGGTGGAATTTTTTTGTTGTTTTTTAAAATTATCATACAGTTAGATGTCATACCATAAATTGACTTTTTATCTTTTAGTGTGTGGTTCTATGAATTTTAAAACACATATAGATTCATAAAACCACGGCCATAACCAGAACACGGAACTCTTCTGTTACCCCAAAACACTTCTTTGTGATATTCTTTTCTTAGTCACCTCTTCCACCTACCTATACATCCTGACAACCACTGATATTTTCTATCCCTATAGTTTTACCTTTACCAGAATGTCATATAAATAGAATCATATGAGCCACTGCCACGGGAGTTGGGTTTCTTTCACTTAAAGCCTCTGAGATCCATTCAAATTGTTACTGCTAAATAGTATTCTATTGAGTAGATTACTGTATTTTGCCTATCTGTTCACCTTTTGAAGGACATTTGGATTGTTTCCAGTTTCTGGCAATTATGAAAAGAGCTACTATAAATATTTCTGCCTCAATTTTTGTATGACCAAAAGCTTTTTTTTTTTTTAGAATAAATATCCAGGAATGAGATAATAAGCATGCTTAAATGTATAAGAAGCTGCCAAACAGTTTTCCAGAGTGGCTGTACCAGTTTTGCATTTTGACCAACAACGTATGAGAGCGTCCCTTGCTTTCCATATCATCATTTAATATTGTCAGTAATTATTCATTCATTCTAATAGATACATATTCATATTTAATTATGATTTTATTTTACATTTCCTTGATGACGAATGATGTTGAACCTCTTTCTATATTTTCTTCCATTCTTTAGTAATGTATCCATTCATATCTTTTGTCCCCTTTTTTTGTTAACAAAATGGGGTCTCGTTGTTTCTCCCAGGTCGTCCTCAAACTCCTGGCCTCAAGCCATTCTCCCTCCTCAGCATCCTGAGTAGCTGGGACTATAGATTCATATAACCACCAACTTAACCAGAACACAGAACTACAGGCATGCACCACCCTGCTGGTTCTACTGCTTATTTTTAATTGAGGTTTATTTTTTCTTGTTGAGTTTTGAGAGTTCTTTATATATTTTGGATAGGAATTATTTATCATGTGACTTGCATATATTGTCTCCCAGTAGCTGGTTTGTCTTCTCATTCTCTAATGGAAACACCTTTTAGTTGCCATTTTAATTGGTTGCTGCCTAAGTCCCATTGAACATGATGCAAAGAAAGCCTATGACTAAAGAGACATGTTCTGACAGCACATCTCACTTTGGGTAACACTGCAGGAAAAAATCCACTGGAAAATAGCCATTCCCTGGGAATTGGGAATGGTGGATTTTGCTTAACCTTGCCTCAGAAAGTCTCAAGCTATCTCTTAATTTTTCCTCAGGAACAGTCATTTCTCCCAACCCCATCACCCCTCTACACAAACAAATTTCCAGTAGTATCATTGTCCATTGATGAAAATGCTCCACTTAGTTCACAAAACAAAAGTAACTTCTGAAAACAAACCAGGCACTTAACACATAGGCCATTTTTCTTTATTCACAAAGCTTGGCACAAGTTTAAGATCTAAATTGAGTTCTTTGAACCTATTTCAACCATCATCTAACTAACCAGATCTGCCTTTGGCCATTATAAGGGTATTTCTCCTTTCAGCCTATTTTGCCCCTTATTTCCATCAACTCCACTTTTTACACTTTGAGATTCTTTTATACCCTAGATATACATCCTTTTTTATCTAAATCCTAGATTCACTTTTTAAATGCTATGTTATAAATAAAGCTACCTCAATTCCAATTCCCCATTAAATTGTGACTGAGAAGCAATTTCATGGTAAGAAACATTCTTCCAACCACTGCCACAATGCAGCTATTATTGTGTCAACTCCACTTTGTCTAATAGAGAGGACAAGTGCTTAAGTCCTATCTTGGTGAGTTACTAGCTGTGACCATGGGCAATTTATAAATTCTCTGAATCTCACTATCTTCATCTATGACATGGGGGTCTTAATAGGCTTATAATGGGGTTCTCGGGAGAATAAATAGGCAATGCATGTAAAGTACATAGCATGTAGTAAGCACTATTTTTGTTTCTTTTTATCTTCTACTGACTTGTTCTTCTCTCAAATATTCTTTTATATCTCTGTCGCCAGTATCAACCGCTGCACAAGTATCTTCGGAATTTCATCAATCACACTTTCTCAGGTATCAAGTCTCCTTTCATCTAACTCAAATTTTTTTTTATCACATCCATGATATGAGATGGATGCGCATTTTACCAAAGTCTACTCACGTTGCAGTGAACAGTGTTGTACCATTATAACAAAAGTCCATTGCAATTTAAAACAAGGAACGTATAGGTTGACATTTTTAAATAGAGGCTATTTCAATTCATTCATCTAAAATCTAAATGTGTGTGTGTATCTCACAAATGTTACATCTAAAGTCACCATACAAATGCATTACCGCAACAAAAAAATTAAAAATATTCAAACTTCTCCAAAATACTTAGGCAAGCATAAGAAGTCAAAATTCTTCCTATTAACTAAAGACTCATTGCTCCTCTTCATTTACATTTTTCACAAATTAGAAGATATATTCAAGAACAAGTAATAAAGTATTTGTGTTTCAAATAGTATGCCTAGTTAGAGGTTCTGGGACAGGGACTATGCTAGAACATTTTCTACTTATGGTTAGTATTGGATGAACATTTGCTAAACTGAATAAAATCAAACTGAATTGGTGCTGTGATTTAAATGGCCACAGAATCAGAATTTTGGTGGTAACAGACTTCTTTGCATTCTGGATCAAGAGTACAGATTGGCAGCCTATTGAGCAGCAGAAGAGAGATGGTACCGTTAGATACATATCTGTGTGCTTGTAATAAAGTGAGGACCACAAAACTATATTTTGATCAATGAATCATTATTCCCAGTTAGAAATTATAAACCTATTCCGCAGTAGGACTGTTCATGAAAACAACTATACACCTAAACATCATCTGTTTTGAATGCTCAGATGACTTTGGATATGCAAGTAGTCTTTTGGTAATATTTTTTCTTTTTTTCAATTTTCTAACTATATCTGAGACAATCCTCATGGATTTTTTAGACTTCCTGTACACTTTCTCTAATAAGAAATATCACATTTTCAAAAGACATGGCTTATTTCAATTCATTTCATAAGGCTAACCACCCCCCACCCCACCCCCTTAGATTTGTGTTAGTAGTATGGCTTCAGCAATTACCTCTAAATGGAAGGTCAGCTCACTTCCTAGGTTGCAATGCACAGCAGATTGTTTTGCCTTGATCTTCTATTTTTAGGCTGTTCAACAAAATTTTCTGTGAAGCTGATGAATTTCTGAAGAACGGATTACTGTTTGGAAGCCATAATGACACAGGGTATATTATCTGTAAAACATTGATAACAAAGGTATTATTTCTAAATTGTTTCAAAACTGCATACATTACATCAGATACATTTACAAAGGGAGAGTAATTTGGTTCTGCTAGTTCAAAAGTAAGAGAAGAAAATACTGGGCAGTTCATTTTGTGAATATGGCACATTTCATTTGCCCTTGAAGCCCAGGTGGAAACATTGCCCCATTGAGAAGACCCAGTAAACTCTCTGAAGAATCTTCCTTGGGCCCAGGGAGGCAATTTAAATATTTCTTGCTCTCCGGGGCTTCTGCAAATTTCTAAGTCATAACTTTAAATTGCTTCAGGCAAAATATATTCAAAACTTTTAGAAATTTCAAGAATAATGCCCTAAAGACTTAATTATATGAGACCCATTATTGTAATTTACATAACCAATCAGAAGTCTTGAAGACATGTCTTACCACATTTTCAATCTATTACTATATACTGCTGAGATCCTTTCTCCAAATATATTCTAATGACTTGGTCCAGACCTTTTTTCATCCTATCATGTCGTCTTGTATGTAGTACAGTAGAAAGAACTCAGGCTACATTAAGTCTTGATTATTAACAATAATAATAATAGAATACAAATTTCTAGACCTCATTATAAGGGTTTTATAGATATTATGTCATTTGTTTTTGTTAAATTAATAAGTAAAGAAAAAACAAGTTTTAATGTACAACTAATCTAGAAATAATTGTATTTTGCTCTGAAATTGGAATTTAGATGTTATTGTAAATGTGGGTAGCATTTTGAAATTCACAACAAATTCAGAAATGTTTAAATCATACAATAGAAATGTAGAAGCTATTCAGCTTTTTTATTGTAACTCCAGGAGCTAATTTGTAACTTCATCTCACTCCATACTGTAAGGATTTCCAAAAAATTCACCTAAACAGATATACCGCTATTCCCTAGATTTATTGGCATAAAAATCTTATCTAATTTACAATGGGAGGAGGCAATGCGAAAACCATCCCAGATCACAAGGAATTGCTTCCTGGCCATCTTAAGTTTGGATCTGTCACCACGTGGCTAAGCTTCTGATATGGTTTAGCTGTGTCCCCACCCAAATCTCAACTTGAATTATATCTCCTAGAATTCGTGTGTGTTGTGGGAAGGACCCAGTGGGAGGTAATTGAATCACGCAGGCCAGTCTTTCCCAGCTATTCTCGCAATAGTGAATAGGTCTCATGAGATCTGACGGGTTTATCAGGGGTTTCCACTTTTGCTTCTTCCTCGTTTTCTCTTGCTGCCACCAAGTGAGAAGTGCCTTTCGCCTCCTACCATGATTCTGAGGCCTCCCCAGCCATGTGGAACTGTAAGTCCAATTAAACCTCTTTTTCTTCACAGTCTCAGGTATGTCTTTATCAGCAGCAGGAAAATGGACTAATACAGTAAATTGGTGCCAGTAGAGTGGGGGGTTGCTGAAAAGATCCCTGAAATTGTGGAAGCCACTTTGGAACTGGGTAACAGGCAGAGGGTGGAACAGTTTGGAGGGTTCAGAAGAAGATAGGAAAATTTGGGAAAGTTTGGAACTTCCTACAGACTTGTTGAATGGCTTTACCCAAAATGTTGGTAGCGATATGGACAATAAGGTTCAGGCCGAGGTGGTCTCAGATGGAGACAAAAAGTTGTTGGGAGCTGGAGCAAAGGTGACCCTTGTCATGTTTTAGCAAAGAGACTGGTGGCAATTTGCCCCTGCCCTAGAGATTTTTGGAACTTTGAACTTGAGAAAGATGATTTAGGATATTTGGCAGAAGAAATTTCTAAGCAGCAAAGCATTCAATAGGTAACTTGGGTGCTGTTAAAGGCATTCAGTTTTATCAGGGAAGCAGAGCATAAAAGTCTGGAAAATTTGCAACCTGACAATGTGATAGAAAAGAAAAGCCCATTTTCTGAGGAGAAATTCAAGCCTGCTACAGAAATTTGCATAAGCAACCAGAAGCGAAAGTTAGTCCCTAAGACAATGAGGAAATTGTCTCCAAGGCATGTCAGAGGTCTTCATTGCAGTTCCTCCCCTCACAGGCTGGAGGCCTAGAAGATGGTTTCACAGGCCCAGGGACCTCCTGCTTGGTGCAGCCTAGGGACTTGGTGCCCTGCGTCCCAGCTGCTCCAGATGTGGCTAAAAAGGGCCAATGAAGAGCTCAGGTCGTGGCTTCAGAGGGGGTAAGCCCCAAGCCTTGGCAGCTTCCACATGGTGTTGAGCCTGCAAGTGTACAGAAGTCAAGAATTGGAGGTTGGAAACCTCTGCCTAGATTTCAGAAGATGTATGGAAACTCCTGGATGCCCAGGAAGAAATTTGCTGCAGGGATGGGATACTCATGGAGAACCTCTGCTAGGGCAGTGCAGAAGGGAAAAGTGGTGTTGGAGCCCCCACACAGAGTCCCTACTGGGGTACTGCCTAGTGAAGCTGTGAGAAGAGGGCCACAGTCCTCCAGACCCCAGAATGGTAGATCCACCAACAGCTTTCACCATTCACCTGGAAAAGCCACAAACACTCAATACCAGCCTGTGAAAGTAGCTGGGAAGGAGGCTGTACCCTGCAAAGCCACAGGGTAGGAGCTGCCCAAGACCATGGGAATGCACCTCTTGCATCAGCATGACCTAGATGTGAGACCCAGAGTCAAAGGAGATCATTTTGGAGCCTTAAGATTTAACTGCCCTGCTGGATTTCGGACTTGCATGGGCTCTATAACCCTTTGTTTTGGCCAGTTTCTCCAATTTGGAACGGTTGCATTTACCCAATGTCTGTACCCTCATTGTATCTAGGAAGTAACTAGCTTGCTTTTGATTTTACAGGCTCATGAGTGAAAGGGACTTGCCTTGTCTCAGATGAGACTTTGGACTGTGGACTTTTGGATTAATGCTGGAATGAGTTAAGACTTTGGGGGACCGTTGGGAAGGCATGATTGGTTTCGCAATGTGAGGACATGAGATTTGGAGGGGCCAGTAGTGGAATTATATGATTTGGCTGTGTTCCCACCCAAATCTCAGCTTGAATTCTATCTCCCAGTATTCCCATGTGTTGTGGGAGTGACGTGGGGAAGGTAATTGAATCATGGGGGCCAGTCCTTCCCATGCTAGTCTCATGATAGTGAGTAAGTCTCATGAGATCTGGTAGATTTATCAGAGGTTTCTTTTTTGCTTCTTCCTCGTTTTCTCTTGCTGCCACCATGTAAGAAGTGCCTTTTGCCTCCCACCATGATTTGGAGGCCTCCCCAGCCATGCAGAACTGTAAGTCCAATTAAACCTCTTTTTCTTCACAGTCTCAGGTATGTCTTTATCAGCAGCAGGAAAACAGACTAATACAGCTTCCTCCCTAAAAAGAAAGTGGTTTTGGACTTCTGTGTTTTGTTTCGTAACTATGTATTTTTTTTTAAAGAAATAAAAAGGTAAGCTCTTTACTCATTTTTCCCTCCTCTTTCTTGCCAAGTTACAAGGGACCCCTAAATCCTATATCCAGCATTATTTAAGTAAAGCCTCCAAATCAGTCATGTCAGAACAGAGTTTCAAGCTAATGAAATTGTTCACTTATTTTATTTGGCAAAGTTTTGGTTACTGTTTTTTTAACCTATTTCATTAAACCTGGGACATAGGTCATATTTATATAAAATTAAAGGGTGTACTAAAGTATTCCTCTATCAGAAAAATTTTAAAAGTACAGTTATTTCTTCTGATATAACTTTGGATAGGAAAAACATCCTAATGGGCATGCAGCACAACTCAGCCTTTATGTGTGATCTCCAGATACCTAAGGAAATTGCCTATTTAAATTAAGATTTGACAGTTTTTACTGAGTCATCTTTCTTATATAATTATGCCCCTGCTTCCATTTTTTTTGAGTTATATTTTTCTTTTATCCATATGTATTCATATTTATTTTAAAAACTTAGAAATTTCAGAAAAGATACCAAGATAAATTTTTTCGATATTCCTTTTTTCTTTTTTTTCTTTTTCTTTTTCTTTTTTTTTTTTTTGAGACTGACTTTCACTCCTGTTGCCCAGGCTGGAGTGCAGTGGTACGATCTCAGCTCACTGCAACCTCCGCCTCCCAGTTTCAAGTGATTCTCCTGCCTCAGCCTCCTGAGTAGCTGGGATTACAGGTGCCCGCCACCATGCCTGGCTAATTTTTGTATTTTTAGTAGAGACAGGATTTCACCATGTTGGCCAGGCTGGTCTCGAACTCCTGAGTTCATGATCTGCCCGCATCAGCCTCCCGAAGTGCTAGTGCCGAGACCAGCTCCGTCGGGGAGACCCTAAGCCAGCGGCACTAGAGGAATTAAAGACACACACGCAGAAATATAGAGGTGTGGATTGGGAGATCAGGGGTCTCACAGCCTTCAGAGCTGAGAGCCTCAGAGATTTACCCACATTATGCAAACCAGTGATAAGCATTGTTTCTATAGATTATAGATTAAAAGTATTCCTTGTGGGAAATAAAAGGATGGGATGAAATAAAGGGATGGGTTTGGCTGGTTATCTGCAGCAGGAGCTTGTCCTTAAGGCACAGATGGTTTATGCTATTGTTTGTGGTTTAAGAATGCCTTTAAGCGGTTTTCCACCCTGGGTGGGCCAGGTGTTCCTTACCCTCATTCCAGTAAACCCATAACCTTCCAGCGTGGGCGTCATGGCCATCATGAACGTGTCACAGTGCTGCAGAGATTTTGTCTATGGCCAGTTTGGGGGCCAGTTTATGGCCAGATTTTGGGGGGCCTGTTCCCAACAGCTGGGAGCCACTGTGCCTGGCCTTTTGGATATTTCTTTTCAGTCTTTATTCTGAATAGGTTTTCTCGCTTTAGGTTTTGGTTTTACAAACAATGCTAAATACTGTTTTGTTTTTCTTTTAACTATATTAACATAAGTATTTTTATATTAATATAAATTCTTCAAAAATGTTATTTAATAGTTGCGAATATTCCATTAAATAAATGTACTATGATGATTTTATATTTTCCCTTCATCACAATAGATAAGTATAAAAATGATAACAAAATTATCCAATCCTGCAAGTCCTACAAAAATAATTTATTAGGGACTCTTGATAGTCTGAAATTTTCAATATCTTTACCCAAATAGAATATAAGACTTCAACTTAGAGAAAAAAAAATAAGTGCCAGAAGTCTCTAGCACAAAGTATTAAAACACAGTGCTTTTTCAATGATCAAACATTTGGAATCTATCAACTGATGTTTAAAGAAGTTACACTAGTTGGCCAGGCGCGGTGGCTCATGCCTGTAATCCCAGCACTTTGGGAGGCTGAGGCGGGTGGATCACGAGGTCAGGAGATTGAGACCATCCTGGCTAACATGGTGAAATCCTGTCTCTACTAAAAACTTCAAAAAATTAGCCCGGCGTGGTGGTGGGCGCCTGTAGTCCCAGCTACTCGGGAGGCTGAGGCAGGAGAATGGTGTGAACCCAGGAGGTGGAGTTTGCAGTGAGCTGAGATCGCAGCACTGCACTCCAGCCTGGGATACAGAGCAAGACTCCGTCTTGAAAAAAAAAAAAAGAAAAGAAAAGAAAAGAAAAAGAAGTTACATTAGTATTACAAGAGAAATACAAATAATGGCCTCTATGCTATTATCTTTTTTAAAAAAACGGATCAAAAGGGTTGGGTGGATTCCATACGGATGTTTGTAAGTAAAATTCTTTGGGAATAACTGTCTTGAGGATGTTCGAGTACCAAATGTACTACCTCATTCTCAGCATAAAAGAAATATTTTCTTAAAGCAACTTTAAAATAGGAATAAACATTTTGGAGAAAAGAGAAGGAATGGCTTTCCATTTAATTCATACTTTCCCTGAAACAGGTTTAGTATGAACCCCAGACTACTGATGTTTGTTCAAAGCCTCTATTAGAATTTTGCTGTCCAACTGAGATTGCACTCCTATGGTCAATCAAATTCTAATCATAAATAGTACCAAACAGGAGTATATCTTGTCCTAGCCACATTTTCCTGCTCTATTTGGAGGCATGCATAGTTTAGGGAATCTTGAATTGGATGACAATCCTCCTTTCCAAAGTCAACAGGATTAGAAACTCTCTTCTATGTTGAACATTGTTTAATTAAGGAGCAGCATAACCTATTGGCAAATGACTATTATAAGGCAAATCCTATACCATAACCAAAACCATTGTTTGAAAATACTAAGTATTAATACCAAGTATACTCATCTATTGAGTCAATTAATTTATTTGTCTAGGGATATATTTTGCAGCTGAGGTAGAACACCATGAAGATGCAGAGTTGTTTTAAAAATGATATTCTGTGATGCATTTATTACAAACAAGAATGTCACCCACTAATAGTTATCCATTAATTTTTTTAAGTTAAAGTCATTTTCTTTATGCTCTTTGGTTCACAACTCAGATTCTTGAGCTGACTCAAAATTCCTTCTTTAGGAAAATATTGGTACTAACAATAAATTAAACAAGTAGAAGAAAATGACTTTCATATGTACAGAAATAAAAGGCAGGCTCTCCTGTGTGCAATTTGGTTGCTTTTAATTCTAAAATATCAAGAACTCAAAATTGTTTGCAATAAGCTACACAGAAGTCTTATCTCCAAGTCTCACCAGAGTGTTGTTTTACATCAGCTGTCTAATTACTGTCCTACACACAGTTAAAGCACCAATGGTCCTCTCTAACGTATGAAAGAGAGATGGTCAGAGATACCTTGCTACTCAAAGTGTTCTGTATATGAGCAGCATCAACATCACCTGGGAACATGTTAATAAATGCAGATCTCAGAACCCACGTCAGACCCACTGAATCAGAATCTTTTACAAAGATTCCCCAGGTGACTCCTAGGAATATTAAAGTTTGAGAAGCAGACTGACCAAATCAGTTACGTTCTTCTTCAGTTGCACATTAGAATAACCTGGAGAGCATTATTTAAAAGATGTCTGATTCTCACCCAATGAAGTACAGTTTTAAAAAACATGGGATTTAAAATCAGAAAACTCAGATTTAAATAGCAGCCCACTCACACTATAATTTTATTTAAATTTCGTCTTTCAAGATTTCATTTCCCTCAGAGAATTATAGTGATGATAAAATGAGTAATGTGCGTGATCATATTTGTAAACTATAAAATCCTAAACCAATGGTATTGTTAATGATTTGTATGGTATAAAGCCAAATAAATAAGTCTGTTGATCAGATTAAAGTATGCTCTCTCTGATGCTAATTTTTCAAAGTGGAGTTTGTGGATCAACTGTATCAGTAATAACCGACACTCGTTTAAAATGCAAATCACTCTTCCCTTCCTCAGACCTCATACCTCAATCTCAGGAAGTGGAATACAGAAGTTTGCATATTTAATGACCTACCAATGTAGCTGAATTGCTTTAAGAGCTAAAAGAGGAATCCCATAAGCTAATCTCATTCCTGTTACCACTACTCCTGCTAGTACTAGCATAGTTGTTGGACCTCCAACTTCTATGACCTCTTACTTTACATACTATGGGACCACTCGTTTAACTCACATGCTGTGTCCTCTTCTGGATTATTCATACTCCAGTATGAAAAAGTACATGGAAAGGACTAATTGAACAACTGAATTTGAGTTGATTCCCATAAGTCTATCTGAGTACTCATAAGTTGACAAAAACTCCTTTTTCTCACATGCTTAGTGGTGTATCCAGTGACCCTCTTGGGGAACAGAATCTAGATCATCCCAACACTCCTCGTTTCCAACCTATATTTATTCCATGGCAATCCCTCCTCCCTGGATATCTGGCTTACATCCTTCTTTACTCCCTCAATCCTGATAAACTTCCTATCAGAGGGAAAAAAAACTCCCTTTCACAGATTGTATTATACAAATGTCTATCTTCTATTCCATGGGGTCCATGGAGTGTGTGGTCCTAGCAGTGATGGCATATGATAACTGTGTGGTCATCAGCAAATTCCTGAGATACCCCCTCAATATAAATAAGGTGCTTTGGCCAGGCACAGTGGCTCATGCCTGTAATCCCAGCACTCTGGGTGGCCGAGGCTGGTGGATCACCGGAGGTCAGGTGTTCAAGACCAGCTTGGCCAACATGATGAAACCCCATCTCTACTAAAAATACAAAAAATTAGCTGGGTGCGGTGGCAGGCACCTGTAATCCCAGCTACTCGGGAGGCTGAGGCAGGAGAATCCCTTGAACCTGGGAGGCCGAGGTTGCAGTGAGCCAAGATCGTGCCACTGCACTCCAGTCTGGGCAACAAGAGCGAAATTCAGTCTCAAAAATAATACAAAATAAACTAAACAAGGTGCTTTGTGTTTTCACGGCTGCTATCTCTTATGAATTAGGATTTCTCAACAGACTGGCACAAAATGTATGAACAGTTACATATGAATGTACTTTTGTGGAAAACATGTCATTAATCATTTTTATAAAATATTACAGTTGCTGCATCTGGCCTGCATAGATATTTCCTTGAATGAGAATATAATAATATTGGCCAAAGTAAACTTTTTATTTACTTTATTACTACCATTTCAGTTCTTTGTATTCAGTTTTTTATATTTTTCACTATCTATGCTGTATTGAAATCAGTTCAGCTGAAGGAAGGAAAAAGATCTCTTCCACCTGTTCAGCCCACATAACAGTGGTCATTGTGTTTCATGGAACAATCATCTTCGTGTACATAAAGGCAACATCTAATGGCACTACTTCAGAGAAACTGGTTGACCTGTTCCATGGGGTAGTAATGCTCATGTTCAATCTTATCATCTATAGCCTGGGGAATATGGAGGTGCTTGGGGCTATGAAAAAACTGATCAGTATGAGTAGACCCTGGTGCTGGAAAAATGATGAGAACCTGACATCTCTGAGTTCACGTACAAAATAAGCTGACATATTTTGAGGCAAGAAGTTTAAATATAAATGGAACAAAAGAAATGACAATTATGTCTAGAAACAAAATTTCAGCATTAGAAAGAAGTTTCAACATTAATAATCTAATATTTCTCTTTAAGAAAATGACTGTGACCTCATAAAAATATAGAGACAAGTAATCTAAGAAGTTCATGTAAAGTTATGGGAATAAGACAAAAAATATTTGTAATTAAGCCTTTCCAAGAAAAGACAACATAAGTCCTTCCTTAACAAATAAAACATTTGTCAGCCCACTTTGGAATACCTTTTATATATTTATTTGTTTATGCTTGTTTTTTTACCCAGGGACGTTATCTGGCCCTCACCTCCATTTCTAGCTACATACTTCACCCTTTTCTGTCCATGCCCATATTGCCTCCATCCCCCTTTCCACATACTGTCTTCCATTCTCTATGTATTTACACAATTATTTCAAGTTCTTTCACACCTAAGTGCAACAGTACATGCTACTTCCTCTGCATGATCACATTTCTCCTTCTTCTCTGATAAAATCTCAGAAGACATGGGCAAAGTGTCATATCCTCTGCAAAGCCTTCCAATACTGTCATTAAAACAGCAAAAACAGGCCAGGTGCAGTAGCTCACACCTGTAATCCCAGCACTTTGGGAGGCCGAGGCAGGCAAATCACGAGGTAAAGAGATCAAGACCATGCTGGTCAACATGGTGAAACCCTGTCTCTACTAAAAATACAAAAATTAGCTGGGTGTGGTGGTGCGCTCCTGTAGTCCCAGCCACTCAGGAGGCTGAGGCAGGAGAACCACTTGAACCCGGGAGGCGGAGGTTGCAGTGAGCTGAGATTGCGCCAGTGCACTCCAGCCTGGGCGAGGAGAGGGAATCTCGTCTCAAAAAAAAAAAAGAAAAAGAAAAAAGAAACAAACAAACAAAAAAAGCTCTCAGCAAAGAGGGGACCCGAGAGTGGGTCGCCATCTGTCTGGCTGAGTCTAGTTGGTTTTTATGGGCTCAGAATGGGGGAGTGGGTGCTGATAGGGTCCATGCATGGTCTTGGAAAAAGCACCATTCAATTGGTTAAAAGGCATTGAGGAAGTTCTCACACCGGTCGTGGACTCTATCCAGCCAACATATCCGTCTTCAGGCTTCAGGCTGTATTTGGCTTGAAGGTCGGTTTTCACCGGAGACTCATCCCTGTCTGCGCAAGAATTTGTCTGTCCTCTGTCACTATCACTCTAAGCCTACAACTTCTCATTTGTAAAATGGCAGTAACGTCTGTTACACAGTTCTCTCAAACTAATGCTTGAGGGTAGGGACTGTATCCTATCCAGCATTTGGTTTCCAGCACTAGCAGAAGGACAGGCACATTCCCAAAGCTGAATAAATAAGACAAAACTTTAATCAACAAAATGAAGACAAACATGTTACACTGTCCATCATCATTAATTAATTTTTTAAAAAATTTAAATAGCATATGTAGGATACCTTGCATATGCTTTGTACTCCTTTAAATGGTGCTGAAAAAGAAATGTCCGATCCCAATTTAAAAGTAGTTAAATAAGACTCTCTGGAGATTAGACTTCAAAATCAGTACATTTTTTTAGTTTGCCAGATGATTCTAATTAGAAGCCGGATTGGCAATCACTAATCAAACTGTCTGTTATTTAAGGCTTTTCCACACTTTGGAACCATGGCATATGTTACACTCCCTGCATTGTCACATTTCATCTTCTCTAATGAAATGTCTCACCCTCTAGGGAGTCTTCCAAAACTGCCCCAAAGTAATTGAAGCCTTCCTCTCTGCTGTCCTTGCCACTTTCCCATACTATAGCGCTTAGCCATTACATTGTAATCATTTGAGACCTTCTCAAAGTTTCCCAATGGCAGGAAACATGGCTCTGTGTTTTAAAGAGAGAGACAGAGACAGAGACAGAGAGATGCCCAATGCCCAATAAAATAAAAATACCAGGAAGTTAATAAATGAACATATGGAAGAAAAAATTAAAAGGATAATAAAAATTCAGTCCAAGAAACACATTTAACACATGGAATGAAAGAGAATGGGAGAGTAACATCAGCAGGATGGCCATCTAAAAGTGCCTAATTATCATTCCTACCACAGAAAAGGACCAAGACAATGAATAAACAACTACATTTCAACAAGAATGATTAAAAGAATGTGCCGGAGTACATCAACGAAGTGGTAGAAACTTTATAAAACACAGAAACTCAGGCTGACTGCATAGAAAAGGGAACAAAACACCCTGCCTCTGCCACCTCATCTGCCCATATGGGATCAGCTGGAAACCAGGAGGGACTTCTCTGCCGAGAAAAGGTAAGCAGGAAGCCTCCAGCAACTCCCATTACCACCACTGCAGTCTTTGCCATGAGAGAATCCTGCAGTCCTCATGCAGCCTGAACCCAGTTTAAGGGAGCTGCCTGGAATTCAATTCTACTCCAGCAAAGAAGCCCATGTTGTGCCCTACCCCACCCACCCTCGTGTCCCAAGCGGCCACTGCACTTGCCATCTTGAAATGGAAGCCATTGCCTCTGGGGGTCAGTAGCCGCTGCACCTCTCCATTTCTGAGTCTCCACCATCCTTGCACCATGTTCACACATGGTAGTACACCATTCATCAGCTGGGCTCACCAACCCCTGGAAACAGGCTGCCTAGGAGACACTCCATCTTCCCCATTCCAGTGGCTACTGCACTCCACTCCTGACTACTTAGAGCCTTGGCATCCCATCCCCAGGAAAGCAGTGCCTGAGCCAGCAGAGTTGCCATGACTCCCCAGCATGTAAACCAGCCTGGTGCCCCTCTGCTGGGGAAGCCACATCCAACGTGGTGAAGCAGCTCTGCAGCCTTGGTGCCCAAGCCAACCTGGTGCCTCAGGCCCAGAAAACTAGAGCTATGACCCAGGAAAGCAGCTGCAATTGCAGTGCCCAAGCCCACACAGTAACCTGCCCCTTGGGGACCAGGCTTCCCTGCCTAGTAGAGAAGCCACACTCAAGCCAGCAGAGCAGTCATGCCTCCTCAGCACCTGCACCAGCCTGGTACCTCGACCCGAGAGGAATGGATCTTTGGCTCAGGGAAGCAACTTTAACCCTGTACCTGAGCCCATGCGGCACCCTGCTCCTTAGGGACCAGGCACTCCAGCATGGCTAAGAAACCACACCCAAGCCAGCAGAGCAGTCATGCCTCTTTAGCACCCTGAATCAGCCCAATGCCTCAGCCTCAGGGGAATGGAGCTTTAGCCCAGACAAACAGCTGTAAACTTGGTGCATGAGCCCAGCCCGCCAAGGGAAACATAACTTTGACTGATCTGTATCACCCCCACCTTAGGGCTGAACAAACACAGTGCCCCACCTCAATGGGTCTGGACCAGCCCTCTAAAGTCTGTGCTGCTGAAGTGCACCATCTCCCTGGAGAATAAAGACAACATTGCACTGCTCCTCATCCATGAAGCTGAAGCCACACAACTCCTTGCTGCCAATTAATGGGCTCTTGTTGCTACTGTATTCAGCCTCACAGAGCCTGACCCCTGCTGTGTCACACCATTACAGGATCCACAGAGGGTACTATGCAGTACCCTCTCTCGGTGTCCAAGTTGCCACTATGGCCTCTTGTCTCCAGAATTCAAGTTACAGATGTGCCCTGCCCCCCAGAATGCGAGCCTCTGGAACACACCTTCATCCCTGGAACCATGCCAGCCCTACATTCTGATCCCCAGAATCAGAGTCACATCTATATCCCTGCCCCATGAAACCAAACTACTGGGAAGTGTCTTATAGTCACAGTCCTTGGCTTGATGGGAAAGTGCAGCCACCCATGCCTAAAAGAGTAAACCTGCACCCATGTCACAGGTTCCACAGTAGTTCAACAAGACACAATCCACAGCCCAATTCACAGCCACTGCAACCACCTGTGTGGTGGAACACAGTCTTGTTGTGGCTTCCAGTGGCCAATGTCAGATAACACACCAAGAGAGATCCCCTAAGTTAAGTCTCCCCACTGTGAAGAAAATGAAAACACGAAGATCTGTAAAGCCTTTGCCACCAAGAACCCTGACATTCTACCTTGCCACCACTGCTGCCAGTTTCCTGCAGCCTAGGCCACTGAGGTACCTACAGTCATCACTGTCATTGATTAAAGCTGAAAAAACCTCATGGAGACTAAAGTACTGTGCCCACCCAGACTCACACTCTACCCAAATGACAGTTAACATACTTTATCCAATTGACAGAGTAAGACCCATCTTCAAGGGAAAGTCTTTTCCTATGAAAGCTACTGTATAAAATTAAAAGGCAACTGTTTCATCAGATACACAGAGATCAATACAGGGGGATAAGAAACATGAAAAAAAAAAAAAAAAGAAGGAAACATGACACCACCAAAGGAAAACAATATTTCTCCAGTGGCTGACCTCAAAAGAAATGGAAATTTATAAGCTGCCTAAAAAGAAATTTAAAACAATTTTCTTAAGGAAACTCAGTGAGATCAAGAGAACACGGAAGACAAGTCAATCAGGAAAACAATTTGTGATCTAAGTGAGAAATTCAACAAAGATATCGATTAAAAAAAAAAAAAAGAACCAAACAGAAATCCAGAAGCCGAAGAAGTCAATGAATAAAATAAAAAATTTAATTTAGAGCTTCAACAGCAGACTAGATGAAGCTGAAGAAATAATTTCTGAACCTGAAGACAGGTCTTTTGAAATAATCCAGTTGGGGAAGGGGAGGAAGAATGAAAAAACTTGAAAAAATCCTATTTATGGGACTATGGAGCACCATTAAGCAAACAAATATTTCATTGTGAGAAGAAATTTAGAAAGGCACAGAAAGGTTATTTAACAAAATAATTGCTGAAAACTGAGTCTTGGTAGAGATATACACATTCATATCTGTAATACATGTATGCAATTCAATAAATGTGATACCTCATATGAACAGAATGAAGGACAAAAAACTGGGATTATGTTAATTGATGCCAAAAAATCTTTCGATAAAATTCTACATTCCTTAATGATAAAATCTCTCAAAAGAGTCATATACAACAAATCCACAGCTAGTGTTATACCAAATGAGGATAAACTGAAAGCTTTCCCCGTAAGGTCTGAAACAAGATAAAGATGCCCACTTTCACCAATTTCATTTAACATGGTACTAGAAGTCCTATCCAGAGCAATGAGACATGGGAAACAAATAAAGAGCAACAAAATAGGAAAGGAATAAGTCAAAGTTTCTTTCTTAGCAGATGATATAATCTTATATTTAGAAAAATCTAAAGATGTTATCAAGAAATTCTTACAACTGATAAACAAATTCAGTAAAGTTTCAGAATACAAAATTAACATTAAAAAATTAGTAAAATTTCCATATGCCAGCAGTGAAAAATCTGAAAAATAAATTAAGAAAGCAATCCTATTTACAATAGCTGCAAAATATATAAAATATATAGGGATAAACTTAATCAAAGAAGTAAAATAGCTCTATAATGAAAACTATAAAACATTGATAGAAGAAATTGAAGAGGACACAAAAAAATAGAAAAATATTTCATGTTCATGGATTGGAAGAATCAATATTGTTAAAATCTTCATATTATATAAAATCATCTACAGGTGCAATTCCTATCAAAATACCAATGTCATTCTTCAAAGAAATAGAAGAAACAATCCTAAGAGTCACACGGAACTGCAAAAGAACTAGAATAATCAAAGCAACCCTGAGCAAAAGAACAAAGCCAGAGGCATCACTCTACCTGATTTCAAATTATCTTACAAAGTTATAGTAATCAAAACAGCATGGTACTGGCATAAAAACAGACATGTAGACCAATGGAACAGAATAGAGAACCCATAAATCACACATTTACAGTCAACTCATTTTATCTGAATAGATATTTCTCAAAAGATACACATATGGCCAACAGGTGTATGAAAAAATGCTCAACTTCACTAATCATCAGGGAAATGCAAATTAAAGACACAATAAAAAATTATTCCAGTTAAAATGGCTATCATCAAAAGACAAAAACAATACATGCTGTCAAGGATGCAGAGAACGGTGATCTCTTGTATGCTGTTTGGGAATGTAAAGTAGTACAGCCATTATGGAAAACAGTCTGAAGGCTCCTCAAACAAATAAAAATAGAGCTAAAATAGAGCTTCTATATGATTTAGCAATTCCATACCTGGATATATATTCAGGTATATATCCAAAACAAAGGAAATAAACGTAATGAAAAAAAATCTGCACTCCCACGTTTATTGCAGTACCAATCACAATAGCCAAGATATGGACTCAACCTACGTGTTCATTGATAAATGAATGGATAAGAAACTGTGGTATACACTGGCCCCACAGAAATACAAACAACCATCACAGAATATTATGAACACTTTCTGCACACAAACTAGAAAATCTAGAAGAAATGGATACATTCCTAGACACATACACCCTCTGAAGACTGAACCAGGAAGAAATTGAATCCCTCAACAGACCAATAATAAGCTCTGAAATTGAGTCAGAAATAGCCTACCAACCATAAAAAAAAGTCCAGGACCAAACAGACTTAGAGCCAAATTCTACAAGATGTACAAAGAATAGCTGGTACCATTCCTGCTGAAACCATTCCAAAAAATTGAGGAAGATGGACACCTCCATAACTCATTCCAAGAGCCCAGCATCATCCTGATAGCAAAATCTGGCAGAGACACAACAAAAAAAGAAAACTTCAGGTCAATAACCTTGATGAACATCAGTGTAAACATCATCAAGAAAATACTTGCATATCAAATCCAGCAGCACATCAAAAAGCTTATCCACCACGATCAAGTAGGCTTTATCCCTAGGAAGCAAGGTTGATTCAACACATGCAAATAAATAAATGTGATTCATCACATAAATGAATTCAACACCCCTTCACATTAAAAACTCTCAATAAACTAGGTATTGAAGGAACATACCTCAAAATAATAAGAGCTGTCTATGACAAACCCACAGCCAACATTATACTGAATGAACAAAAGCTGGAAGCATTTCCCTTGAAAACCAGCACAATACAAGTATGCCCTCTCTCACCACTCCTATTCAACACAGTACTGGAAGTCCTGGCCAGGGCAATTAGGCAAGAGAAAGAAATAAAGGGCATCCAAATAGGAAAAGAGGAAGTCAAACTGAGAGGTGAAGCTGGCTGGGCTTCTGGGTTAGGTGGGGACTTGGAGAACTTTTGTGTCTAGCTAAAAGTTTGTAAATGCACCAATCAGCACTCTGTGTCTAGCTAAAGGTTTATAAATGCACCAATCAGCACTCTGTAAAAACGGACCAATCAGCACTCTGTAAAATGAACCAATCAGTGCTCTGTAAAATGGACCAATCAGCAGGATGTGGGTGGGGCCAAATAAGGGAATAAAAGCTGGCCACCCAAGCCATCAGCATCAACCTGCTCAGGTCCCCTTCCATGTGGAAGCATTGTTCTTTCACTCTTCACAGTAAATCTTGCTGCTGCTCACTCTTTGGGTCTGCACTACCTTTATAAGCTATAACACTCCTGCAAAGGTCTGTGGCTTCACTCCTGAAGTCAGCAAGACCATGAACCCACCAGAAGGAAGAAACTTCGGACATACCTGAACATCAGAAGGAACAAACTCCGAATACATCATCTTTAAGAACTGTAACGTTCACAAGGGTCCAGAAGGAAGAAACTCCGGACACATCTGAACATCAGAAGGAACAAACTCCGGACACACCATCTTTAAGAATTGTAACACTCACCACGAGGGTCCAGAAGGAAGAAACTCTGGACACGTGAACATCAGAAGGAAGGAACTCCAGACACACCATCTTTAAGAACTGTAACTTACCACGAGGGTCTGCAACTTCATTCTTGAAGTCAGCAAGACCGAGAACCCACTGGAAGTAACCAATTCTGGACACAAAACTATCCCTGTTTGGAGACAACATGATTCTATATCTAGAAAACCCCATAGTCTCAACCCATTAAGCTGATAAACAACTTCAGCAAAGTCTCAAGATACAAAATCAATGTGCAAATATCACGAACATTTGTACACACCAATTCCAGTCAAGCCAAAGCCAAATCAGGACTCAATCCCATTCAAAATTGCCACAAAAAGAATAAAATACCTAAGAATACATCTAACCAGGAAGATTAAAGATCTCTACAAGAAGAATTACAAAACGCTGCTCAAAGAAATCAGAGAAGACACAAACAAATCAGAAAACATTCCATGTTCATGAATAGGAAGAATCAATATCATAAAATGGCCATATTGCCCAAAGTAATTTATAGATTCAATGGTATTCCTGTTAAACTACCATTGAGATTCTTCACAGAACTAAAAAAAAAAAAAAAAAAACTACTTTAAAATTCATATGGAAGCATAAAAGAGCCCAAATAACCAAGGCAATCCTAAGCAAAAAGAACAAAGCTGAAGGCATTGTGCTACCTGACTTCAGACTATACTACAGGGCTACAGCAACCAAAACAGCATGGTAAGGGTACAAAAACAGACCTATAGACCAATGGAACAGAATAGAGAACCCAGAAATGAGGCTGCACACCTACAGCTATCTGATCTTCAACAAACCTGACAAATACAAGCAATGGGGAAAAGATTCACTATTCAATAAATGGTGTTGGGATAACTGGCAAGCCATATGTGGAAGATTGAAACTGGACCCCTTTCTTATATCATATACAAAAATTAACTCAAGAAGGATTAGAGACTTAAATGTAAAGCACAAAATTATAAAAACTCTGGAAGACAACCTAGGCCATACTATGCAGGACACAGGCACAGGTAAAGATTTCATTACAAAGATGCCAAAAGCAATTGCAACACAAGGAAAAATTGACAAATGGGATCTAATTAAACTAAAGAGCTACTGCACAGCAAAAAAATACATATATATATAAACATATTATATAAATTATATATAAACATATTATATAAAATTTATATAATAAAATCGGAAGGAACAAACAAAATAAAGGGCATCCAAATAGGAAAAGAGGAAGTCAAATTGACAGGTGAAGCTGGCTAGACTTCTGGGTTAGGTGGGGACTTGGAGAACTTTTGTGTCTAGCTAAAGGTTTGTAAACGCACAAATCAGCACTCTGTAAAAATGCACCAATAAAATTATATATAAATTTTAATATATATATTATTTGATATATATTTTATATATTTAATATATATTTATTATATATAATAAAATTATATATAAATTTTATATATATTACATATAAGCAGAGCGAACAGACAGTCTGCAGAATGGGAGAAAATTTTTGAAAACTATGCAACTGACATAGGTCTAATGTCTAGTATCCATAAGGAACTTAAACAAATTTGCAAGAAAAAAGAAACAACCCCATTAAAAAGTGGACAAAGGACATGAACAGACACTTTTCAAAAGAATATATATATATGTGACCAACAATCATATGAAAAAGATGCTCAACATCACTGATCATTGGAGAAATACAAATCAAAACCACAATGAGGTACCATCTCACACCAGTCAGAATGACTACTAATAAAAAGCCAAAAAATAACATGCTGGTGAGGTTGTAGAGAAAAAGGAATGCTTATATACTGTTGGTTGGAGTGTAAATTAGTTCAACCATTGTGGAAGATAGTGTGGTGATTCCTCCAAGATGTAAAGGCAGAAATACCATTCAACCCAGCAACCCATTACTGGGTATACATTTGAAGGAATATAAATTGTTATATTACAAAAACACTTGCACATGTATATTCATTGCAGCACTGTTCACAATAGCAAAGACTGGAATCAACCTAAATGCTCATGACTTATAGACTGGATAATGAAAATGTGTTATATATACACCATGGAATATTATGCCGCCATCAAAAAGAATGAGGTCATGTTCTTTGCAGGAACACGGACGGAGCTGGAGCCATTATCTTTAGCAAACTAATGCTGGAATAGAAAACTGAATGCCACATGTTCTTCATAAGTGGAAGCTAAATGATGAGAACACATGGACATATAGAGAGAAACAACATACACTGGAGCCTATTGGAGGGTGGAGTGTAGGGGTACATGGAGAGGATCAGGAAAAATAACTATGGGTACTAGGCTTAACGCCTGGGTGATCTAATAATCTGCACAACAAACTCCCATGACACAAGTTTACCTATATAACAAACTTGTACATGTACCTCTGAAATTAAAATAAAAGTTTAAAAAAAAGAAAATGTGGTATATATACACGATGAAATATTACTCTGCTATAAATGAAATTATGTCACTTGCAGCAAAATGGATAGAATTGGAGGACCTTATGTTAAGTAAAATACGACACAGAAAGAAATATGTTGTATGAATAGAATGGTAGTTACCAGAGGCTGGGGAGGGGAAATAAAACAAATTTGCTTAATAACTGTATAAAAATATAGTATGGGTCCAGATATGGTGGTTCACACCTGTAATCCCAGCACTTTGAGAGGCTGAGGCAGGCAGATCACGAGGTCAGGAGATCGAGACCATCCTGGCCAACATGGTGAAACCCCGTCTCTACAAAAAATTAGCTGGGCATAGTGGTGCATGCCTGTAATCTCAGCTATTTGGCAGGCTGAGGCAGGAGAATCACTTGATCCGGGGAGTCGGAGGTTGCGGTGAGCCGAGATCATGCCACTGTACTCCAGCCTGGTGACAGAGGAAGACTCAGTCTCCAAAAAAAAAAAAAAAAAAATTATGATAGAAGGAATAAAATCTAGCGCTTGGTAGCACAATATGACAACGATAATTAACAATAATTTATTGTATATATCACACAATAACTAGAAGAATAGATTTCCAATATTCCCAATACAAAGATTTAATGAATATTTGAGGTTATGAGTATCCCAGTTACCCAGATTTGATCTATACTGTGCATTTGTATCAAAAGATTACATAAACCCCATAAGTATGTACAATTATCCTGTATCCATAAAAACGAAGAATTAAATAAAATTAATTTTTAGAAAATGAAAAAATATTTCTCCAACATGCAAAAATTAAAGGCATTTTTCACCACTATGCCAGCCTTACAAGAAATGCTTAAGAAAGTGCTACAACTGGAAGTGAAAGGACAATAATCACTATCATGAAAACATATGAAAGTATAAAACTCACTGGTAGAGGTAAATTCATAATCAAATTCAGAATACTGCATTATTGTAATGGTGATGTATAAATCTTTCAAATATCTAGTATGAAAGTTAAAAGTCAGTATGGTCTAAAATAACTATAGCAACAATAGGGTGTTAAAGAATAGAAAATTAGGCTGGGCACGGTGGCTCTCGCCTGTGATCCCAGCACTTTGGGAGGCCGAGACAGGCGGATCACGAGGTCAAGAGTTTGAGACCAGCCTGGCCAACATGGTGAAACCCCTCTCTACTAGAAATACAAAAATTAGCTGGGTGTGGTGAAAGACAACTGTAATCCCTGCTACTTGGGAGGCTGAGGCAGGAGAATTGCTTGAACCTGGGAGGCAGAGGTTGCAGTGAGCTGAGATCATGCCACTGCACTCCAGCCTGGGCAACAGAGCAAGGCTCCATCTTGGAAAGAAAAAAAGAAGAAGAAGAAGAATAGAAAATGTAAAAAGATGTAAATTGCAGCAATGAAAATATAAATTATTGGGAGAGGGCAAAAGTCTAGAATATTTGTATGTGACCAAAGTTCAGTTGTTATCAACTTTTACAATAGTCTCTTATAACAATAAGATTTTAAAATGTAAGCCTCATGGTAACCAAGAAGCAAAAAATAATACCAGATATACAATAAGAAAGAGAAAAAAATCAAAGCTTAGCACTCCTGAAAATTACCAAAGCACAAACATAAGCAACAAGAGAGGAAAAAAGAAACAAAAAAAATCTATAAAATGATCAGAAAATGATGAACAAAATGGCAGGAGTAAGTTCTTACCTATCAATAACAACCTTAAATATAAATGGATTAAATTCTCCAATCAAAAGACAGGTGGCTGAATGGGTTTTAAAAAAGATCCAACTATATGCTGCTTTTAAGAGACCCATTTTAGCTTTAAGAGCATATGTAGACTGAACAGTAAAGGGATGGAAGAAGATATTTTGTGGAAATAGTAACCAAAAGAGAGCAAGGGTGGCTCTACTTATGTAGTATACTTATAAAATAGACTTCAAGTCTAATAAACGCTGCAAGACATAAATATGACAATTATTTAATAATAAAGAGGTCAATTCTGTAAGAATGCATAACAATTATAAATAGACATGCACCCAACATTGAAGTACCTAGATTTATAAATGAATATTAATGAACAAGAAGAAAGAAATAGATAGCAAAATAATAGCAAGAGACTTCAATACTCTTCTTTCAACAATAAACAGACCAACCAAACAGAAAGTTAACAAGGAAATACTGGACTTGAGCTGCACTTTAGACCAAATGGACCTAATAAACATATATAGAACTTTTCATCCAACAGCACCAGAATATACCTTTTTTTCTAGTGTGTATGGAACATTCTCCAGAATATATCATGTGTTAGGCCACGAAACAATTCTTAACAAATTCAGAAAGATTAAAATCATATCTAGAATTTTTTCCCGATCACAATAGTATAAAACTAGAAATAAATAATAGGATGAATCTTAAAATTTTTACTAATATGTGTAAATTCAACAACATGTTCTGGAACAGTTACTGGATCAAAGAAGAAATCAAAAAGAAAATTTAAAAAATATCTTACAGTCTAAACAACATAGGAAGACCCATCTCTACAAAAGATTAAAAAACATTAGCCAGATGTGGTGGCACATGCCTATAGCCCCAACTACTTGGGAGGCTTAAGTGGGAAGGTCACTTGAGCCTGGGAGGTCAAGGCTACAGTGAGCTGTGATCACAGCACTCCAGCCTGGGTGACAGAGCAAGATCCTCTTTCAAATATGTGTATGTTTATGTGTGTATATATATATACACACACACATTCACATATATACACATACCTATACATATATACATGTGTAGATATACACATATATGTACATGTATGCATATGTATGTATACATATGTACATATGTGTGTGCATATATCTATATGTACATATGTATGTGTGTATGTATAAACACATGCATATATACATATAAATATCATTGGTATGTTGTATTTCCATTATCATTTGTCTCAGATAGATATAGAGATAGATAGATAGATATAGAGATATATAAAATATATCCTAGACATATGACAGTAGAAACAAAACATACCAAATCTATGGGATGCAGTAAAAGCAGTTCTAAAAGGAATGTTTACAGCCATGAATGCCTACATTAAAAATGAAGAAAGATCCCAAATAAATAGCCTAGCATTACATCTCAAGGAGCTAGAAAAAGAACAACGAAGTAAACCCAAAATTAACAGAAGGAAGGAAATAATAAAAGTTGGAACAGAAATAAATCAAATGGAAAAGAGAAAAACATAAAAAAGTCAATAAAACAAAAATTTGATTATTTGAAAAATTAAACAAAATTGACAAACCTCTAGCTAGACTAAGAAATAAAGAGGGAAGACTTAAATGAAATGAAACATGAGAACATGACTGAAAACATTGTAACAGATGCCTCCAAAATAAAAAGAATCATAAGAAACTATTGTAAACAATTATACACCAACAAATTTAACAACCTAAAGGAAATTGATATGTTTCTAGAAAAATATAACATTCCAAGACTGAGTGAGGAAGAAAGCTTGAATAGATAAATAACAAATAAAGGAATTGAAAATAATTTAAATCCTCCCAATGAAGAAAAGCAGGAAGATTTCATGGTTGAATTCCACCACATATTGAAATAATTACTACCAATACTTCTTAAACCTTCATTAAATAGAGCTAGAAGGAATACTTCCAAAGATATTTTACAAGGGCAGCATCACTCTGATATATAAGCCACACAAAGACACTGCAAGAAAAGACAACTACAGGCCAATATATCTGATGAACATCAATGCAAAAATCCTCCATAAAATATTAGCAAACGAAATTCAACAACACATACGAAAGATTATGCATCATGACCAAGTAGGACTTTTCGTTGGCATTCAAGTCTGGTTTAACATATGCAAATCAATCAAAGTGATACATCACATTAACAGAATAAAAGATAAAAACCATATGATCATCTCAACTGACATGGAAAAACATTTGACAATATTCATCATCTTTTCTTGATAAAAATCCTTGACAGTTTAGTACAGAAGAAAAGATCTTCAACATAATAAAAACCATTTATTAAAAAAAAAACCCACATCTAACATCATAATCAATGGGGCACAACTGAAAGCTTTACCATTAAGATCTGGTAAAAGGCAGAGATACTCACTGTCACCATTTCTACTCATTATAGCGCCATTAGTACTAGGAAGTACAGTCAGACAAGAAAAAAAAAAAATAAAAGGTATCCAAATAAAAAGAAAGAAGTAAAATTATCTCTATTTGCAGATGACCTGATACTATATGTCAGAAATTAATCTAGCTAGAACAAACTAGAACCCCAAAGATTCTACCACAAAAACTGTTAGAACTAATAAATGAATTCAACAAAGTTAAAAAGTACAAAAATAACATAAAAAATCAGTAGCATTTCTATACACAAATAACAACCTAACTGAAAAAAAATCAAGAAAATCATATTATTTATGACAGTATACAAAAATTGAGAAATAAATTTAACAAAGGAGGTGAAATAATTTTATACTAAAAACTATAAAATGTTGATGAAAGTAATTGAAGAAGACACACGTAAATGGAAAGATACCCCATGTTCATAGATAGGACAGATTAATATTGTTAAAATGTCCATACTACCCAAAGCAATATACAGATTTAACACAATTTCAATCAAAATTCCAATGGCATTCTTCAAAAACAATTGTTTTAACTCCTGTAATAATATGGAACCACACACACAAGCACACACACATGCGCGCACACACACACACACAGAGCCAAAGCAATACTGAGGGGGAAAAAGCAAGTTAGATGCATCACACTTCCTGATTTAAAATTATATTACAAAGCTATAGTAATCAAAACCATGTGGTACTTGCATACAAACAGAAATAAAGATCAATTGAACAAAACAAAATGCCCAGAACTAAATCCAAACACTTATATGAACTAACTTTTAACAAGGTTACCAAGAGGACACAACAAGGAATGGGTAGTTTTTCAACAAATGGTGCTGAGAAAACTGGATTTCCACAGGCAAAAGAATGAAATTAGACTCTTATCTTATACCATACACAAAATTCAACTCAAAATGAATAAAATACCTAAATGTAAGACCTGAAATCATAAAATACCTAGAAGAGAGCATAGGGGAAACTCCTCAACATTGGTCTTGGCAATGAGTTTTTGTATATCATACCAAAAGTTCTGACTACAAAAATAAAAATAAATAAGTGATATTAAATCTAACAAAAAAACATGTTTGTATTGAAAAGGAAACAATCAGCAAAATGAAAGACAACCTACTGACTGGCAAAAATAATTGCAATTGATAAGGGGTTAACATCCAAAATTTATAAGGAACTGTTGCAACTCAATGGCAGAAAAATGAATAACCTGATTTTAAAATGGGGAAGGAACTTAGACATTTCTTTAAAGAGGACATAAAAATGGCCAATGGGTACATGAAAATGTGTTCAACACTACTAATTATAAAGGAAATGCAAATTAAAACACCATGAGATATCACCTCACATCTGTGTGATTGGCTATTATCCAAAGACAAGATATAACAAATGTTGGCAAAGGTGTGGACAAAAGGGAACCCTAGTTCACTGTTGGTAGGAATGCAGACTGGTATAGCCATTATGGAAAACAGTGTGGAGGTTCTAAATAAATTAAAAATACAACTACCATATGACCCTGCAATCCCTCTTCTGGGTCCATACCCAAAGGAAATAAAATCGCTGCCTGGTAGATATCTGTACTACCGTGTTCATTGCAGCATTATTCACAATAGTCAAGATACAGAAACAGCCTAAATACCCACTGATGGGGAAAGAAAATGTGGTGTCTATACACAACGAAATATTATTCAGCCTTTTAAAAAGAACGAGAGATAAAGAAAGAGAGGGAGATTTTGTTATTTGCCACAACATGGATGTACCTGAAGGACATTACAGTAAGCCAGACTTAGAAAAGTATTGCAGGATCTTATTCATTTGTGGAGTTTTTTTTGAAAGAAAGGTCATACGCACAGAGATGGAGAATGGAACATTGGTAACCACAGGTGGGAGGAAATGGGATGGAAAAGAATTGGGGAGATGAAGATCAAAGGATACAAAATAGCAGATATGTAAGATAAGCACGTCTAGAGATATAACATAAGAGTACTAAAGTTAATAAAATTCATTGTATTGGGGTTTTTTGTTTAAATAAGTAGATTGTAGCTGTTCTTGTCACACAAAATAGTAACTGTGCAAGATGGTTTATTAATCAGCTTCACTATAGTAACCATTTACCATCTATATATATCCTAAAACATCATGTTGTAAACCTCAAACCCCAAAAAAATTATTTTAAAAAAAGAGTAAGATTTATTTAGATTTTTTAGTTCCCAGACAAAAATGTCAAATTCTTTGGCAGAGAAGGCGAAAAGCAGCCAATCTTTAGGCCTAAAAAAGAGAAAAGGAAGTAAAAGAACTTAATAAAATACACTAAAGAGGTCATTAGGTCTGAGTAAAGCAAATGTTCACGTCAATATTTATCTCTAATATTCAGTTAAAGAGAAAATATATTAGTTGACTAAAGTCTACTTGGAGAATATTGGCGATTTTCTCTGTTTCAAAAGCAATATATGATTTTATTCAGAATGTTTTTCTTTCATAAAAATTTCTGCTTGGAATGACTTTTGAGTTGTAATATATAGTGATGTTTCTTAAGATATCATCGCCCCTCTAATTTTATCTTCTTATCCCAAGATTGTAAGAGTAAATTTTTAATTAATTTTATATATATGGTGGTAATTTCTAGAACACAGTCAACACACCTTGGAAAATAAAAATTGCTTTTTGTTTATTTTTAGTTTTGCCACAGAGGAAATTCAGTTTGTAGCACACATGAAAAGACTGATTCAAAATCCAACTTCAGAATCACCCAGCACTTTGGGAGGCCAAGGCAGGAGGATGGCTTGAGCTCAAGAGTTGGCTAACAGCCTGCGGAACATAGCAAGACCTCATCTTTACAAAAAAAAAAAAAAAATTGAAAAAAATTGAAAATTAACCTGGGCATGGTGACATGTACCTGTGGTACTGGCTACTCAGAAGGCCAAATTGGGAGTTCGAGGGGGATGTTGCTTAAGCCCAGTAATTCGAGGCTGCAGTGAGCTATGGTCACACAACTGCATTCCAGCCTAAGAGACAGAGCAAGACCCTGTCTCTAAAATTCAGAATCAAAATTGCAATTCTCCTTCAGAGAAATATCAGCATCATTAATAGGCAAAATAACCTTTTTATAATACTTTTTTAAGAATGTCTCACAGTTCCTCTTGTCCTCCTGAAATACTTCCTTGTATTTAATTTATTCCTCAAACTGACTCTGAAATTAATATAGAAAATATAGACCAACAACAGACTTAAACACTGGCTGCCATTTATAACCTGTGTGACTTTTATATAAGCCTAAATTTTCTTATCCACCTTATAGAGCCATCTGAAGCTAATCCCAGAATGCAGAGAAAATATCATATCCAGCATTGAATCCCCAGCCCCTAACATGCACATACACAGTGCTGAATACAGCAGTAATCCACATAAAAATGAAGGCAACACATATATTACATTATTTATAGGCATTAATTAATGAAAACAGTTTTTAAAAGACAATTTACATATGACAGCTAGTACAGCTCATGGTATATATAATGCATTAATTAATATTACCTAACACATCCATTGTTTCTCATTTGCTCTCTGATTCTCGAAATTAAGGACATTAAGCAAGGATTCTGGTGTCTATATCTGAATGACGCAATGAGAGAAAATCATGTATTACACTTGCCACCAGCATTAATTAATGAACAAGAACTTAAAAGATAACATGTAAATGACCTAGTTACTTAATATATTTTATGGTAATATTACGCATTATTTAAATATGACTGCTCATCTCCCCCCTTATCTTTCTCATTCGTCCTCTGAGTTCTGGAAATAAAGTAGTTAATCATAAATTCCTGGGTGGTTTGAATAAGGTACAGAGAGGAGGGAGCATTCGCAGGAAGTGATCAAAGAGGGCTGCTAAAGGAGATGAACTCTGAGGATCAGTTTTCACTTTGCCTGCTCAAGGAAGGAATGGGCTACAGGTGAACTAAGGGTTGGAAGAGACTAAAAGGCTAGCTTTGTATTTAAAGGATGAAAATAAAATATAATGAGACCCTCCCATGAGCCATTTGCTTTCACATAATGCCTCATTTAACCTTTAATGGGCTAATAAAACACTCAAATCTACTGAATTATTCCATGCTATTTAACACTTATGATATGCTCACCTCTGGCCTCAGGAGGATTTCAAATTTTTTATTCATTGTCACATATTCTCCATTGGAAATATCAGTGTACTTTGATTTTGAGGTGTATTAGGAAATCATATAGGTAGGATCAGCCTGGAAGCCAACACAGAGAAAGAGAGAAGTACACTCTAGTCATAAAACATAAAGGGGAGGAATTCTGAATTCTGTTACTATCACTTTGGCTTAATAAGTTCCTGTCAGACTTAAGCACCTCAGAAATGACAACTATAAACTCTCTGCAAAAATTTTTTAAGAGTATCACTTAGAAGAAGTAACATTTTGGTGTGAGTTTCACATTTTTATGGCTATAGGCTGACTAGGCACAGCATAGGTTGGTGGAAATTCTGATAATAAAATGGTTCTTTATGGACAAACCAGCAGAATTCTGGAGAAACAGCCACCATAAAGAAAGGGAGGAATTCCAGAAAGCAGAGTCCCAGCAGAGGAAACATCAAATTCTGTGTAAAAACTTGCCCCAGTTTTCTGATTGACCTCTGCACCATACAGGTACAATCCAGCTAAATACCAATAAGTATATATACAGGGATCCCTAGGTATCTATGAGGGATGGCTTCCAGGACTCCCATGGATACCCAAATCCACAGATGTTCAAGTCCCTTATATAAAATGACATAGTATTTGCACAGAATCTACACTCATTTTCTCATATACTTTGAATCATCTCTAGGTTACTTATAATACCTACTACTATGTAAATGCTATGTCAATACCTGTTAAACTGTATTTTTAACTCATATTATATTATTATTTCTATTGGCTTTTGCCTGAATATTTTTGATCCAAATTTGTTGAATCCAAGTTATTTGAAACCCATAAGCATGGAGGGCTGACTGTTAAAACATAAATACAGATATATAGATAGAGATCTTGAACTGAGATGTGTATTGCTAACAAAAAGATCAAGTTTGTAGTTTGAGTCCAACCTGATTACTCCTAAAGCAAAAACATCAAAACCGTTCAGAGGAATGTAATGGTATTCAGAGCCTCCACAATATTGTTCTAGGACAACCAGTTTGCCTCTCATAAGGGTAACAGACCAACACACCGAAACAGTGGGAGTTGCAGCAGAGAAAGAGTATAATGATTATATGGTAGTCAAATGAGAAAGTGGAAAGGAACCTTAAATCCATCTCACCAAGGAGTTTTGGCCTGGAATTTTTAAGGGAATTTTGGCAAATAGGGGGCTGAGGAGCTAATTGCTTAGGGTGTGTGGAATGCAGTCTTTAATAAAGATGCAAAAACTGGATTTGGGGGCTGAGTTAGTTCCTCAGAGAGGGTCTTCAGACTGGCTGGCATCGGTGGACCCATTGGAATGCAGGATCTAGAAAATATCTCAAAATGGAAAACTTGACATTTCTTAACATTAAAGATGTTATCTGTAGAAGTTAGGACCTTATGGCAGGAGCTATGTGACTTTTAAGTAGTAATCAGCTGTACAGAAGTGGGCCATAGGGCAGTCTGGTTAATGTTTTGCTATGTTTCTACTTAAAGCTTATGCTTTTGTTAAACCTAGCAATTTAGTTTTATCAATTTTATTAGGATGGTTTCAATATGACATTCACACGTCTAGGATATGATGTTTTTTCTCTAATAAGGGCAGGAATATATGTGGATCTTAAATCTGTGTAATGCTCTCATTCATGTTTGCTGTTTCTTCACTGTTTCCTCAATTAAAGTAAAAATTTTAAACCAAAGGGTCAGGAAAGCTATTTGAGAAATTCAAGTCTATTTACAAACAGTCAAGAATAGAATGGAAACTCCAAGAAATTGGATAGGTACTCAGTACCCTGAAGCCTATAAGAAATAAGACAAGGTAAGTGCTAGAGGCTGATGAAGGAATGTAAAACAGGCCTTACTGAGGATTTATCAGCAAGAGATTTATAACTTTATCATCTCCAGTGCCAAAGTGAGCTTTCTAAAACACCAACCCCAAAACATCAGTTTCTTTCTTATAACTGTTAGTAGATTCTATTGTTCACCGCAGTGGTTTAAAACCTTTTCCTCACAACAGAATACTCACTTTCCCAAATAAAATATTATGTGGAACCTCAGGACATAAAACAGACAAAAGTAGGGACAGGTAGGAGGTTGGGGGTATCATAGATCTGACTTCTCAGAATTTGCTCATGAATGTGGTAGCCCTGATTCAGCCTCCTGGACTCAAGAGAACAGAGGGTCATCACCTCAAACCTCTAGAGGTATTGACTTAGATTAGCATCTGAAGCCCTGACAATTTGGCTCCAAACTACCTTTCCAGTCTTCTCTGTCACTGCCCCAACAGTAAAACCCAAGTTCCAACCGTTCCAAGCTCTTAGTAGTATTCCACATCTTGGTACTGTTTCATCTGTCTAGAAAATTCTTGCTTACAAGACCAATAGGAGAACTGCCTTTCCTAGTTTTACCAAGCAGAAGTGCCTTTCCCTTCCTGGGACTTCCCCTTCAAAGGATTTATGCATATTCTGCTATAAAAGCATTTAACATACTGCATTGTAATTGTGACCCATCTAAGTCTGTGACACACTTAAGTTACCCTCATCCTATGGCCAGTATCAGCATGGTGATACTGCAAAAGAAACTGAATCCATAACCAAATGTCTTAAAGAATGTTGCACATCTTTATTGAGATTATCAAGACACACTGAGGTAGGGTCACATAAAACCAGCATCAAAACTTTCCCAATATTCCATGTAGCTAATTTTTCCTTTCCCTCTAACCCTATTTTTGCTGTATCAATGTAAATATATTCCCTTCTATCTTCAAAATCTCCAGTATGCACTGGGTTCTTTCTCACTATGTTATTTCTTTTCTAGAGATGATTCAAGCCCTTTCATATGACAATCAGCTTATTTAAATTATTACAAATACAACCATTATTCTGCTCAGCCCAACAAAGACACAACAAAGAGTACAGCTTAGAAGGGAGGAGAGAAGGAAAAGCCATAAATAAGTATTCTTTAATATTTTTGTCCCCAGTGTATGCGTCAATCTTTATTCCACAAGACTGTGCTCCCTAACCATGTCTTCATTTTAATTTCCAGGTTGTCTTATATTTTTATATCACCAATACTTAGCACAATGCCTGAGACAAAAATAGGTATTCAGTAAATACTGGTTGATTGAATAAGTAAATGAGTAATAAATGACTGAGTGAATGAGTGGAATGCTCATATTCCACAGGAAATTCATGTAATTGCAAAAATACCTAACTTCTTACAACAGTAAACCCATTATCACTGTGTTCTCAGAGAACTATGCTATCAAGTTATTTAGAAATAAAGTAAATTTTTTGAATCATTTAACAGTAATGTTTTTCACTCAAAGACATCACTGCTCATCTATTGAAACACAAGGCAGACCATATTTCCCCATCATCTGGGTTGTCTGCACATTGCCTTAGAAACACCTCTGCACAAAAGATGGCTTGCCAGTTTGCAGCCAAAAGGAAATCATCCCTGGGAAAAATAGCTTCATTTTTCCACTTCTTCTCCCTCTACTACATATATACAGGCTAGGTACCTATCTTACCGTGTTCCCCCTTTACTTCTACATGATCAAATCTACTTCATTCTGAATTACTAACTGTTGAAATCATATAGCATTCTGATTTTTAGCATGATACTTTCTGCTTGATCTTCCTAAGAATAGTGTAGATAGGGGATAAAAGATTAAGTTGGTAAAATGGTACTTTCTCTTAGATTATAGAATTTACCATTCAAGGAATAAACTAAACTCTGTTAGCCATGAGAAGGAAGGTGTTTGGATGAGAATCCTTTTACCCATAAGTTTCTGTTCTTTTCCTTAACTCTGTCATGAAGAGAAAAGGTAACTCAGTCCTGGATTTCCCTCTTTCTTTTAAATATTACGAAGAGAAAAATGAGAATTTTGGGAGTTAGTGGAATCATCAACCCTCATATTTATTTTGGAACCTCTGGGTGAGAGCTAGCCCTACATTCAGAGTAAAATAATTTTAAAAATAAAGAAAGAAGCATTTACATTCCTTCCGAGAAGCATTTTTGACACAGTATACTCTTCACAGCTGCCTTCACATCTTTGTTTTTCAAACTATAGATGAGAGGATTAAGCATAGGTGTCACCACTCCATAGAAGAGGGAGATGATTTTGTCTGTGACTTGTTCTTTGTCTGCTCCAGAAGAGTCTTTAGCCTTGGGCTTTGCATACATGAAAAGGATGGTTCCGTAGAATATAATCACCACTGTTAGGTGGGCAGAGCAGGTGGAGAAGGCTTTGCGCCTTCCTTCTGCAGAAGGAATTCTCAGGATGGTGGAGAGAATACAAACATATGTAACAAAAATAAAAAGTACTGGTCCTACAAGAAAAATCATATTAGCAACAACCATGCTAATAATATTAATGGAGATATTAGCACAGGCCAATTTTAAGACAGCCAAGATTTCACAAGTAAAATGATTAATGACGTTATCTCCACAGAAAGGAAGCCGCATTGCAAGGGAGGTTTGCCACACAGAATTGGTGCCTCCTCCAATCCAGGACCCAGCAGCCATGGACACGTATGAAGCCTTGCTCATGATGATAGGGTATCGTAGAGGGTTACAGATGGCCACATCGCGGTCAAACGCCATCATACTTAGAAGGACACACTCTGTTGCTCCCATAGCAAAAGAGAGAAACATTTGCACTCCACACCCAGAGAAGGAAATAGTTTTCTTTGAAGTTAAGAAGCTGCTGAGAAAGAGTGGAATAGATGAACTAGTGTAGCAGATGTCCAAGAATGATAAGTTACTGAGGAAAAAGTACATGGGGGTGTGCAAGTGGGTGTCATAAACACTCACAATGATGATGACTCCATTTCCCAACAGGATCACCAAATACATACATAGGACCAGCACAAAGTAAATGGCCTCTAGCTCTGGGTAGCCAGAAAGCCCCAGCAGGACAAATTCTGTCACAAAAGACTGATTGGACTTCCCCATGCTAATATTTTCTTTCATCAACAGGAATTCTATAGTGGCTGGAATGTGTGTGGATCTTTCACAGCAGTGTCTGTAAGAATCATTTGCATTCTTGAATGGCTTCCCTTATGGGTAATAAAGACCTGTAATTGGATACACAAATAGCACAAGAATATGTTACGGCCCTCTAAGTTAAGATCAGTTAGACTTTCAGACTTCATGAAGGAGGCCCCAGCTCTCAAAAAGAATATTCTTGTTAGAGAATAGATTAAAAACCCATGCAACTGAGTTAGAATTATGTATCTCATTTGCATTATAAATTTAAATTATTTTAATACAATGTTACCATATTTTGACCAAATAATCCAGAACAAATAGAAAATGTTTGAAATATTACTAACGAACAGATATCTGACCATTTTAACCAACATTATTATCTGTAACTGAATATTTTTCTTCATGCTATGTTATACCTAACAAAATTGATGTTCTTCAGTTACTAAAACAAAGTTGTATGTGAAAGTTCTGTTTCAATGGTAATTTAATCTTAACTTCAGAAGAGTCCTGTGGGCTAAAAGAATAAATAGAAGAGGCTGACTCTCTATTCGGACTCAGCCCCCCTGCACCCAGGTGAAATAAACAACCATGTTGCTCACACAAAGCCTGTTTGGTGGTCTCTTCACACGGATGTGCATGACATTTTGGTGCCGTAACTCGGATCAGGGGACCTCCCTTGGGAGATCAATCCCCTGTCCTCCTGCTCTTTGCTCCCTGAGAAGGATCCACCTATGAGCTCTGGTCCTCAGACCCAACAGCCCAAGGAATATCTCACCAATTTTTAATCGGGTAAGTGGCCCCTTTTTTACTCTCTTCTTCAACCTCTCTCACTATCTCTCAACCTCTTTCTCCTTTCCCCGACCCCCTTCCTGCTTTTCTGGAGGGCAAGAACCCTCAAACTCCTTCTCTCTGTGTCTCCACTCTCTTTTCTCTGGGCTTCCCTCCTTCACCATCGGCAACCTTCCACCCTCCATTCTTCCTTTTTCTCCGTAGCCTGTGTTCTCAAGAACTTAAAACCTCTTCAAATCAAACCTGATCTAAAACCTAAATTTTATTCTACAGTGCCGCTTGACCCCAATACAAACTGGACAGTAGTTCCTAATAGCCAGAAAACGGCACTTTCGATTTTTCCATCCTACAAGATCTAAATAATTCTTGTCGTAAAATGGGCAAATGGTCTGAGGTGCCTGACGTCCAGGCATTCTTTACACATTGGTCCCTCCCTAGTCTCTGTTCCCAATGCAACTCCTCCCAAATCTTCCTTTTTTCCCTCCCGCCTGTCCCCTCAGTCCGACCCCAAGCGTTGCTGAGTCTTTCTAATCTTCCTTTCTACAGACCCATATGACCTTTCCCCTCCTCGCCAGGCCGAGCTAGGTCCCAATTTTTCCTCAGTCTCTGCTCCCCTACCCTGTAGTATCTTGTGAAATTCCTTTTCCTGGCTCATCCTGGCTCAAAAATCTCCCTCACTGAGCACCTTGTAACCCCCACTCCTGCCCGCCAGAGAACAACCCCCCTTTGACTGTAATTTTCCTTTACCTACCCAAATCCTATAAAACGGCCCCACCCTTACCTCCCTTCGCTGACTCTCTTTTCGGACTCAGCCCACCTGCGCCCAGGTGAAATAAACAGCCATGTTGCTCAAAAAAAAAAAAAAAAAAAAAAAAGAATAAATAGAAGACACATTTTTAGAGAAAAGGACTTTTGGTTATTCCTAATTTAGGAGAAATATGAATACCTGAAATATCCTCCTAAGAATATTGACTAGAGAAGAAGTATTACTTATAAAAGAATAAAGGAAAAAATTAAGATAAAATTATTCTTGTTTGTCTTTTTCAATACAGATTAGGAAATCTTTCTAGGTCACCCTATTGTTCTGCCTGATATACACAATGAATAAAAAGTTGACCTCAGAAAAACTCTAGTGTACGTTTCTCAATCTATAATCAAACCATAAATAAATGTATAAATTAAAGAATTTCAGGAACAAGGGATTTGCTCTTTTACCTCTAAGTATGAGAAAATACATATTGCCTTCTTCCTGCATAAAAGTCAGCTTCCTCTGCTCTAACCGCTGTTCTGCTGATCTCCCTCTCACTGCATATTTGGAAATACCCATGATAATGAGGGGTAGGTCACTCAAAAAGCTCTCAAACATAGCAATTTGCTCTAATTATTTGTATCCTTATTTGATGTAATATGGAGTATTTCTATATTTAAATGCCAAAACCAGAAGTCCTACTTTTTTTAATGAGATTGCTAGCCTGCTAGCCTCCTACGTTCCATCTCAATAACTTCACAAAGATAACTAAAAGAACTATCTGCTTCTCAGTTCTCATTAAAATCAAGTAGCTGCCATTGCCTCTGTAAAAGCCAATTAATCATTGGCAAAGTAGAAACTAGTTCTAGTAACGATGAAAGCTGGGGCTCTTGGCAGTCTTTTCACTAGCAGAGGATCCTTTAAAAGACCAGCCAGTGAAGCACCAAAGCAACTCAAAGTGTTGGCTGCTTTGAGGATGCTTCTAATCCCAAAAGTAATTTAAACCTCACAATGTGGATTGGACAGAATCTTTAAACTTTCTAATTCTTTTGGGATGAAGTCCCTCAGAAGCAATTAAAACAAAGTTGTTAATACAATTTAATTTAAGTGTAACTCACAAAACAGTAACAATTATTCTAGCTTTACATTCTCTGGGAAGAGCAAGTTGAGGAATGCTACCCAGGTAAAACACCCAAGACATGGAAATTAGAATTCACTATATCTAATGGAGAGATGTAGCAGTAATCCGTGACGCTTAATTCAAAATGATGCTTTGTTCTTAATAAATGAACTGTTAATCACATTTATTTTGACCATTAATCCTGGAGTCTCAGAATCCATAAGCTTCATACTGGTCTCACTGGCCCCTCCAAACACCCATAATCACATGCATGGTCATTTTAATTTTGTTCACTCATACCCTCTGTTCAAATATATATGCAATATCCCAACCTCATTCAACCTGTCATTTAGTTACGTCCACACTAGCAGGGCATAACATGAGTCCAATCACACAACAACTTCCATGAGTGAGCAAGCCTTACTTCACTTTTTAACAGGAAAAGAAATTCTGACTTGAAGTAATTCTTTATAACACTTATCATGACTATCTTTTGAAATGAATATCAACCCTTAAAGAATTCAGTTATTTTACACATATACGACAAAATAATCTTTCAGCATATAAACAAGTGGGATCACTATGTGTACTGTTAAAAAGAAGGGAATAAACTTGGACAACAGTGCCTTTTTTTGTCAGTGGACAATATTTTTAAAAAGTTACTGAGCAAGAGATGTAACATAATCCTGAAGAATGGGTAAACTACTTATGCCACAAAAAAATGGTATTATATGCTTCAACAAATCAAATTTGAAATAAAAAATTCTGAGTTGTTAACTTTATACAAGGACATGTTCAGTATACTGGTTCATAAGGCAGATGTTGGGCATGTTTTCTCACTAATCAACACTCAAGGGACAAAAGAATTAAACAGGTCAAATGTGACACTGTAGAAGCTACACTACAATGTAAATGGAGGATAGACTGTAACTGCAAAACAACTTATAAGCAAACTCTGCAAAACAAAAAAATGTCAAGGAGAGCCAAATCATTCTAGAAATATAATTTACAAGGTATGTAATATAGATGTTTATATTTATTTAATTTTTTTTTTTTTTTGAGACAGGGTCTCATGCTGTCGCGCAAGCTGGAGTGCAATGGCACAATCACAGCTTACTGCAGCCTTGACCTCCCAGGCTCAAGTGCTCTTCCCACCTCTCTTCCTCCCGAGTAGCTGGGACTACAGACATGTGCCACCATATCCAATTAATTTTTGTATTTTTTGTAGATTTGGGGTTTCACTATGTTTCTCAGGTTCATCTCGAACTCCTGGGCTCTAGTGATTCTCTCGCCTTAGTCTCCCAAAGTGCTGGGATTATAAGTGTGAGCCACCACACCTGACCAGATGCTTATAATTTATTACAAGCAACAAACACATTTTAAATATAAGTATTATCCATGCAATATTTTTATTTTATCTCAGCATACTTATGCAAGGAAATTAGAAATAATTCAAATTTAACGGTGTCATGTATTTTTATTTGCTAATCTGGTAACCCTAACTTTCTGTGACCAAGACTCACATGGCATTCAGTCCAAGCCTGACTCCTCCATCCAGCATCACTGTCAGTTCCACCACTCGCAAGCACTGGAGAGAGTATGAGACCCAGATCTCTGGGCATTACTACTCATAATAATACTGTAAGACAGTACTATTTTCAGAACTTTCAAATGAGAAACAGAGAATATTCAGTCTTTGTCTGTTTGGGCTGCTATAACAAAACACCAAAGACTGAGTGTTTTGTAAACAACAGAAATTTATTTTTCACATCTCACGGTTCTGGAGGCTGAGAAGCCCAAGATGAAGGTACCAGCAGATGCAGTATCTGAATAGGGCCCATTCCTCATAGACATCTGTTTCCAATGGAGACTCACATGAAGGAAGGGGTGAGGAATTTTCTGGGATGTCTGTTCTAAGGGCAGTATTCCCATTCATGAAGGCCATACCCTCATGACCTAATCCCGTTCCAAAGGCCTCACTTCCTAATACCATCACCTGGCGATTAGGACTTCAACATATAAATGGGAGGGGGGACATAAACATTCAGTAATTGCACAGTGTATTTTGCTAAGCCATTCTAGTGGATACAAGATTCTAACATCATTTGTTGTCTCAAATGTACCTAGCCACCACATAAATATCACCTACAGCTGCGACCCTCCATCCCTCGCCATAATAGTAAGAAAAAACAATTAAGATGAACTTACAGGTTCTCATGATCAAGTACTCTTCAACATTTCCAAGCCCTAGTCTATCACCTCATCTTCTCTCCAATTTTATTCAATTCAGTAAACATTAACTGAAGCCTCCCTTGGTCCAGGAACTATGTGCCTGCTTCGGCCTTAGATCTCATGAATTACAGCTAATCCCCTGCCAGATACTATAGCCTATTATAAGAATGGCAGGCCAGTGTCTAGGGTCTCACTATCTTGGGTCAACTCCCCAAATGCCACCTGTCTATACTCCAAGTAGAACTCTCCCTGAATTCTTTCTTCACATTGCTCTGCCTTACGCTGTACTCACACATCAATCCATGCTTTTCCTTTAAGTGGCTGGCGCAGGCTGCTTGAATTTCCTCTCAAACTCTCAGGTATATGGTATTCAAATGCCTTCTTCTTGTCCCTCAGGAAGCTGGTATACCTGTCCATTTCATTTTGTCTAAAGACAAACTAATGATATATGAATATTTAAGTACCTGGTACAAGCCTCTTCTTTTCCCTAAAATAGTTTACTTCACTAAACTATGGCTATATTTCATCTAAATTGTGAATAAAAATTTTATTTCATGTTATGCTTAGAAAATTTTGTCTCAAAACCTTGAAGTTAGATAAGGGTAATGTTTTGGTTTGTTTTCTGGGCTTTTTGTTTGCTTGTTTTGTTGTGTTTGAGACAGGATCTCGCTCTGTCACAGAGGCTGGAGTGGAGTGGCTCAAACTCAGCTCCCTGCAACCTACACCTCCCAGACTCAGCCTCCCAAGTAGCTAGGACTACAGACATGTGCCACCATGCCCAGCTAATTTTTTGTATTTTTTGTAGAGATGTGGTTTTGCCATGTTGACTTGGCCTCCTGAAGTGCTGAGATTACAAGCATGAGCCACTGTGCCCAGTGGTAATGTTTTCTTACATTTTTAACGAATGAGCGCAGAACCTCCTCTATCTCCTCAAGCAAAAGTTTATAAAAATAGTCAATATTAGCTATAATGCAGCTACATCATGATCAGTATATTTACTCTGTCAATCAAGAGAGTCTCTGTCACAGCCTCCTTATCATTCTCTTTCTTGCTTGTATCCTGTCTGTTTCCTAATAGGTGGGTTTTTTCCAGATTGGAGGGATAGTAAAAGACAGCAAGTAAATACCAATTAGTCCGTGATATAAGAAACAGAACAAGGACATAAAATTGGAATCGGTCAACTAGAATTCAGGTGGGTTATTCCCAAACCACATAGTGGAAAGACCAGGATTGTGATTAGAAAAACACAGAACTATAGATTAATAAATATTGTTGAGCTAACCAGAGACAGAGGAATGGGAAAGATAACAATGGACAATGTAACTTAACTCAGCTGAAAGGCAAGTTTCAGTGTAAGTTCTGTTTCTTTCTTAATAACTTTTCAATCTAATTAATCATTCAATAAACAAATCTTTTGCTAGTTTGCTCTCTATAAACTAGAAATATATTATTTTTAAAATAAAGCATTAATTATTAGAAATAATAAAATCATATCAAGCATCTTCTTGGACCATTGTGGAATGAAATTAGAAATCAATATCAAGAGGAACTCTCAAAACTGCACAAGTATGGCAGGGCATGGTGGCTAGTGCCTATAATCCCAGCACTTTGGGCGGCCAAGGTAGGCGGATCACCTGAGGTCAGGAGTTCAAGACGAGACTGGCCAACATGGTGAAACCCCATCTCTACTAAAAAAATACAAAATTAGCCGGGCATGATGGCAGGCACCTGTAATCCCGGCTACTGTTGGGGCAGGAGAAGTGCCTGAACCTGGGAGACGGAGGCTACAGTGAGCTGAGATCACGTCACTGTGCTCTAGACTGGGCAAAAAGACTAAACTCCGCCTCAAAAAAACAAAAAAACAAAAAAAACACTGCACAAGTATATGGAAACTGAGCAACTTCCTTCTGAATTGCTTTCAGGTAAACAACAACATTAATTAAGGCAGAAATCAAAAAATTTTTTGAAACAAATGAAAATAGAGACACCACATACCAAAATATCTGGGATACAGCATAAACAGAGTTAAAAGGAAAGTTTTCAAATTAACAGCCTAACTCTGCACCTAAAAGAACTAGAAAAACAAGAACAAACTAATTCTAAAGCTAGCCGAAGAAAAGAAATAACTAAAATCAGAGCAGAGCTAAATGAAATTGTGACCAACAGTACCATACAGAAGGTCAACAAAATTAAAATTTTGTCCTTTGAAAGGATAAACAAAGTTGATAGGCCACTAGCTAAGTTAACCGAAGAAAAAAGAGACAAAATTCAAATAAGCATAATCAAAAATGAGAAAGCTGACATTACAATGAATACCACAGAATTACAAAAGATCCTCGGAAACTACTACGAACATCTTTATGTGTGCAAACTAGAAAACTTAGAGGAAATGGATACATTCCTGGAAACATACAACCTCCAAAGATTGAAACAGGAAGAAACTGAAATCCTGAACAGACCAATAAGAAGTTATGAAACTGAATCAGTAATAAAAAATCTACCAAACTAAAATTAGTCCAGCACCAGATGGATTCTCAGCCAAATTCTACCAGATGTACAAAGATGAGCTGGTTCTAATTTTACTAAAACTTTTCAAAAAAAATGAGAAGGATACCTCCCTGACTCATTCCATGAATCCAGTATCATCCTGATATGAAAATGTGCAAAGGACAGAACAACAACAACAAACTATAGGCCAATATCTCTGATGAACATAGATGCAAAAATCCTCAACAAAATACTAGCAAACTGAATCCAGAAGCACCTCAATAAGATAATTCACCATTATCAAATGGGTTTCATTTCAGAGATGCAAGGATGGTGCAACCTACACAAATCAATAAATGTGATTCACCATTTAAACAGAATTAAACACAAAAGCCACATAATCATCTCAACAGATGCAGAAAAAGCATTCAATAAAATTCAATAGCCCTTCATGATAAACACCCTCAACAAACTAGGCATCAAAGGAATATACCTCAAAATAAAAAGAGCTGTATATGACAAACCCACAGCCAACATCATTTCTCTGCTGAGGACTGCCCCTAAGAACTAGAACAAAACAAGGATGCCCACTCTCACCACTCCTGTTCAATGTGGTACTGGAAGTCCTAGCCAGCGAAATCAGGCAAGAGAAAGAAAGAAAATGTATCCAGAGGAAAAAAAAAAAAAAGAAAGAAAGAAAATATATCCAAATAGGAAGGAAGAAGTTCAAATGATATCCGTTCACTGATGAAATGACACTGTACCTAGAAAACCCTAAAGATTCCTCCCAAAGACTCCTAGACATGAAAAACAATTTCAGCAATGTTTCAGGATAGAAAATCCATGCACAAAAAAATTGATTGCCTTTTTATACACTAACAACACTCAAGCTGAGAACAAAATCAAAAACTCAATTTTATTTATAATTGTCACAAAAAAATTAAATACCTAGTAATACATTTAACCAAGGAGTGAAAGACCTCTACAAGGAGAGCTACAAAACACTGGTGAAAGAAATTGTAGATGACACAAACAGATGGAAAAATATCCCATGTTCATGGATAGGAAGAATCTATATCATTAATTAACTATTGCCCAAAGCAATAGACAGATTCAATGCAATTTCTATCAAATTACCAATGTCATTTTTCACAGAATTAGACAAAACAATTCTAAAACTCATATAGAACCTAAAAAGAGCCCAAATAGCCAAAGCAATCCTAAAAAACCTGGAGCAATAAGCAAACCTGGAGACATTACATTATTCAACTTTAAACTACACTATAAGGCTATAATAATCAAAACAGTATGGTATTGATACTAAAATAGACACAAAGACCAATGGAACAGAATAAAGAACTCATAAATAAAGTCATACATCTACAACCAACTGATCTTCAATAACACTGACAATAATAAACAAAAGAGAAAGTACACCCTATTCGATAAATGGTGCTGGGAAAACTAGCTAGTCATATGCTGAAGAATGAAACTGGATCCCAACCTCTCACCATATACAAAAATTAACTCAAGATCAATTAAAAATTTAAATGTACTACTGAAAACTGTGTAAATTCCAGAAGAAAACCTAGGAAAAACTCTCTTGGAGATTTGCCTAGGGAAAGAATTTATGATTAGCACCTCAAAAGTAAATGCAACAAAAACATAAATAGACAAATAGGGCATAATTAAACTAAATAACTTCTTCACAGTCAAAGAAACAATCAACAGAGTAAACAGAAAACCTACAGAATGGGAGATATTTGCAAAGTATGCATTTGATAAAGAACTAATATCTACAATCTATAAGGAACTTAAGCAAATCAATAAGAAAAAAATGTTTTTAATGAGCAAAGAACATGAACAGACATTTCTCAAAAGAAGATATACAATGGCCAACAAACACATGAAAAAGTAATCAATGGGGGTGGCGCCAAGATGGCTGAATAGGAACAGCTCCAGCCTCCAGCTCCCAGCATGAGCGACACAGAAGATGGGTGATTTCTGCATTTCCAACTGAGGTACCGGGTTCATCTCACTGGGGCGTGTCAGTCAGTCAGTGCAGGACAGTGGGTGTAGCCCAACGAGAGAGAGCCGAAGCAGGGCGAGGCATCGCCTCACCTGGGAAGCACAAGGGGGAAGGGAATTCCTTTCCTAGCTAAGGGAAACTTTGACACACAACACCTGGAAAATCAGGTCACTCCCACCCTAATACTGCGCTTTACCAAGGGTCTTAGCAAACAGCACACCAGGAGATTATATCCCATGCCTGGCTCAGAGGGTCCCACACCCACAGAGCCTCCCTCATTGCTAGCACAGCAGTCTGATATCTAGCTGCAAGGCAGCAGTGAGGCTGGGGGAGGGGCACCCACCATTGCTGAGGCTTAAGTAGGTGAACAAAGTGCCTGGAAGCTTGAACTGGGTGGAGCCCACAGCAGCTCAAGGAGGCCTGCCTGCCTCTGTAGACTCCACCTCTGGGGACAGGGCATAGCTAAAGAAAAAAAGCCGCAGAAACCTCTGCAGATGTAAATGTCCCTGTCTGACAGCTTTGAAAAGAGTAGTGATTCTCCCAGCATGGAGGTTGTGATCTGAGAACAGACAGACTGCCTGCTCAAGTGGGTCCCTGACTCCCGAGTAGCCTAACTGGGACAGCCTAACTGGCAGTAGCCTAACTGGAGTGGACTTCAAGCAAACTCCAACAGACCTGCAGCTGAGGGTCCTGACTGTTAGAAGGAAAACTAACAAACAGAAAGGATGTCCACACCAACACCCCATCTGTACGTCACCATCATCAAAGACGAAAGGTAGATAAAATCACAAAGATGGGGAAAAAGCAGTGCAGAAAAACTCAAAATTCAAAAAGTCAGAGCGCATCTCCCCCTCCAAAGGAATGCAGCTCCTCACCAGCAACAGAACAAAGCTAGACGGAGAATGACTTTGACGAGTTGAGAGAAGGCTTCAGTCGATGAAATTTCTCAGAGCTAAAGGAGGAACAACAAACCCAGCGCAAAGAAACTAAAAACCATGAAAAAAGATTTGATGAATGGATAACTAGAATACCCAATGCAGAGAAGTCCATAAACGACCTGAGAGAGATGAAAACCATAACACAAGAACTACATGACAAATGCATAAGCTTCAGTAACCAACTCGATCAACTGGAAGAAAGAGTATCAATGATTGAAACTCAAATGAATGAAATGAAGCAAGAAGAGAAGTTTAGAGATAAAAGAGTAAAAAGAAATGAACAAAGCCTCCAAGAAATATGGGATTATGTGAAAAGACCAAATCTACGTCGATTGGTGTACCTGAAAGTGATGGGGAGAATGGAACCAAGTTGGAAAACACTCTTCAGGATAATATCCAGGAGAACTTCCCCAACATGGCAAAACAGGCCAAATTCAAATTCAAGAAATACAGAGAACACCACAAAGATACTCCTCAAGAAGAGCGACTCCAAGACACATAATTGGCAGATTCACCAAAGTTGAAATGAAGGAAAAAATATTAAGGGCAGCCAGAGAGAAAGGTTGGGTTACCCACAAAGGGAAGCCCATCAGACTAACAGCAGATCTCTCAGCAGAAACTCTATAAGCCAGAAGAGAGTGGGGGCCAATATTCAACATTCTTAAAGAAAAGAATTTTCATCCCAGAATTTCATATCCAGCCAAACTAAGTTTCATAAGTGAAGGAGAAATCAAATCCTTTACAGACAAGCAAATGCTGAGAGATTTTGTCACCACCAGGCCTGCCCTACAAGAGCTCCTGAAGAAAGCACTAAACTTGGAAAGGAACAACTGGTACTAGTCATTGCAAAAACATGCCAAAATGTAAAGACCATTGAAGCTAGGAAGAAACTGCATCAACTAACGAGCAAAATAACCAGCTAACATCATAATGACAGGATCGAATTCACACATAACAATCTTAACCTTAAATATAAATGGACTAAATGGTCCAATTAAAAGACACAGACTGGCAAATCGGATAGTCAAGACCCATCAGTTTGCTGCATTCAGGAGACCCATCTCACATGCAGAGACACACATAGGCTCAAAATAAAGGGATGGAGGAAGATCTACCAAGCAAATGGAAAACAAAAAAAGGCAGGGGTTCCAATCCTAGTCTGTGATAAAACAGACTTTAAACCAACAAAGATCAAAAGAGACAAAGAAGGCCATTACATAATGGTAAAGGGATCAATTCAACAAGAAGAGCTAACTATCCTAAATATATATGCACCCAATACAGGAGCACCCAGATTCATAAAGCAAGTCCATAAAGACTTACAGAGAGACTTAGACTCCCACATAATAATAATGGGAGACTTTAACACTCCACTGTCAACATTAGACAGATCAGCGAGACAGAAAGTTAACAAGGATATCCAGGAATTGAACTCAACTCTGCACCAAGCGGACCTAATAGACATCTACAGAACTCTCCATCCCAAATCAACAGAATATACATTCTTCTCAGCACCATATCACACTATTTCCAAAATTGACCACATAGTTGGACGTAAAGCACTCCTCAGTAAATGTCAAAGAACAGAAATTATAACAAACTGTCTCTCAGACCACAGTGCAATCAAACTAGAACTTAGGACTATGAAACCCAATCAAAACCGCTCAACTACATGGAAACTGAATAACCTGCTCCTGAATGACTACTGGGTACATAACGAAATGAAGGCAGAAATAAAGATATTCTTTGAAACCAATGAGAACAAAGATACAACACACCAGAATCTCTGGGGACACATTTAAAGCAGTGTGTAGAGGGAAATTTATAGCACTAAATGCCCACAAGAGAAAGCTGGAAAGATCTAAAATTGACACGCTAGCATCACAATTAAAATAACTAGAGAAGCAAGAGTAAACACATTCAAAAGACAAAAACCACATGATTACCTCAATAGATGCAAAAAAGGCCTTTGACAAAATTCAAGAGCCCTTCATGCTAAAAACTCTCAATAAACTAGCTATTGATGGAACGTATCTCAAAATAATAAGAGCTATTTATGATAAACCCACAGCCAATATCATACTGAATGGGCAAAAACTGGAAGCATTCCCTTTGAAAACTGGCACAAGACAGGGATGCCCTCTCTCACCACTCCTATTCAACATAGTGTTGGAAGTTCTGGCTAAATACCTAATGTAAATGACGAGTTAATGGGTACAACACACCAACATGGCACATGTATACATATGTAACAAACTTGCACGTTGTGCACATGTAGCCTAGAACATAAAGTACAATAAAATTAAATAAATAAATAAATAAAAAGTAATCAACATCACTAATCATCAGAAAAATACTTATTAAAACAACAATAAGATTGATCTCACATCAGTCAGAATGGCTATAATTAAAAGGTCAAAATATAAGAGATGTTGGTGAGGATGCAGAGAAAAGGGAACATAAATTAGTTCAACCCCTATAGAAAAGAGACGGAGATTTTTCAACGAACTAAAAATGGAGCTACCATTCAACTCAGCAATCCAGCTGTATCAAAAAGACACTTGCACTCATATGTTTATCACTGCAGTATTTACAATAGCAAATTCATGGAATCAAGTGTTTGTTAACAGTCAATTGGATAAAGAAAATGTGCTACATATACACAATGGAAAAGAATGAAAGCCATAAAAAAGAATAAAAGCATGTCCTTCACAGAAACATTGATGGAACTGAAGAACATTGAACTAAGTGAAATAACTCAGAAGCAGAAAATCAAATACCACTTGTTCTCACCTACAAGTGGGAGCTAAACAATGGGGTATATATGGACATAGAGATGGAAAAAACAGACACTGGGGACTCTAAAAGGGAGGAGGATGGGAAGGGCTGAGAGTTAAAAAAACTACCTATTGGGTACTATGTTCACTATGTGGGTGATGGGTTCACTAGAAGCCCAAACCCCAAACAATACACAATATACCCACATAATACACCTGCACATGTACCCCTGAATTGGTAATAAAATATTTTAAAGAGAAAAATAAAAATAACATAAAAAATAATAAGACATTCAGGAGCTATAAAAAACAACTAATATGAAATAAACTTTTTTGTTTAAAAAAAAAAAAAAAAAAAGTACCACAAGTGGTCTCAAAGTGTCCTGTATTCAGGTGTTACACCTTCATTTAGTAGCCCAATTGTGATAATCTAGCCTTTATTTTTCATGAATGCACATAGCTTATACTCTCTGCAAAATATTGCTTATGACTTTTTACATTTTCCTAGTTGTTGGTTATTTTTTTCTCCAGCCTCATTGATACTCCGTGCTTCTCTATCATTTTTCTCTGAAAATCTTATAATTACTTTCTCATCCTATTTATTAATAAGTTCTTTACAGTCCATTTTGCTGCACAAGGAGTATATACAAGTACCTTTAAAAACATTTACAGACCAGACACAGTGGCTCACGCCAGCAATCCCAGCATTTCGGCAGGCCGAGGTGGGAGGATCACCTGACGTCAGGAGTTCAAGAGCAGCCTGGCCAACATGGTGAAACCGCCTCTCTACTAAAAAATACAAAAAATTAGCTGGGTATGGTGGCGGGCGCCTGTAATCCCAGCTACTCAGGAGGCTGAGGCAGGAGAATCGGTTGAACCCAGGAGACAGAGTTTGCAGTGAGATTGCGCCATTGCACTCCAGCCTGGGCAACAAGAACGAAACTCCATCCCACCCCCCAAAAAATTTACATACATCCCAGGCAGGGACGGTCGTTTTTAACACACTATTTGGCCTGAAAATAAGATAAAGCAATGCAGTGAAGAAAAGACTTTAATATTCAATATCACTACTGCTAATATCTACTAGACATGCTTCCTCACAAGTGCCTCTCAACACCATTTCCCTCTTCAATTCCTGGCTAGCCACCTTGTTACTGAGTCCTGTTCGTTTCCTTCTTTTACAAGCATTGGGTTCAACCCAATAAAAATATATGGGTACATGACTTCAAAGTATTTCTCTTTAAAAGTATGGTTCTTTCCAGAAGAGTGAGTCTACCCTCAAAATGGATGCCAGCTTCTACTCTTAGAACTATAAGGAAAAAAATGCAAGGGTCCTCTATCACGCCAGTGATTTAGAAATACTAGAATTCAGCACCTTTTCACATGTATTTGTTATCCGCTTCAGGAATAACAGCTATGTCATAAGAAAAAGATCCTTGAAACATCTTTACCTATCCAATGAAATGTTTGGTGGTGAAAGAAAATCTCTTTAGACAAACCTTCAGAACATATTATCAATCAAAGCATACTGCCTTGCTATTATCAACCAAAGCATACTGTCTCCAAAAATAATAATTTTGACTCCAATTGTTTGTCATATTTCACATGCATTTACTGGATGCCAATACCATTTTTTTCTAAGATAGAGAAGTTTCTAACATACCAAATAATGTTTAAAGCTAGATTAACACAACAATCAAGTCTCACAGAACTAAAAGCATCTAATTCACCACCTGATGCTTAAATATCCTCCAAAACATCCATAACAGGTTGTTATCTATCTTTCTTGCACACCTCTAATAATGGGAAGCTCATCTCTTCTGCGGGAATCTAGTTGTAACTGTCAAAAACTGCTTATATGAATCCAAAATCTATTCTTTTGTGTGTATATTTTCCACTTTTTGTTTTTAGTTGTATTACTTGAAACAATTACCACTTGAGTTTATTTTCAGAATTAAAATTAGAATTACAGTTTGTATTTTAGAGTGGACTTATAGTTAGCAAAGATCATTTCATTCATTCATTCAACAAATATATAAGAGCCTACACTCTTCTAGGTAATGATAAACAACATGAGCATTGGTGTTTGAGATGGAATCTGAATCCAGATCATTTTTATTCTAAAAGCCATCTCTTATTTTTTGTTTTCTGGTACTATCCAGATTCTTTTCAACTTGGAGATTACAATCTATTTGGTTTCACAGTATCTGAACTTTTTTAATTCTATAGAGTTTGCTACCTTTTCCAAATTAATCTTCCTAATTCATGGTGTTCATCATCACCAACAATTCAAAAACTTACCTTGGCTTTCCAACTAAGAAGTGAACACTTTGACCTGATACTAATGTCCCCCCACAAAACAACTATCACCTAAAAGTCCAGATTATCTTCTAGGGCAATCCCATTCACTCTATGGTTTTAATGCATCATCAATAAACTAGTGAATTCAAATCTATAATCCTCATCCCAGATTTCTCTCCGGGGCATGTTATGGTAGCATCTTATCTAAATGCAGTAAGTAAAACACATGTCTTTCACTCACCATGATAACTTACACTACATTGTCTTCCTGCTACTTTCCCACTATGAAAAGAAATGTTACCCCCACTCTTTTGATAATTTCCAAAATGCCTAAACCTGCAAAGTTGTCTAAGATCTAGATCCTAAATAACTCTTTAGCCTCATATTTCACAAAATTTCACGTCTCCCAACTGTTCTTTATCCTATGTTCAACCAAAATGGAGCTTCTTTTAATTTTTAGAATATACCATCTTCCCCTATCACCCCCCTCCTCTCTCTCTAGAAAAGGAAGAGCAAATGGAGAATTTCTGAGGGACAAAGAATAGCACAGCATATGCAGAGGGTAGGGAACTTTTACTTTTCTTGCTTAATTGCTATTATCCTTCTCCCAGAATCTCCTGAAGATGTCATTCCTGACCCCTAGTCTGAGTTAAGCAGTCTTCCTGTGTGCTCTGATAACATCCTATATCTCCCTTAATACAGCACTTATCACACATTATTCCAATCACGTGTATAATTATCTGTGTCTACCAAACAGCAAGCACCTTAAGAATAAGCACCATATATCTCTTGTTAATCATTGTGATTCCAGAATTGAGTCCAGTACCTGGCATTTTTTTTTTACCCCCCCAAATTTTTTTTTTTAATTATACTTTAAGTTCTAGGGTACATGTGAACAACGTGCAGGTTTGTTACATATGTATACTTGTGCCATGTTGCTGTGCTGCACCCATCAACTTGTCAGCACCCATCAACTCGTCATTTACATCAGGTATAACTCCCAATGTCATTCCTCCCCGCTCCCCCCTCCCCATAATAGGCCCCGGTGTGTGATGTTCCCCTTCCTGAGTTCAAGTGATCTCATTGTTCAGTTCCCACCTATGAGTGAGAACATGCGATGTTTGGTTTTCTGTTCTTGCAATAGTTTGCTGAGAGTGATGGTTTCCAGCTGCATCCATGTCCCTACAAAGGACACGAACTCATCCTTTTTTATGGCTGCATAGTATTCCATGGTGTATATGTGCCACATTTTCTTAATCCAGTCTGTCACTGATGGACATTTGGGTTGATTCCAGTCTTTGCTATTGTGAATAGTGCCGCAATAAACATACGTGTGCATGTGTCTTTACAGCAGCATGATTGATAATCCTTTGCATATATACCCCCTAATGGGATGGCTGGGTCAAATGGTATTTCTAGTTCTAGATCCCTGAGGAATTGTCATACTGTTTTCCACAATGGTTGAACCAGTTTACAATCCCATCAACAGTGTAAAAATGTTCCTATTTCTCCACATTCTCTCCAGCACCTGTTGTTTCCTGACTTTTTAATGATTGCCATTCTAACTGGTGTGAGATGGTATCTCATTGTGGTTTTGATTTGCATTTCTCTGATGGCCAGTGATGACGAGCATTGTTTCATGTGCCTCTTGGCTGTATGCCTGTCTGCTTTTGAGAAATGTCTATTCATATCATTTGCCCACTTTTTGATGGGGTTGTTTGTTTTTTTCTCGTAAATTTGAGTTCTTTGTAAGTTCTGGATATTAGCCCTTTGTCAGATGAGTAGATTGCAAAAATGTTCTCCCATTCTGTAGGTTGCCTGTTCACTCTGATGGTAGTTTCTTTTGCTGTGCAGAAGCTCTTTAGTTTAATGAGATCCCATTTGTCAATTTTGGCTTTTGTTTCCGTTGCTTTTGGTGTTTTAGACATGAAGTCCTTGCGCATGCCTATGTCCTGAATGGTATTTCCTAGATTTTCTTCTAGGGTTTTTATGGTTTTAGGTCTAACATTTAAGTCTCTAATCCATCTTGAATTAATTTTCGTATAAGGAGTAAGGAAAGGATCCAGTTTCAGCTTTCTACTTATGGCTAGCCAATTTTCCCAGCACCACTTATTAAATAGGGAATCCTTTCCCCATTTCTTGTTTTTCTCAGGTTTGTCAAAGATCAGATGGCTGTAGATGTGTGGTATTATTTCTGAGGGCTCTGTTCTGTTCCATTGGTCTGTATCTCTGTTTTGGTACGAATATCATGCTGCTTTGATTACCGCAGCCTTGTAGTACAGTTTGAAGTCAGGTAGTGTGATGCCTCCAGCTTTGTTCTTTTGACTTTGGATTGTCTTGGCAATGCAGGGTCTTTTTTGGTTCCATATGAACTTTAAAGTAGTTTTTTCCAATTCTGTGAAGAAACTCATTGGTAGCTTAATGGGGATGGCATTGAATCTATAAATTACCTTGGGCAGTATGGCCATTTTCATGATATTGATTCTTCCTATCCATGAGCATGGAATGTTCTTCCATTTGTTTGTGTCCTCTTTTATTTCACTGAGCAGTGGCTTGTAGTTCTCCTTGAAGAGGTCCTTTACATCCCTTGTAAGTTGGATTCCTAGATATTTTATTCTCTTTGAAGCAATTGTGAATGGAAGTTCATTCATGATTTGACTCTCTGTTTATCTGTTACTGGTGTATAAGAATGCTTGTGATTTTTGCACATTGATTTTATAGCCTGAGGCTTTGCTGAAGTTGCTTATCAGCTTGAGGAGATTTTGAGCTGAGATGATGGGGTTTTCTAAATAGACAATCATGTCATCTGCAAAGAGGGACAATTTGACTTCTTCTTTTTCTAACTGAATACTCTTGATTTCTTTCTCTTGCCTGATTGCCCTGACCAGAACTTCCAACACTATGTTGAATAGGAGTGGTGAGAGAGGGTGTCCCTGTCTTGTGCCAGTTTTCAAAGGGAAAGCGTCCAGTTTTTGCCCATTCAGTATGATATTGGCTGTGGGTTTGTCATAAATAGCTCTTATGATTTTGAGATACGTTCCATCAATACCGAATTTATTGAGAGTTTTTAGCATGAAGGGCTCTTGAATTTTGTCAAAGGCCTTTTCTGCAGCTATTGAGATAATCATGTGGTTTTTGTCTTTGGTTCTGTTTATATGCTGGATTATGTTTACTGATTTGCGTATGTTGAACCAGCCTTGCATCCCAGGGATGAAGCCCACTTGATCATGGTGGATAAACTTTTTGATGTGCTGCTGGATTTGGTTTGCCAGTATTTTATTGAGGATTTTTGCATCAATGTTCATCAAAGATATTGGTCTAAAATGCTCTTTTTTGTTGTGTCTCTGCCAGGCTTTGGTATCAGGATGATGTTGACCTCATAAAATGAGTTAGGGAGGCTTCCTTCTTTTTCTATTGATTGGAATAGTTTCAGAAGTAATGGTACCAGCTCCTCCTTGTACCTCCGGTAGAATTCGGCTGTGAATCTGTCTGGTCCTGGACGTTTTTTGGTTGGTAGGCTATTAATTATTGCCTCAATTTCAGAGCCTGCTATTGGTCTATTCAGGGATTCAGCTTCTTCCTGGTTTAGTCTTGGGAGAGTGTAAGTGTCCAGGAAATTATCCATTTCTTCTAGGTTTTCTAGTTGATTTGCGTAGAGGTGTTTATAGTATTCTCTGATGGTAGTTTGTATTTCCATGGGGTCAGTGGTGATATCCCCTTTATCATTTTTTATTGCATCTATTTGATTCTTCTCTCTTTTCTCCTTTATTAGTCTTGCTAGCAGTCTATCAATTTGGTTGATCTTTTCAAAAAATCAGCTCCTGGATTCATTGATTTTTTGAAGGGTTTTTTGTGTCTCTATCTCCTTCAGTTCTGCTCTGATCTTAGTTATTTCTTGCCTTCTGCTATCTTTTGAATCTGTTTGCTCTTGCTTCTCTAGTTCTTTTAATTGTGATGTTAGAGTGTCAATTTTAGATATTTCCAGCTTTCCCTTGTGGGCTTTTAGTGCTATAGATTTCCCTCTACACACTGCTTTAAATGTGTCCCAGAAATTGTGGTACGTTGTATCTTTGTTCTCATTGGTTTCAAAGAACATCTTTATTTCTGCCTTCATTTTGTTATGTACCCAGTAGTCATTCAGGAGCAGGTTGTTCAGTTTCCATGTAGTTGAGCGGTTTTGATTGCTTTTCTTAGTCCTGAGTTCTAGTTTGATTGCACTGTGGTCTGAGAGACAGTTTGTTGTAATTTCTGTTCTTTGACATCTGCTGAGGAGTGCTTTACTTTCAACTATGTGGTCAATTTTCGAATAAGTGCAATGTGGTGCTGAGAAGAATGCATATTCTGTTGATTGGGTTGGAGAGTTCTGTAGATGTCTATTAGGTCCGCTTGGTGCAGAGTTGAGTTCAAGTCCTGGATATCCTTGTTCACCTTCTGTCTCACCGATCTGTCTAATGTTGACAGTGGGGTGCTGAAGTCTCCCATTATTATTGTATGAGAGTCTAAGTCTCTTTGTAAGTCTCTAAGGACTTGCTTTATGAATCTGGGTGCTCCTGTATTGGGCGCATATATATTTAGGATAGTTAGCTCTTCCTGTTGAATTGATCCCTTTACCATTATGTAATGGCCTTCTTTGTCTCTTTTGATCTTTGATGGTTTAAAGTCTGTTTTATCAGAGACTAGTATTGCAACCCCTGCTTTTTTTTTTCTCCATTTGCTTGGTAGATCTTCCTCCATCCCTTTATTTGAGCTTATGTGTGTCTCTGCATGTGAGATGGGTCTCCTGAATACAGCAAACTCATGGGTCTTGACTCTTTATCCAGTTTGCCAGTCTGTGTCTTTTAATTGGAGCATTTAGTCCATTTACATTTAAGGTTAAGATTGTTATGTGTGAACTTGATCCTGTCATTATGATATTAGCTGGTTATTTTGCTCGTTAGTTGATGCAGTTTCTTCCTAGCTTCAATGGTCTTTACATTTTGGCATGTTTTTGCAATGGCTGGTACCAGTTGTTCCTTTCCATGTTTAGTGCTTCCTTCAGGAGCTCTTGTAGGGAAGGCCTGGTAGTGACAAAATCTCTCAGCATTTGCTTGTCTGTAAAGGATTTGATTTCTCCTTCACTTATGAAACTTAGTTTGGCTGGATATGAAATTCTGGGTTGAAAATTCTTTTCTTTAAGAATGTTGAATATTGGCCCCCATTCTCTTCTGGCTTGTAGAGCTTCTGCCGAGAGATCTGCTGTTAGTCTGATGGGCTTCCCTTTGTGGGTAACCCAACCTTTCTCTCTGGCTGCCCTTAACAGTTTTTCCTTCATCTCAACTTTGGTGAATCTGACAATTATGTGTCTTGGAGTTGCTCTTCTCGAGGAGTATCTTTGTGGCATTCTTTGTATTTCCTGAAATTGAATGTTGGCCTGCCCTACTAGGTTGGGGAAGTTCTCCTGGATGATATCTTGAAGAGTGTTTTCCAACTTGGTTCCATTTTCCCCCTCACTTTCAGGCACACCAATCAGATGTAGATTTGGTCTTTTCACATAATCCCATATTTCTTGGAGGCTTTGTTCATTTCTTTTTCCTTTTTTTCTCTAAACTTCTCTTCTCGCTTCATTTCATTCATTTTATTAAGATAACAATGTGCAACTAAAGAACCCAATAGGGGATCAACTGAATATCTAAAAAGAAAAAAATTAATCTTGTCCCTTACTTTACTATATACACAAAAATCAAATCAAGATTGATTGCAGATTTAGATATGAAAAATGGAATAATATATCTTTAGAATAATATGTAGAAGTATTCTTTTAGAAGAATACATAGAAGTAAGAATAACCACAAAGAAAAGATTGTGAATTGGTCTAATTATATTTAAATTAATAACTTCTATTCATCAAATGTCATCATTAAGAACACAACAGAATGGAAAAATATTTTTAAATAAATATTTTTAACAAAGGATTCATATAAATAAGATATGAAATATCATTTAAAATCCATTTTAAAAAGACAACCTAGTAGAAGAATGGACCAAAAAAATCTGAATGTACATTTCATCAAATAAGATATTTGAATATACAATAAATGTATGAAATAAATGTATGAAAAATGCTCAACTTCAGGGAAATAAAAAAATAAAATAATATGCTACCACTCCTACCACAACAGCTAAAATGAAAAACAGTGATAATACCAAGTGTTTCCAAAGATGTAAAGCAACTTAAATTCTTACATACTGCTGGTGGGAGTTTAAATTGGTACCAATACTTTATAGAACTGGAGATGTGTATGAAGCTAAGTATTTGCATATCCTATAACTCAGAATTCTTTCTAAACTATATATTCAATAGAGTGATTATATACAAATTTACACCAAAAGATGCATATAAGTATGTTAATAAAAGCACTATTCACACCTCATACAAACACCAGAAAAATATAAATGTTTATCACAAGTAGAATAATGGAATATTTAACATGGAGAATGAAGAAGATGCAACTTCAAGCAATATAATATTGGTTAAAGGTATACATAAGACATGATATTTGAAACAAATAAAATCAATATGTAGTATTAAAATACTATATATCTATTAACTCTGAAGAGCTTTGGGGGTGCTTTCTCTGTTTCCCATGATCTGAGATGTGTTCCATTAAAGCATTCAACATGCTATAGTACTTAAAATTTGAGCATTTTCAATAAATAACTAGACAGAGAACCCACTAAATACAGAACCCAATGCATTGCCTAAGACTTCAGTAAAGGTCTTTCATGATTAACAATATTATTAGTGTTATTATTACATGCTTACAAAGCTGAAATTTACATTGCTCATTCTCAAAAAGGATACAGTCCAGCAATCAAAATAATTTTCAACCTCTACTTAATTTTCTTAAAAACCATGGAAGGAATCCAAATATTTATTACCACAGTAACACTGATAAGAATTACTTTTTCTTTTATCCACTGGCATCATATTCCCCAGCTGTTTTGGAGCATCTCTCCATTTTCCAACTTTGCTTTTTTTCTCTCCTTCTCTCTTGCTTTCATTGTGTATTAAAGTATTCTTTTGATGTCAATATCTTTTATCCAGTAAAATAAAATCTATCTTCCTTGGACCAGGAGTTCAGGGGATGGTAAGTTTTAAAAGAAGGGAAAAACAGACTTTAAGTATTGAGGCTTATGTTAGTGAGCTAGGATGTATATTGATTGTATCTCACATTTTTAATTCTTTTGAATATCATAAAGATCAATAACTGGAAGTTCCTGCTCTTTTGATAGATGGATTTTGAGAAGAGTTGAACATTACTATTCCCAAATCAAGGATTATTTTTTCTGTCACACTGTTACTAAACTCAAATGTCACCTCCTCTGTGAAGCCTTTACTAAACACTCCAGAAAAAAATCACTTCTCCCACTTCAGTGTTTCTATATGCTTTTTTGTGCCTCTTTTATCATTTGTATTATATATTGTATACTATTTATTCAGAGGGATTTAGTTGAAAGCACACATTTTAGAAATCAGGAAGAGATGATAAAAATCCCAACTCTGTAGTTCACAAGGAACATAAAATTTAAAGACTTAAAGTGGAGTCCTCAGGAAATAGATGTTCATTATAGTTCTTTGTTGAATGAATGAAGGCATGATTGGCTTTCACACCCTGTAGCTAAGCAAGCTTAGTTACCATTACTGGAACAAGCCAATCATTGTTGCCTCTGCATCTTTGTTCATGCCATTCTATCTAAAATCAAAATCTCTCTAATCTGTCAAAATCCAAGCCCCTCCTCAAAAGCCTCCTCTGCCTTGAAGCTCCTACTTACCATTTTAACTCAATTGCATTTATTTAGCAATCGTTCATAATATTTACTATATGAAGATTTATTTTCTATTTGCATGTTTTTTGTATATCCTGCTTTATTGAAAGGTCATTAGAAGAACAGTTACTGGTCCTTGTAATCTCCACAATCAACACATTGATAATTTGGATCAGTGCAATTTGCCTTTTTTCATGATGTGTATTCAAATTTTTTAAACAGGCATTTTCTTTTGAAGGTTGTGTCTTGTATGATGTTACAGGGAACACACACAACTAGCAATAAGCCCAGTTGAGAGAGCATTCTCTTCAATAGTGTTTCAGGCCAGGTGTGGTAGCTCACGACTGTAATCCCAGCACTTTGGGAGGCAGGCTGATCACTTGATGTCAGGAGTTTGAGACCAGCCTGGCCAACATGGTAAAACCCCATCTCTACTAAAAACACAAAAAAGGCCAGGTGCGCTCATGCCTGTGGTCCTAACACTCTGGGAGGCCAAGGTGGGTGGATCAGAAGGTCAGGAGATCAAGACCATCCTGGCCAACATGGTGAAACCCTGTCTCTACTGAAAATAAAAAAATTGACTGGGCATGGTGGTGGGTGTCTGTAGTCCCAGCTACTTGGGAGGCTGAAGCAGGAGAATCACTTGAACCTGGGAGTCGGAGGTTGCAGTGAGCCGAGATCGCGCTACTGCACTCCAGCCTGGTGACAGAGCAAAACTCGGTCTCAAACAAACAAAAAACACACACAAAAAAATTAGCTGGGCGGGGTGGCGTGTGCCTGTAGTCCCAGCTACTAGGCAGGCTGAAGCATAAGAATCGCTTGAACCCAGGAGGCGGAGGTTGCAGTGAGCCAATATTGCCTATTGCATTCCAGCCTGGGTGACAGAATGAGACTCTTGTCAATTAAAAAAAAAAAAAAAAAAAAAAAAAGAGTTTCAGTGTTGTTTACCTCGTTTTGTCTCATCTGGGTGTAACAACCATGACTATAATAGATCAGGCAGAGTCTATCTAATTGAATTAAACACAAATAATAATCCCAGAGCTAGTTTCTTAAGGTCATTATTTAACAAGAAGAAATAATCTATAAACCAGGAATTCCTACATATGTATCTCCCTTCCTGACTTCCCTAACATCTAGATTCATATATCCAATTTCCTACTACACATTTCCACTTAGATTATTAATAAGTGTATCAACATAATGACTTCAATACAGAACTGTTGCTTCTCTCTGTCTTCATTTGGTTTCATTTCCCTACCTCAGGAAATTTAAAGCCACTTATACAAATCCAATGCACCAGAAAATTCTGTCAGTTTGACTCAAATTTTATACTGAAACTGAACACTTCAGTTGCTACCACTCTAGTTCGAGCTATTGTTATCACATCTACACTACTGAAATGGCTTTCAAAGTCATCTCCCCACTTTCATTCTTGTTCTGCTACAAGTCATTCTCCAGTAGCTAGGGTGGTTTTTGTTTGTTTTGTTTTGAGACAGAGTCTCGCGCTGTTGCCCGGGCTGGAGTGCAGTGGTACAAACTCGACTCACTGCAACCTCCACCTCCCAGGTTCAAGTGATTCTTCTTGCCTCAGCCTCCCAGGTAGCTAAGATTACAGGCACCCGCCACCATGCCTGGCTAATTGTTTTTGTATTTTTAGTAGAGACCGGGTTTCACTATGTTGACCAGTCTGGTCTTGAACTCCTGACCTCATGATCCACCAGCCTCGGCCTCCCAAAGTGCTGGGATGACAGGCGTGAGCCGCCATGCCTGGCCGTGTTATTTTAAAAATGTAAACCATATGATGTCAGGCATTTACCAAAAACCATCTTAATATTACCATTCTATTTCGAATAAAATCCACTCCTTACTGTGGCCTACAAGGGTCTGCATAATCTGACCCAACCTACTTCCCCACTGTCATCTCCTACCTCCTTCCCATGCTTACTAGAGTCCACATCTGTTGTCTTCTTGCTGTTTCTCAGACATACCCAAGCCTTTGCCTTTGCTGTTGCCTCTACCTGGCATAGTCTTTCCTGGTCCCCCAAGTTTCTCTCTCATTTAATTCAAGTCTTGGTCAAGAACTGATCATACTTTGTTTTCCTTCATACCACTCACATTTCCCAAAATTGCATTATATATTCATTGTTTTATGAGTTTATTTTCTGACCGCGCCACAGGAATGTAAGCTCCACAAGGGTGAGGACTATTTCTCTTCTTTTTTTTTTGAGACAGAGTCTTGCTCTGTCACCCAGGCTGGAGTGCAGTGGCACGATCTCAGCTCACTGCAACCTCCACCTCCCAGGTTCAAGTGATTCTCCTGCCTCAGCCTCCCGAGTAGCTGGGACTACAGGTGTGTGCCACCGCGCCCAGCTAAATTTTATATTTTTAGTAGAGACAGGGTTTCACCATGTTGGCCAGGATGGTCTCGATTTTTTGACCTTGGCCTCCCAAAGTGCTGAGATTTCAGGTGTGAGCCACCATGCCCAGCGAACTTTTCCTTATTAGTTATTGTTAAGCAATGTTAAACAAATATTATGTACTCTATAAATATTTGTTGGTGAATGACTGAACACACACATTGCAGGACAGCCCTATAACCTGTACACTTTGGAATACAGCATTGCAAAATATGTTTGTGTGTGTATATATACACACACACACATTTTGGCATTCACTATAAGTTTCTTGGTTTTTTTTTTTTTCTGATTTGATTACTGATAGGAACCCTAAGCTAGTAATTAAAGGACTACTCTTTATGCATTTTTAGTCTACTTACCTTTCCTCCAGGTTCCACTGATCTTTCTCCTTTTATATGAGCTGCTTGTTACATTTTGTATGTACTGGACTTAGCTACTCCTGGTTTTACAGCTCTGATTTATTTCACTTTAAAGGTAAGTTTAGAATGTCTTGCAAAACGCTGGCTACTTATTACTCAGTGCTCTCTCACTCTTGCTTTCTCTCTCTCCCCACGGCAATAAAGCTCTTTTTATCCCTCAAATCTAAATGCTTGGACTCCTGTCAGTGTACTCGCAGTAATTCATAGGTTTTTTTGTTTGTCTGTTTTTGGTGATAGGGAGGGTAATAATATTTACTGCTGGAAAGAGTCACATCTCAATTGGAGTACAAGCTGAAAATTAGTTTCTAACTTCACACTGACATACTATGTTCTGTGTTACATCATTTGACATTCTTTCTAAAATTCAGGTGCACATTTATTTACTAATGTAATAAGTGATGAAATGACACACCATACTTGTAAAACACAAAGTTAAAACCATCTTACCATACTGTCTAGTGGCAAGATTTTCCCAGGGGATTCAAGCAAGACACTTTAAATATGACATACTGGTAAAAATTCTTGACTTGTAACTACAGCTATTTCTGACAAAATTGTTATAAAGGTTAAACTCTATATAAGAAACATTTTAGGCCAGGCGCAGTGGCTCACACCTGTAATCCCAGCACTTTGAGAGGCAGAGGAGGGGGAATTGCTTGAGGTCAGGAGTTCGAGATCAGCCTGGTCAATGTGGCAAAACCCCATCTCTGCTAAAAATACAAAAAATTAGCCAGGCATGGTGGTGTGCGCCTGTAGTCCCAGCTACTCGGGAGGCTGAGACAGGAGAATCGCTTGAACCCGGGAGGCGGAGGTTGCAGTGAGCCCAGATTGTACCACTGCATTCCAGCCTGCGTGACAGGGCAAGACTCCGTCTCAAAACAAACAGACAAACAGACAAACAAACAAAAAACAGTTTAAATATCTTATAATTACAAAAATAAATAAATAAGTAAATAATACTCAGACTTTGAAACACCAACACAATTAGGTGATTGGGTAACTCTCACAGGCATGTAAATGAGAACAGACAAATATGTCATTGAGGAAGAAGCTAGTTTGTGTTTTCTTCTTTTGAGAAAATGAGCATATATCCAGGTACATGAATAAAAACTTTTAAAATAATTTCAGAAAAATTTGAGAGAGAAAACACATCTGGATTGAGACTTGGAATAAACTTATGGATTAAGAGACATGTCAATGAGATAAAATGGAATAAATGCCATATATGTAAAGTTTTTTTCTAATATGCTATCTCCATACTATCTGCAAATTCTTTCAACTAGACTTCTTATGTAAAGCATATGCAGTCACCCTCAGAATCTTTAGTACCTGTTTAAGAACATATCCTGCCAATTTTAACAGCTAAGAGGAAGGGATACTCTTGCAGTAACCTGATTCACGAGAGAAATTTTTTGATGCTATCAGTAATATACCCCATCCACTTTAACTCCAGAGGCCATTAAGAGGAAATTTTCTTTCGGATTTTATCGCTTTTCAATTCATTAATGGTTTTTTTATTTTTATTTTTTGATAGGAGTGCAAGCAGAGAACAATTAATTAATTTTTTTTCAGCACACAAAGCAAAATATTTCTTTTTAATTAAAAAAGAAGGAAATCTAATGTCCTGTAGAACTCACCAAGAGAAGTCAGCAATACTATTTTGTGAACATGAATATTATTATTTGAAACTGGTGCTTTAATAATTTCAGGCACTTATAAGACAATCAGAAATTGATGTTTGTCAAGTACATTTGTTCTAAATAATCAGAATATTCCTTCTTGGTAACATTTTGTTTAATTTAAAGTACATGTGCTCTTTTATTTATTTATTTTATTATTATTATTATACTTTAAGTTCTAGGGTACATGTGCACAACGTGCAGGTTTGTTACATATGTATACCTGTGCCATGTTGGTGTGCTGCACCCAATTGTAGCATTTTATGTGACACTGATTAGAAAGTTCAAATATCTAAATTTATAAAATAAACAAAATGACAAAAGGAGAATAATTTTTTTTCACATCATCACCAAGAGGTTATCCTTTATTAAAGCAGTCTTTGCAGGGTTCCCTGAAAGAGATCTTTCCAATATTAAACTACATACGTACATATTTATATTGACAGAAAACTTGTCAAGTTGAATGTATGATGCAAGACAGACTCTAATGCAGGCAAGACTAGTCAGTGGATAAAAACAAATGTGTCATTATAAATTTAAACCTTCTTTAGGAAAAAAGTTTTATTTAAAAACAAAAACATTTTAATAGGTTGCTTACAACTCCAACAAGGGAGCAATGCAAAATAAAATGTAATGGTCCCTTGGAAACTTAGTTTTCTATACTGAATGCTTGTCTGGATTTCAGTTGCTATTCCTGGGGGATGGGAAGGAAAGAAAAGTATCAGAAGGTTTACTAAATTTAAACTCTAAGTAATAAGGAGAAAGTCATTAACAAACTTCTTTCACATGATATGTTTTCAGGTAAAGTTTATCTGTTTTTAGTTACTTCTGAGGGAACTAGATTCCCCAAGGCATGTCAGATTGTATAAACCTTAGCAAAAGAAACTTAGTTATTCCTACAGCATTTATTCTGCAGGAATTAATTTCACATTCAATATTCATTACATCACAAAGATACCTTTGATAATGTTATTTCTCTGCATCTGCATGATAACAGCCTATATATCGTATAGCATCACTGTTTCTTAAAACCACTAAGTTACATTAGTATTCACATTTCTCATGATCTATTTTAATATGTAACTTTAATAAAAACTAAATGACTGAAGTTCAACGCAAAGAAACTAAATTATAACCTGGATGAAAGAAATAATTATTTCTTTCTCTATGTTATTCATGTTCTTACACAGATGTGAGATTAAAAGAACAATGATTAAATTATGCAACACTATTAATTAGAGGCTATCTAAACTAATAGTAGCTAAATTATAATAATGATTCAGTTGATCAAGGCTACAGTAAGCCATGATCATGCCACTGTACTCCAGCCAGGGTGACAGGGTGAGACTCTGTCTCAAAAAAATAAATAAAATAAAAGTGAGAGGAGGCAGGCAATATGGCCAACTAGAAGCCTCCACCAATTGTCTTCTCTGCAGGAACACCAAATTGCACAACAATCCACACAATAAAAAGCACATTCATAAGAACCAAAACAGCTGAGCAATCATAACACCTGGTTGTAACTTCATATCACTGAAAGAGGCAAGGAAGAGGGTAGAAAATATAGCCCTGAATCTTTGATAACATGGCTCCTTCATGAACCCGTAATGATCATTAGATCACTAGAAGCTACTATGAACAATGATATGCCAATAAATTGAAAAACCTAGAAGAAATTGATAAATTCCTAGACATATACAACCTACCAAGATTAAACCATAAAGAAATCCAAAACTTCAACAGATCTATAACAAGTAATGAGACTGAAGCCAAAATAATAATAATTTTTTCTTTCCCAGCAATGAAAATCCCAGGATCCCATGTCTTCACTGCTGACTTTTACCAAACATTTAGAGAACTAAGGCCAGTCCTACTCAAACTATTAAAAAAAAAAAAAAAAAAAGCTTCCAAACTGATTCTATAAACCCAGTGTTACCATGATACCAGAACCAGATAAAGATACATGAAAAAAAAAAAGAAAAAGAAAACTACAGGACAATATCCCTGATAAACATTGATGCAAAAATCCTCAACAAAATCCTAGCAAATCAAAGTCAACAACACATTAAAAACTTTATTATGACCAAGTGAGATTTATCCTAGAGATGCAAAGATGGTTCAACATATGCAAATCAATCAATGTGATACATCATATCAACAAAATGAAGGGCAAAAACCATAGGATAATTTCAACTGATGCTAAAAAAGCATTTTATAAAATTCAACATCTCTTCATGATACAAACCCTCAAAAACTGGGTATAGAAGGAACATATCTCAACATAACAAAAACCGTATACAACAGACCCACAGATGGTATCTTACTGAATGGAAAAAAACTGAAAGCCTTTCCTATTATATCTGGAACATGACAACAATGCCCACTTTCACCACTGTTATTTAACATAGTACTGGAAATCCTAGCTAGAGCAATCAGACAACAGGAAGAAATAAAGGGCATTCAAATTGGAAATGAAAAGTCAAATTATCCTTGGAGATGATATGATTTTATATTTGGAAAACCTAAAGACTCCAGAAAAAAACTATTAAAACTGAGAATTAAATTCAGTAAGTTGCAGGATACAAAATCAACACACAAATATTGGTAGCATTTCTATATGCCAGCAGCAAACAATCTGAAAAAGAAATCGAGAAAGTAATCCCATTTACAACAGCTACATATGAAATAAAATACCTAGGAATAAACTTAACCAAAGAAGTGAAGGATATCTACAATAAAAATGATAAAATATTGATAAAAGAAATTAAAGAGGACACACACACAAAAAAAAATGGAAAGATATTCCATGTTCATAGATTGGAAGAATCAATACTGTTAAAATGTTCATACTACCCAAAGCAATCTATAGATTCAATGCAATCCTTATCAAAATACTAATGACATTCTTCAAAAAAAACAGAAAAAGTAATCCTAAAATTTATATGGAACCACAAAATACCCAGAATAGCCAAAGCTATCCCGAGAAAAAGGAACAAAACTGGAAGAATCACATTACCTGACTTCAAATTAAAATACAGAGCTGTAGTAACCAAAACAGCATAGTGCTGGCATAAAAACAGACACATAGACCAATGGAACATTCTGGAGAACCCAGAAACAAATTTATACATCTAAAGGGAACTCATTTCCAACAAAGGTGCCAAGAACAACAGTGGAGAAAGGACAGTCTCTTCAATAAATGGTGCTAGGAAAACTGGATAGCCATACGCAGAAAAATGCACCTAGAACCCTATCTCTCATCATACACAGAAATCATATCAAAATGAATTAAGACTTAAATCTAAGACATCATGCTATGAAACTACTACAAGAAAACACTGGGGAAACTCTCTAGGGCGTAGGATTTGGCAAAGATTTATTGAGTAATATCCCACAACCACAGACAACCAAAGGAAAAATGAACAAATGAGATCACATCAAGTTTAAAAGCTTCTGTACAGCAGAGGAAACAATCAACAAGACAAAGAGACAACCCACAGAATGGGAGAAAATATTTGCAAACAACCCATCTGACAAGGGATTAATAAACAGATATACAAGGAGCTCAAACAACTCTATAGAAAAAAGTCTTGTAATCCAATTAAAAATTGAGCAAAAAATCTGAGTAGACATTTCTCAAAAGAAGACATACAAATGGCAAAGGGGTATAGGAAAAGGTGCTTAATATCACTGATCATCAGAGAAATGCAAATCAAAACTACAATATCCCCTTACCCCAATTAAAATGACTTATATCTAAAACAGGCAATAACAAATGCTAGCGAGGATATGGAGAAAGAGGAACCCTCATACAATACTGGTGCGAATGTAAATTAGTTCAACCACTATAGAGAACAGTTTGGAAGATCCTCAAAAAACTAAAAATAGAGCTACCATGTGATCTAGCAGTCCCACTGCTAAGTATATACCCAAAAGAAAGGAAAGCAGTATATTGAAGAGATATCTGCACTCCCATGTTTATTGCAACTCTATTCACAATAGCCAAAATTTTGAAGCAACCTAAATGTCCACTAAAGACAAACGGATAAAGAAAATGTGGCACGTATGCACAAAGGAGTACTATTCAGCCATAAAAAAGAATGAGATCCTGTTACTTGCACAACATAGATGGAATTGGAGGTTATTATGTTAAGTGAAATAAGTTAGACACAGAAAGACAAACCACTTATTTGTGGGAGCTAAAAATTAAAGCCATTGAACTCATGGAGGTAGAGAGTAGAATGATGGTTACCAGAGGGTAGGAAGCATAAAGTGAGGGAGAACTAAGGACGGTTGATCTGCACAAAAATATAGTTAGATAGAATAAATAAAATCTAGCATCTGATAGCACAACAGGGTGACCACAATCAACAGTAATTTATTGTACATTTTAAAATAACTAAAAGGGTATAATTGGATTGTTTGCAACACAAAGAAAAGATAAATACTTGAGGTGATTGATACCTCATTTGTCCTAATGTGATTACTACACGTTGTATGCTTGCATCGAAATATCTCATGTGCCCTATAAATGTATATACTTACTGTACTCATAAAAATTCATAATTAAAAAAGAAATTTAATGATATTTTAAAAATAAAATAAAAGTGAGTGATTTTAATGTACACTCTCTAATGGGTTAAAAATGTGAAAATAAAAAATTTAAATTCTACAGTGAATAAAAGTCATCTGAAGAAGATAAAATATATAATATGTAGTATCTATCAAGTTTTACATTCAAACAACTAGGGAATATATACTTATAAAACTGACTCCTTGGGTCAGAAAGCAAGATTTAATACATATTAATAGCACTCAACCACATTTTCTTATCACAATGAAATACAATTAGAAATCAATTTTAAAAACTCAAAATATATTTTATAATTGGAAATTTTGAAACACATTTCTAAGTAAATCATTAATTAGTAAAAAATAATAATGGAAATTATAAAACATTTACAACTTTAGGACAATAAAATTACCATCAAAATCAGTTGATTCAGTTTAACTGTTTAGAAGAAAATTTATAGGCTTAAATATTCAAAAAGTTGAAAGTTCATGCGCTTAGCATCCAATTCAAGCTCTAGAAAAAAAATAAATAAAGAATGGAAAAAGCCCAAAGACAAGGAATTTTGAACGAGTTGTTTAAAAAATTGCCAGGCCCAAACAGTTTCCCTAGAAAATTATAATAAATTTTCAAGGGCATAAAATATCTCTATCTAATTTGTTGCAGAAAATAGAAAAAGAGGAAGATCTTCTAGAACCAATCTTTCGAAGCAGGCATTATGTGAAACAAAAACTGGACAATTAAAAAAGGGAAAAAATAAGCCACTCTACTACATAGATACAAAAATCTTAAATAAAATACTAGCAAACATAATCCAGCAATGCACAAAATAATAATACCTGATGTCCAGGTAAAATATATATCAGGGATGCAAGAAAATGTTAACATTAGAAAATATGTTAATTTAATTTATAAGAATATCAATTAAAGGAGAAAAAAGCATGTCTGTTTTACTAAATGCTGAAAATTTAATAAAATTCAACATGCATTTATAATGACAATATGAGACATTACATACTTTCAAAATAGTCATATACTAAATACTAAATTATAGCATCGTAAGTATTGACAAGAATAAGGAGAAATCAAATTCGATTCATTGCCAGTGAACATAAGAATTAATATTTTGAAGAGCAAATAAGATCAGGTCAAGTTGATCCCACAATTCCAACTACAAGTATGGGGCAAAAGAAATGAGGAAGAAAAAGCTAGTCTATGCCACCATCTAGTGTCCTTAGGATATAACAGAAGCTGTGATTCCTTCAGCAGCATTTACAAAGGAGTCCTGAAAGTACCTACTTAAGGATGAACCAAAAACTCACAGACATATACAGTATATATGCAGTTACTGCCCTAACTAACTGTTGGGCCCACATTGGCTTCACCCATCCTGCTTCTTTCTGAAGATTTGCATGAACCTAACCTCGTGACACAACCAAGTAGAAATATCTCAGGCAGAGCGTTTCCTGTGTCCACCTCATATAATTTTTTTCACCACTCTTCAAACAATACCTATTGTCTCATGAGTCTTAAAAGATGCTATTCCAAATTGACCAGATTAGATTGGTAATAACTTAAAAGTTGGTCAATACTGAGCATTGGCAAGAATATCATGCAAAGCAAAGCCTCATATACTTCTATTTAGGGTACAAATTTGGAAACTTAGCAAAGATGAATATATAACCCAAAATCAAACAAAGGAAACAAATGAACAAAAAAAGCTTTTAAAATAAACAGAAATTACAAGAGACATGAATGTGTATACAGACTGACCCAGAAAATCATCTCCTTGGTATATTCTCTAGAGCAGTGGCTCTTGATCCCAAAGGATGCCTATGAATAGAATTCAAGGGGCCTAGTAACTTAGATGGGAAAATAAAAGGATATCTTTATTTTCATTAGCCTCAATTGAACCTTAATAGTTCCTGCTGCCAGACAGTTTTACTTATGAGTTCACTAAATTGTCAAGAAACAAACAGTCATCATCTTATTCAAGTTATTTAGCAAAAAAAAAAAAAAAAAAAATTGAGAAAGCTGCCTGATCCATTTATTTTTATTTCATATTCAGATAAGAACAGTACAAGCAGATAAAACTTTTTTGGCTTATTTCACTTATAACATAGATGTGGAAAAATACATAAAATATATAATGGAATCTTCCAATAATAGCATTTGGACCAACTCCCCTGCAGATAACAACGGTACACTCTACGAAAAATATTTTTTAAATTTCTCATTGGAGGTGATTATTTCAGTTGCTGCTCACCTCAGGGAACTGTTCTTTTCACACAGAGCAATAAGAATAGTAGTAGATAAAGAGTGCAATAGAAAACTTTTGGAGGCAATGGATTGTTTATGGCATAGATTGTGGTAATGGTTTCCTGGTTGTATGCTTATCTTCAAACTCATTAAATTGCATACATTAAATATGTGTAACTTTTTGTTATGTCAATTGTACCTCAATAGAATGTTTTTTAAGTCCTTGCACTCATAAAGCTTTCATTGAAATAACTGAATATATGCTCTTTTTTTCTTTTTTTTTTTTTTTTTTTTATTTTGAGGCGGAGTCTTGTTCTGTCCCCCAGACTGGAGGGCAGTGGCGCAATCTTGGCTCACTGCAACCTCTGCCTCCTGGGTTCAGGCAATTCTGCCTCAGCCTCCCAAGTAGCTGGAATTACAGGCATGTGGACCACGCCCAGCTAATTCTTTGTATCTTTAGTAGAGCTGGGGCTTCACCATGTTGGTCTCAAACTCCTGACCTCATGATCCGCCTGCCTCCGCCTCCCAAAGTGCTGGGATTACAGGTGTGAGCCACCACACCCGGCCTCTATACTCTTGAAGGGTGACATTTATATAAAGATACATTCATTTCTTCACTAGACTGATGATATCCCTAAAACAAGAATAGTATCTTGTTAATTTTGTATCCCCAATAAACACCTAGACTATTATAGGTAATAATATAAGTAAAAATGGTTTTTTTTTTTTACTTTACAGGGAAAAAGAAACTTCCTGAAATCAGAATCTTCAAAAGATATTTTATGCCAATGTTATTCAGCATTGTTCACAATAGTCTAAATATGGAAACAACCTAAATGTCCAGCAACAGATGTCTGGATAAAGAAAACATGTGTACATATGAGATATAGATAGATAGATAGATAGATAGATAGATAGATAGATAGATAGTGAGAGAGATATATATTCCATATATATAAAGATATATATATATTCCATTTTATATATATAATGGAATATTATTCAGCCTTTAAAAAGAAGGAAATCCACCTGGCCAACATGGTGAAACCCCGTCTCTACTAAAAACACAAAAATTAGCCAGGTGTGGTGGCAGGTGCCTGTAACCCCAGCCACTCTGGAGGCTGAGGCGGGAGAATCACTTGAACCTGGGAGGCAAAGGTTGCAGTGAGCCAAGATCATGCCATTGCACTCCAGCCTGGACAACAAGAGTGAGACTCAATCTCAAAAAAAAAAAAAAAAAAAGGAAATCCTGCCATATGCAGTAACATGGATGAACCCTGATAACACTATGCTAAGTAAGATAAACTAGTCACTGCAAGACAAATACTGTAGGTTTACACTTATATCAAGTATCTAAAATAACCAAATTCACAGAAGCAGAAAACAGAATGATGGTTTCCAGGGGCTGGGTAGGGGGTAGATGGAAATGAAGAGTTGCTATTCAACAAATATAACAGTTTTGATTAGAAAAGGTTAATATCTTCTAGATATCTGTTGTACAACACAGTGCTCATAGTTAACGATGCTATATTGCATGCTTAAAAATGTGTTAAGAGAGTACATCTCATATTATCACGTGACATGCTCTTACCACAACAAATACATAAATATATACTTACACACATACATACACTTTCCTGAAGTGGCCAAAAGCATCCAGAAACTGAATGGGAGCATGGATGATTTCCTTTTGCTGGTTTTAAGATAAAAGAAGGACCCAGTCAGCATCATTTTACAGGGTAACTAAAATCCAGGTAGAAAACGTCAGTCTTGGCCGGGCACGGTGACTCAAGCCTGTAATCCCAGCACTTTGGGAGGCCGAGACGGGCAGATCACGAGGTCAGGAGATCGAGACCATCCTGGCTAACACGGTGAAACCCCGTCTCCACTAAAAAATACAAAAAACTAGCTAGGCGAGGTGGCGGGCGCCTGTAGTCCCAGCTACTCGGGAGGCTGAGGCAGGAGAATGGCGTGAACCCGGGAGGCGGAGCTTGCAGTGAGCCGAGATCGCACCACTGCACTCCAGCCTGGGCGACAGAGCAAGACTCCGTCTCAAAAAAAAAACATCAGTCTTACTCTCCTGAAGGAACAGGACAGAGTTCATGAAGGCCATGAAAGTTGAAAATTTGGAAGATAAAACCACAGAAAAGCGGCAGACAGACCAATGAGAGCCTCAAATTTTTGTGTAAACTCTACCCAAATACCAACTGATCTCTAAACTATACATTAAGTGATGTTAAGCCTAAAAGACCTGAACAAAGATTTATTTCCATTGCTGCCCAGCTCACGAAAGACAAGTTTGAAAATGGAGTCCTGCTGAATTACAGTCTGCTAAAAGAAAATAGCAATATTGAGTCAAATTCCACTTTCCAAGAAGAACCTGAGAAGTATTGTTACTCCAACATGCTTTTCTGAAATATTGCCAGTGTCTGCCTCAAGAGGTAGAGTCTTTTCATCTTTGTATATTCCTACAACATTGAGTGGACATCAAGTTTTTTTGGCATCAAAATTTAGCAAAGGGCCTTATATATGTGTGTTCTCCAAATATTAAATGAATTGTGAATGTTCTTCTAATTCAGGCCTACACAATTGCAGAGGTGCTTACAAAAATGTAAGTGTGGTTAAGTTTAAAACACGAAGACCTGGAAGTATCACAGCAGCATCTGGAACCAGAAAGTTGACAGAGAATGAGTGGAGTTGGAGAAGCCTCTTGGAAAACCATGGCAGGACTGTGTTGTCCCTTGATGCTGTGAGTTCATAGCTTTGGTTATTACACCCTATGTGTGCTTTGTCTCACTAAGAAAAAGTATACATCACACTCATTTTTCATTTTATAAAAGGGCATTATGAGAACTTCTGACAGTGGAAATGGGCCTTAACTCTCAGGGTGGAGAAAGTGAAAAGAATCTGTGAGCCTAGTCATCCAGTATTATTAACCTCAAAAAGGTAAAGAAAAGCGAAAGGTTGCTGAGAATCCAGCAGAAAACTATTTAATTTCCACTTGTTATATGTAGGGGCTTTTTTTTTCCTGTTTTCCATTTTAAAATATTAGAATTTGTTTAAAATGTCTTAAAAAGTAATATGAAAATATATATACAGTGTATTATGCATAATAAAAATCAGGTAATAAATCAAGAAATGCAGTGTGCTCTCAAGCATGTAAACACAGTATATGCACAGAAATATATTAATATTTACACCTGTAATTATGAGTGATTTTCTTACCTCCATTAGATTTTTTGGAATTTCTCAAATTTTCTATTCTAAGTATGTATTATCTGTATAATTATAATCAGGGAAGTCGCAATTCAAAGAAGAAAGAAAATTACTGTTTAATAAGTTAGGTATGGCGAGCACAGTGGCTCATGCCTGTAATCCTAGCACTTTGGGAGCCCAAGGCAGGCGGATCACAAGGTCAAGAGTTCAAGACCAGCCTGACCAACATAGTGAAACCTTGTCTCTACTAAAAATACAAAAAATTAGCCAGGCATGGTGGCAGGCATAATTTCAGCTACTTGGGAGGCTGAGGCAGGAGAATTGCTTGAACCCAGGAGGCAGAGGTTGCAGTGAGCGGAGATCGCACCACTACACTCCAGCCTGGGCGACAGTGCAAGACTTCTTCTCAAAAAAGAAAAGGAAAAAAAAAAAGAAAAAGAAAAAAAAAAGTTAGGTATAATCAGATCTTTGAGATATTAGCCCTAATGTATCTAGAAGTCACTATCTTTCACATTATTTAAAGATTGAACTTGAAATCACTTCTGGGATTACAGTCTCTCAGAAGAAAACCAAGGAGTATTTAAATTGGCTACCAGAGCCACTGGCAGGTCCTCTGGAAATATTGGGGCTTAGAGGAAAGAAAGTACTTATGTGACACATTAATTTACTATTGGATATAAACTTATGGCAAGACTTCTATTGGGCCTGAAAGCTTTACTGTTTATCTTTCCCATGCCACTACTAAGAGTTGTGATTGTGAGATACTTGACTATGGGTTCTAGAGTATGGCTCCAGCTCAAAGAGAGAGAGTTGAAAAGTCAACTGATTGAGGAGGAGCAGCTACAGTGACTTTAGTATGTAGACACAAGAAGTTAGCAAAACACTGATGAAAAAGAGGGAGAACGTTTTCCCTGTGTTGAAAGAGACTGAAATCCCAATAAGTTGTGCTGTCTATTGTGAGTGGAGAAGATGAGGACGCTATACAGAAGCTTGAAAAGGGAACATTAAGGCAAAGCTGGGAAGAAGTATTTCCCGAAAAAAAAGAGGTAAATGGGGACAGGGAATTATGAATAAGTTATTTGATTTTAAAATGCTGGATAACACAATAAAAAATGCAAGGAATTACTGAGTAAAGGAAATACCATGGATATATATGAATGTCATTTTAAGTAAGTCACTTCTTATCATGGGAAATGAAAGAATATTAGCCTAGGGATTCAGATTAAATTAACATATATTGTGCACTTGATCTATGCCAAGAAATTTCAGGTATGTTATGTTCATCCTCACAACAATTGTATGAATAGGTACTGTTGCCCCGATTTACATAGCGCACATCATGCTTGGAGACACAAAGTGTTTTGCCCATAGTTTGTACAGCTAATATGCCAAAGAGCTAAGAATGAAGTGTATGTCCTCCAGCTAAGACACAATACTTCTGTTTGTCAGCAGTCAAAGGGGACTATGGAGTACATGGACTGGGGCACAGTAGGCTTACAGAGACTCAAGGGCACTGCACTGTGGCATAGCCCTAAAGATGGTGAGGACATGAAGACAGCGGGGTGAATCAATCCCAGCAGTGAGCCCATGGCTCACTGAAACTTCCAGCAACAAATATGTATTATTGGTTACAAAACAGAAATATGGATGAAAAAACCCAGGACAATTCTCTAAACCATACGAGAGGGAGAGAAGAGGCCTTGTTCTAACTAGAGCCCTGCTGCTCGTTATTAGCTCCTTTGGGGCTCAGAAGGGCTCATTTATTCGGACAAACGCTGGAGCTCTAGTACCAGGGATGTTGGATATTGTGAAGAATAAGTTATTATATAAATAGCAGGAAAATCCAGCTGGAGCAGGAGATAGGATACAATACTTAGTGAATTCAATTTCCTTCTGAGGGCACAGTCTGTTTTGAGAATTTCTTTGGTTAAAAGGAGGGAATCTGGGTGAGTACATATGCTTTACAGGCAAAATACTACTCTTTCTTATTGGTAAACATGGGGAGAAGGGTGAGCACTTCAAAATCATATTTCTCAAGCAGAGTTTGCTTTTCATCTATAGATGATATTCGATGCTGAGCATCAGTCTAAAGACCAGACCGACCCTTTGGAGAGAGATGTCCAAAAAAACAGAGAGCCAGGGGCACTGGAACTTTACCCTTTTTTGGAAGAAATGAAACTGAGGTAATAGTAATTGCTATTATTCCCCTACCCCTTCCCATCATGGGTATCTCCTCTGTCTCCTCTTTTTACTGTATGATATAGTTGGGTGTCTTATCATCCTACCTACACTGCCTACTTTAGCCACTTCCTAAGTGGTGAGCTCTAGAATCCTAATCCAAGAATTGGGACTGTGTTAGTGTGTCTTCTGAGTGAATGTATTTGTGAAGTTGATCTCTTAAAGTCAGAACATTCAATGGCATTAAGTCAATTTATGTCATAAATCAATAGAAAGCCTTTCTCCAATTTCCTTTCCAGTAACTATTCTCACTGATTCTTGGGTATTAGTGAAAATTGGACCAAAATTCTTCAAACTCTCACCACTGTTTCCTTCAAAGGAAAATTTAAAATATTATGTATTTTTATAATCAGAAAATATACATTCTTTTCAAAAAATTAGAAAATGAGGCAAAAAAAAGAACAGTAATAATCCCTCCAAGTACCACATTCCGGGGGGGGGGGAAACTAGTTAAGATTTCAATGTAACTTCTTTCAGTCACATATATAAAAACTGTGATCATTTATATGGTTATGAGACATTCTTCTTTTTTTTTTTTTTTCTTGAGACAGAGTCTCACTCTGTCACCCAGACTACAGTGCAGTGGCACGATCTCGGCTCACTGCAACCTCCACCTCCTGGGTTCAAGCAATTCTTCTGCTTCACCCTCCTGTGTAGCTGGGACTACAGGCACGTGCCACCACACCCAGCTAATTTTTGTATTTTTAATAGAGACGGGGTTTCACCATATTGGCCAAGCTGGTCTCGAACTCCTGACCTCATGATCTGCCCACTTCGGCCTCCCAAAGTGCTGAGATTACAAGCGTGAACCACCATGCCCAGTCAAGACATTCTTTTTAACACAACATTATATCATAGGGATTTTCCTTTTCATTTACTATTCTCCAAGATTACAAAGGTCAAAGCAAAAATGTGGTTGTAGGGTCAGAATAAGATCAGTAAGAAATATTCTCATTCCACAAGGAGAGTCCAGTGTAAATACAGTTCTTATGGCAATAGAGTAACAATGTATGAGACACAGTCCTTTATATAAGACATCTTAACACAGTACTTGGACATACCAATGTAATGAATATCAAACAAATGGAGCACATTGAGTTTTCAAAGATGTGGCACTAACGTTGTAGATGGGAGTAGTTTCTCAAAAGACTCTAAGCTGCATTTAGATTTGCAGAGTGAGGGCAAGGGCTATGGGATTTTAGATATGTGACTGATAAAGGGAGAGGTGGGCCAGGTGTAGTGGCTCACACCTGTAATCCCAGCACTTTGGGAGGCTGAGGCGGGTGGATCACCTGAGGGCAGGAGTTCAAGACCATCCTGGCCAACATGGTGAAATACAAAATACAAAATTAGCTGGGTGTGGTGGTGCATGCCTATAATCCCAACTACTTGGGAGGCTGAAGCAGGAGAATCGCTTGAATCTGGGAGGCGGAAGTTGCAGTGAGCGGAGATTGCACCACTGCACTCCAGCCTGGGCAACAGAGTGTGACTCTGTCTCAAAAGGAAAAAGAAAAGAAAAGAAAAGAAAAAAAGGCAAAGTTTATGAAAAGGACTTTTGCATCATTATTCTTGATCATGCTTTTTTTCATAGTTGTGAAATTGGCTTCTACACATAGAAAACTGAGCAGGCCAGGCAAGGTGGCTCATGTGTGTAATCCCAGCAGTTTGGGAGGCTGAGGTGGGAGTATCACTTGAGGCCAGAAGTTCAAGCCCAGCCTGGCCAATATGATATGACCCCCATCTCCACTAAAAAAGTGGTGGGGCATGCCTGTAATCTCAGCTACTCAGGAGGCTGAGGCAGGAGAATCACTTGAACCTGGGAGGTAGAGGTTGCAGTGAGCTGAGATCACGCCACTGCACTCCAGCCCAAGCGACACAGCAAGACTCCGTCTCAAAAAAAAAAAAAGAGAGAGAGAGAGAGAGAAAAGAAAAGAAAACTGAGCAGACCACAATCAAAGACTACAGGAAAAAGTAAGTGGCCTAGCCTTCAGAGTTCTCCATCACATCACATATGATCAGAATCACAAGTAAGTGCTGTTTGCTGTCTCACTGTACCCCAACAGAAGATACATTTTTGTAATAGTCTTCTCTTGCGTGGAATCTATGTAGTAACCAGTGAAAGAGAGTAGTGTATTGTGGGCAAAAGGGTTTATTCTATAGCCAGATGGCTAGATATTGAATTCTGGCTTTATTTATTTACTATCTGTATGACCTTGAGAAAGTTACTTAAACTTTTCTTTGTCTCTGTTTCCTACTTTGTAAAATGGGAGTAATACTACACTTAAGAACAGAGAATCCCAGGCCCTGGAAAAAAGCTGTACATGCTGGGACCTAGAGTCCTTAATCTCTGGAAGCTTCTAGAACAGTCCTCTAATGATTCTCAGACTCCTAACAGGTTTTTGAAAGAAGTGCAGTGAAATGTCTCACTGGGAACGAAAGTGTTCACAGTCTGTCAAGTGTGGTTTCAAACTTTAAACCTTTTACCTTTAAAAAGCTAAATCTATTTTTTCCTTTTGAGATTGGTAGATCTAAATATTATACTATAATTCATAATATGCATGTATATAAAAATACATTTAATATTATATCTCGTATAAGGTAAATATAATTATATTACATATATGCGTACACACACACACACACACACACACACACGCCATGTTGGAACCATTAGGTTCTAGGCACCTAATATTTTAGCTAATTTAATTCTAACTGTACTCTAAGAAATAATCATTGCTTTTTCCAAGTTTACTATGAACTATCTGCGACTCAGAAAAATAAGCAACTTACCAAAGCTACATCCAGGTTAAATGATGTCACTGGCAGTCTATAAATAACATTTTAAACAGAGGCGAGTTTCATTAAAAAAAAAAAAAAAAAAACAGCTTTAAGTTCAAAATATCTTCTACATTGGAAAGGAGCATGTTCCTAAACTTTATTTGACACTTCCCAGAAGAATTCTGGCAGTATTGGTAGCTTTGACTGTGCTGCTGTGTAGTCCTAATATACACTGGGTTTCTCAATGTCTTACTTTTCATAATCAATAAAACTAGTACAATATCCACACTGGATATTGCTTACTAGGAATATTCTAAGAATCAAACACAATATTGGAAGCAAATTTGTGTTCAAAATCTGTAGATGTACAGATTTACAGAGTTTGGTGTATCAAAGATTTCAATTTACCTGAATCATGTCCTTTTCTATACCCAGCAGGCAGGTGACCTAGAACACATGGAGACAAGTGACTGAATTCTTTCTGGTGGGGCTTCCCCAATATCTAGAGCTCCAGCTTTTTCTGTTAATGCTCTGCCTCATCATGTACCTGATAATCCTCCTGGGAAATAGCCTCCTCATTATCATCAGGATCCTGGATTCTCACCTCCATACTCCCCATGTATTTCTTTCTTGGAAACCTCTCATTCTTGGACATCTGTTACACATCATCATCCATTCCTCCAATGCTTATTATATTTATGTCGGAAAGAAAATCCATCTCCTTCGCTGTCTGTGCTCTGCTGATGGTTGTTTCCCTTGGCTTGGGCTCCACTGAGCGTGTCCTCCTGGCTGTGATGGTCTTTGACCACTATGTGGCCATCTGCAACCCACTGAGGTACTCCATCATCAGGAACAGAGTGCTGTATGTGCAAATGGCTGCCTAGTCCTGGATCATAGGCTGTCTGACCTCCCTAATGCAAACAGTTCTGACAATGACATTGCCTTTCTGTGAGAATAATGTCATTGATCATATTACCTGTGAAATCTTGGCCCTTCTAAAACTTGTTTGTTCAGATATCACCATCAATGTGCTTATCACAACAGTGACAAATGTTGTTTTACTGGTGATTTCTCTACTGTTAATTTTCATCTCCTATATGTTTATTCTCTCTTCCATCCTGATAATTAATTCTGCTGAGGGAAGAAGGACTTTTCTACCTGTTCAGCACACTCAGTTGTGGTCATCTTACTCTATGGTTCAGCCCTTTTTATGTACATGAAACCCAAGTCAAAGAACACTAACACGTCTGATGAGATTATTGGGCTGTCTTATGGAGTGGTAACCCCAATGTTAAATCCCATGATGTATAGCCTCAGGAATAAAGAGGTCAAAGAGGCTGTAAAGAAAGTCCTGAGCAGACATCTGCATTTATTGAAAATGTGAAAAGCCTTGGGTATGCGATATCCTCAAAGGAGCAACAGAGCTTGTCTTTTGTATTTAGATGCTGCAAAACCTACTGTCACGAGACCTTGTGTGTTTGCAAAACCAAATATTAGATTCCCATTCTTTTCAACATAAAATTTTCATGGTCATGTAACCTTCTTAATAGTGCCTTATCTGCTGGGTTTATAGCAGTAAGCAGGTCTGCAAATTGGCCCTATAAAAATATTGATGCTGTTCATTAAAATGAATCTCTCTTTCACTCAGTCTCCTCTTCTCTTCTCTTTCCCGCCATGTGTGTGTCTCTCTCCTCTCCTCTGATTTTCTGTACTTTCTCTATATTCTGCTCCTCTCTCTCCTCTCCTCCATATGTTTTCATTCTCTTCCTTTCTCTTCTCTTCTTTGTTTCCTTTCTCAGTCACTTTGAAGTGGATATATATTGTTTTTGTTGTGCAGCATCCCTGCACAATATTGCCATCCAATTGACAGCTCTGTGTAATATATATTAATAGAAATATGCATATTTTTCTTTTGATGAACCAACAGTCCCTCACTCTCAGTCTATATTGTTCATGTGGGGCTGACCCAATCCTCTGAAAATAAAGATAAACATGGAAGAGGTCTTGCCCACAAAAACAGAGGATGTCTAATTCCTCCAGTCATAGTGATCGGTATAGTGTAGGACGTGACCCGAGCCATACTAATCAGACTCAATCCCAGGAATGCTGCCTTTGTCAGAAAGACACACTCTTTTTTGAAATGGTGTCTAAACTGGTAGAATGTTAACTCAGAATTCCTACTGGCAACCATTGTCAATATGTGAGGACAGCATGAGAACGAAAGCAGAGCTGAGATAGAGAGTGCGCTTGATGGTGTCACTTTAACTCTTGAACCCAACTGTAGCTAAAGCCAGATTCCCTGTTGCAGATTTTATTTATGAGTCAAATTAGCATTTTATGAAAAACTAATTTGACCTGGATTTTACCACATATGACAAAATAAATCCTAATACATTCCTTTGTCCTATCTTCCTCTCCATCCACTTACATTTTAAGGCACTAATAATAATAACAAGGTATGTAATCTGAGATGTTCCAAGTTCTCCAGCCTTTAGGAGTTCCCTTTCTCTTTAATAACTAAATTACAATAATCTAACCTCTATTCTGCATTACTTCGGGCATTTCAGTCATCTCCCCAATTACTTCTGTGGAGTATTTACACGTTTCTAATTTTTTGCTCTTATATTTTTCATCAAATTGATTTATGGACTTTTACCATTTTTCTCTGTGCTTCAATCAATATATTAGTACTTGAAATAATTGCATTTTGCTTTTCTACATAATATTTTTTAGTTTAATAAACATTATCATTTGGTGGATTATGGTAGATTACTGTGTTACATGTAAATACACATAAGTAGTAATAGCCAAATTGAGGCAGAATTCTCTTAAATGTGTTGCGTATCTGATTTTGTCCACTCTGGGGACCAGAATCATAACTCTAATAGATTAGACAGGGCTCACTTAATTCAGTTATATAGAGATATAATTCCTAGATTATATTGAACTGAGAATTTGACAAAAACAAAAATAAAATAAGTAATCTATTAATTCACAGGATAAAAAATGTTAAAGCCTGGTATGGTGGTGCATGCCTGTAATCCAAGCTACTTTGGAGGCTGAAGTGGGAAGACTGCTTGAGCCTAGGAGTTCGAAACCTGCCTGGGCAACATAATGAGATCCCATCTCAAAAAAGTGAGAGAGAGAGATTTTAAAATGTTTTAAATTCCTTACCATGGTATACCATATCCATGTAATCTTAACCCCACCTACTTTTACAACTTCATCTTCTACCACCTGACGATATTCATTAGACTCTCATTAGACTCTCATTTCACTATCTTCTTGTTTCTCACATATGCCAAAGCCTTTCCCTTTATTATTCCATCTACCAGGGACACTCCTCCCCTCGATCTTCCAAGGGTTCCCTTTGTCATTTCAAATAAGCTTTTGCATAAATGTCTAATATATTCTTCTTATAAAAGTTGTAACATGTTTTTCTTTTTTTCCACAGCATTTCACTCCTTTAAACTGCTATATATATTTATCTTTTTTATGAATGTATTGTCTATTTTCTCCATGAAAAGTTCCTTGTAAGCAGGGACTTTTCCTTGTCTATTGCTGTCTTTTCCTAGTGTGCAGATCAATGTAAGGCAAATAATAACTAATACATAGGCACCGGATGTGAAAAAGCGTTTTGTAAAGCAATATTGTGCACTTACCTTGGAGTATATTCATACATAAAGGTAAGCCTCCTTCTGACTAAATAACAAGCAGGAACCCTAAGGCCAGTAGTTAAAGGACTATATTCTATACATTCCCAGTACTCTCTTCTTTCCATACACTTTTCAATCCAGGTTCTGTTGATTCTCTTATATATTGACAAGAGCTTCTTGTTCCATACTGTCTGTGCTGAAATCGGTCACTACATCTTGCAGGAATTTGATTTGTCTCGAGAAAGTGATTTGTCATTGCATTTGAAAATATAAAGGCAATTTCAATATATGCTTTATTAATTGATTTATTAATTGAAAATGTGTTATTAATCGATTTTATTTACTGATTATTAATATATGCTTTATTAATTGATTAATTGAAAGCATACAATTAATATATGCTTTATTATTATAAAATCAATTGATTAATTGATTTTAATATATGCTTTATTAATTTTAATATATGCTTTATTAATTAATATATTCAATTTATTAATTGAAACAAATTGAAGGTTTTTTTCAGAGTGTACTGCAAATTACTGCATACATATTGCCCATTGCTATGGAAGTACTTTTGTTTTATTTTTCCCTTCTCTTTTTAAAACATCATATTAAATTTGTCTCAAAATTGATCTAAGTGCTTGTTATCTTTTTTGCGGACTCCATCATAGTCAATGTTTTCTATTGTGCTGTTGGTTGACGAGAGGATAGTAATATAATTCTATGCTGTACAGAGTCCCTTCTTGATTAAAGTCCAGGCAGTAAGTTTCCTATTTTACACTAACATACTACTTTCTGGGAAACTCCATTTGGCATACCCTCTGATAGAAATAATTCAGTGAAATACCAATTATTAATGTAGCAACTTCTTGAAAAAGTAGAAGATAGTATTACCAGACTCTAAAAACATTTAAAAATATAACATCCTTGGAAGAAGATTTGATTTTTGATTCCAAATATCTCTTACACGTAATATTAAAAAGGTTAAACTCGACATAACAAAAATTTCGGGACGGACGCAGTGACTCATATCTGTAATCCCAGCACTTTGGGAGGCCGAGGCGGGCAGATCACGAGGTCAGGAAATTGAGGCCATCCTGGCTAACACGGTGAAACCCAGTCTTTACTAAAAATACAAAAAATTAGCCGGGCATGTTGACACGAGCCTGTAGTCCCAGCTACTCGGGGGGCTGAGGCAGGAAAATCGCTTGAACCCAGGAGGCGGAGGTTGCAGTGAGCCAAGATCGTGCCACTGCACTCCAGCCTGGGCGACAGGGCAGAGTCCGTCAAAATTAAAGGAAAGGGAAGGGAAAGGGAAGGGAAGGGGAGGGGAGGGGAGGGAAGGGAAGGGAAAGGCAAAAGCTCAAATGTCTCAAAACTATAAATAATTCTTAATTGGGAGAAATATACCCACACCTTATAAAACAAATCAACAGTACTAGAGATGAAGACATGTAAGTGAAAATTTTTAAATGTATCAATAAGGAGGGCTACTTTTATAAGGGAAAACGCATATACTATTGTCAAGAATAAAAGCTTTTTTCAGACTGATAATTTTAGAAAAAATTTGAGAAAGAATATACGTGTAAAAAAAAGACAACTGAGGCCGAGCGCTGTGGCTCATGCCTGTAATCCCAGCTCTTTGGGGTGGCGAGGAAGGAAGATAATGAGGTCAGGAGTTTGAGACCAACTTGGCCAACATGGTGAAACCCCGTCTCTACTAAAAACACAAAAATTAGCTGGGCGTGGTGGCGCATGCCTGTAATCCCAGAAACTCGGGAGGCTGAGACAGGACAATCACTTCAACCCAGGAGGCAGAGGTTGCAGTGAGCCAAGATCGCACCGTTGCACTCCAGCCTGGGTGACAGAGCAAGACTCTGTCCGCCCCCCACAAAAAATAAAATAAAATAAAAAATAATAATAATTTTGGGTTGTCATGTTCAGAGTGAATTGAATAGTATTATCTTTAGTTTTTTTCTCCATAAACTAGATTATTTCAACTAGAGGTTTTATGGAAGTATAGGTAATTCCCACAATACATAAAAATACTTTAAATAATCCATGATAAATACTGCATAAAATACTTTTAAAATAATGTGTATCATATTATTTTAAAACTGAGGCTAAGAATAATGAGTACCCTGGTAAAATCCTAATTTGAAAGATAAAGTAATGTTAGCTATTATTAATGTCTCTCATCACTTATTTCTAGAGGCTGTTGTGTCGAACTCAGTCATGGGAAGAAGATCCTGCTTCTCATCACTTGTGTGCCTCGCTGTTTAAAAAGCATAAAAATCTAAATTTACAGTATTTTAAAAATGATGGAGGAGGGTAAGCTTCTTTTATATTACCTATAGATCTTTATTAAACTAGACTTCATAAGTGTTTCTGATATATGAATTTTTTCTTGGCATGTCATAAATGGTTTTCCAAAGAAATTTAGGATGATCACTTCCAGTATGGCCATGTAAGCGCCTAACTCTACTGCATATAACAGTACAATGGATATGGATATGGACAAAGTACATAAAACAAACATTAGTCAATGTAACAAAGCAGACAGATTCAGGATAGGATTTGAAACTCAGAAAAAGGAAAATTATGAGTTGAGTTGGAGAAGAGCAAAGATCACCCGGTGGCCATCAAGCAGACCATCCAGAGGCAAAACTCCTTATCTGAAGAATTAGAAGTAATCAGACTTCCCTATTATCTAAAGTAGGCATCTGGCACCAGGCTTCTTTCCCCCAAATTAATAAATAACTAGAATTTCTATATATCTCAAGAATGCATGCATGTCGAAACTCGTTGTGCAAACTTTGCTGACATCAAAGCACAAAAATGCCTACAAATATAATCATTTATCATAATCTACAGGACTAATGAGGTTCATATCATCCTTAAACTTCCACTTTAAGGTACACACATACCTCTAAAGAAAAATCCACTGCGGTGCACTCAGTCCTCTCTTGCCAAAGCGCCCTGCCACACTCTTCTGCAGAGCTCTCTCCTTCTAATAACACTTTCCTTTTCAAACCTATACTGTTGTCAGTAAATTCTTCTTACCACCTGTGAACCAACCACTTTCCACTGCCAGGGCTCTGACATCTCGCCCTGCAGAGTTGTTCACATTTATGGCTTTTAGCCCAAGGGCAGTCAATGCTGCATAGGATAAAACTCTGAGAGAAAATTGCAGAGGCAAGTATAACCACTTTAAAATGGCAGGGAAACCTGAAAAAGAGAAAGTTAGAGAGAAAAAACCACGAACTGGGCAATATACACTCTGGCCAAATTCTGGCTGCCCCAAGCCCTGCATGCATGGGGAAGACTTAATAAGCCCAGCCATAAAGAACTGAAATAAGATTCAAGACAGAATTTCTCATTTGAGTAAAATCAACTTAATTACTTGTTAAAACAAAAACATCAACATGTTTAAATAACAGATTCTACAGTCTTCACAACATTACATCCACAATGTCCAAATACAATCCCAAATAACTCCATGTTTAAAAACAGACAAACAAACAAAACAAAACAAAACAAAAAACAGAAAAATGTGTCCTAATCTAAAATAAAAGAGAATCAACTGAGACCAGTGTTGAATAGAACCAGATTAGCAAAAGATTTAAACAGGCACTTCACAAAAGGAGATATACAAATAACCAATAAGCACATGAACACATGAGTGTTCAACACTGGTAGTCACTATGGAAGTGCAAAGTAAACCACAAGAGTTTCACATCATCCAGAATGCCAAAAATTTAAAAGATTGACAGCACCAAATATTCATAAGAATGGGAAGTAACTCTATATTCCCAGTAAGAATGTAAATGGTACATCCACTTTGGGAAAAGGGCTAACAATTTATTATAAAACTAACCATATATCATACACCTATAATTCATCAATTATGTTCCTATGTATGTACCAAATAGAAATAAAAATGTCTTCAGAAAGACTTACACAAGAATGTCCATTACAGTTTTTTCATAATAGCCAGTCACTCGATATAACCCAAGTGCCAATCACTAAGCAAATGGATTCACAAACTATGGTCTAATCATACAACAAAATACCACTTAGTATGGTGAAATAAAAGGAATAAATTACTGATACATGCAACAATGTGAATGAATTTCAAAACCAATGCTAGATGGAAGAAGCCTTCAAAATAGAGTACATACTCAAGTTCTGAAATAGGTAAAAATAATCAATGGTATTAAAATATCAGAAAGGTGGTTGCCTTGGTATAGCTGGGGCACAATAATTAATATGTTTTAACAACTGTGTTTAAGTATTTTACATTTAGTGTGAATGTTTATGTTTGATTATTTCATACTCATTTGGTGTTTGTTTTTAAGATACTGTGCTTTTTAATTTTTTTGACAAGTTTCCTGCCTTCTATTGAATTGATGAGATTTTCTTTGCTTCCTATTATTCCCTTGACTGCTTTAGGAGTATTATATCCTATTTTTATTGTTGTAATATTTCCCTTAAATTTTTATGATAGTTGTTTAACTGAGCAAATTCTCTCGTTAATATCTCTGCAATCCTCCTGAATATTATAGAACTTTAAGATGTTTATATCTGATTTCTAACTGCCACAGTCTTCCATGTTATTGATGTTTAAACTTTTATTTTTACCTTGTATTGTCCCCCAGTTTATTGCTATCTTTTTAAGTAAAATTAGTGACCATTTGGATTTACCCATATATTTACCGATTTGTTTGCATACTATGATTTTTTTCATGCCATGACTTTCATCTGGGTACAATTTCTTTGGGGGGGGCGGCATTCTATGTATGGTAAAAATCTCTTGGTCTAAAAGTATCTTTATTTGGCTTTCTCTCTTAAAAGATGCTCTAGTCTGGTATAGAATTGTAGGTTTTCAGTTATCTTTCTTGAGCAATTTAAAGATATGTTTCCTTTGGCTTTGGGCCCCTATTCTAATTTATGACACTTCTACTTTATTCTTTGTTTTAAACTATTTGACAAAATAAATACTATGGATATTACATGATATTAAAACTTAATGGGATTATTCATCATAAGAGGAGTCTGATCTTCATTGTTTTTATTTCTATTTGGATGCTTTCATACATTATTTTATTTAATCCTCAAAATAATCAGTATCTTCATTTTATACAGAAATAATAGTATATGGCTGGGCACAGTGACTCAAGCCTGTAATCCCAGCACTTTAGGAAAGGCTGAGGTGGGAGAATCACTTGAGGCCAGGAGTTGGAGACCAGCCTGGCCAACATGGTGAAACCCTGTCTCTAATAAAAATATAAAAAGTTAGCCAGGTGTGGTGATGTGTGCCTATAATCCCAGCTACTCAGGAGGCTGAGGCAAGAGAATCGCTTGAACCTGGGAGGCAGAGGTTGCAGTGAGCTGAGATCACACCATCACACTCCAGCCTGGGTGACAAGAGTGAAACTGTCTCAAAAAATAAATAAATGAATAAATAAATAGGTGGTGGCCGGCAAGATGGCCAAATAGGAACAGCTCTGGTCTGCAGCTCCCAGCAAGATCAATGCAGAAGGCAGGTGACTGCTGCATTTCCAACTGAGGTACCCAGCTCATCTCACTGGGACTGGTTAGACAGTGGGTGCAGCCTACAGAGGGTGAGTCGAAGCAGTGTGGGGCGTCGCCTCACCCGGGAAGTGCAAGGGGTCAGGGAATACCCTCCCCTAGCCAAGGGAAGCCATGAGGGACTGTGCCCTGAGGAACAGTGCCCTCCAGCCCAGATACTATGCTTTTCCCATGGTCTTCACAAGCCACAGACCAGGAGATTCCCTCGGGTGCCTCCACCACCAGGGCCCTGGGTTTCAAGCACAAAACTGGGCAGCCATTTGGGCAGACACTGAGCTAGCTGCAGGAGTTTTTTTTCATACTCCACTGGTGCCTAAAACGCCAGTGAGACAGAACCGTTCACTCCCCTGGAAAGGGGGCTAAAACAAGGGAGCTAAGTGGTCTAGCTCACTGGATTTCACCCCACGGAGCCCAGCAAGCTAAGATCCACTGGCTTGAAATTCTTGCTGTCAGCACAGCAGTCTCAAGTCAACCCAGCACGCTCAAGCTTAGTTGGGGGAGAGGCATCTGCCATTACTGAGGCGTGAGGAGGTGGTTTTCCCCTCACAGTGTAAACAAAGTCACCAGGAATTTGAACTGGGTGGAGCTCACTGCAGCTCGGCAAGGCCACTGTAGCCAGATTGCCTCTCTAGATTCTGCCTCCCTGGGCAGGGCATCTCTGAAAGAAAAGCAGCAGCCCCAGTCAGGGGCTTATAGATAAAACTCCCATCTCCCTGGGACAGAGCACCTGGGGGAAGGGGCGGCTGTGGGCACAGCTTCACTAGACTTAAACATTCCTGCCTGTCGACTCTGAAGAGAACAGTGGATCTCCCAGGACAGCACTCAAGCTCTGCTAAGGGACAGACTGCCTCCTCAAGTGGGTCCCTGACCCCTGTGTCTCCTGACTGGGAGACACCTCCCAGCAGGGGTCAACAGACACCTCATACGGGAGAGCTCTGGCTGGCATCTGGCAGGTGCCCCTCTGGGAAGAAGCTTCCAGAGGAAGGAACAGGCAGCAATCTTTGCTGTTCTGCAGCCTCCACTGGTGATAACCAGGCAAACAGGATCTGGAGTGGACCTCCAGCCAACTCCAGCAGACCTCCAGCAGAGGGGCCTCACTGTTATAAGGAAAACTAACGAACAGAAAAGAATAGCATCAACATCAACAAAAAGGACATCCACACAGAAACCCAATCTGAAGGTCACCAACATCAAAGACCAAAGGTAGATAAATCCATGAAAATGAAGAAAAACCAACCCCAAAAGGCTGAAAATTCCAAAAACCAGAATGTCTCTTCTCCTCTAAAGGATCACAACTCCTCACCAGCAAGGGAACAAAACGGAACAGAGTATGAGTTTGATGAATTGACAGAAGTACGCTTCAGAAGGTGGGTAATAACAAACTCCTCCAAGCTAAAGGAGCATGTTCTAATCCAATGCAAGGAAGCTAAGAAACTTGAAAAAAGTTAGAGGAATTGCTAACTAGAATAATCAGTTTAGAGAAGAATATAAATTACCTGATGGAGCTGAAAAACACAGCACTAGAACTTCGTGAAGCATACACAAGTTTCAGTGGCTGAATCGATCAAGTGGAAGAAAGGATATCAGAGATTGAAGATCAACTCGATAAAATAAAGCATGAAGACAATATTAGAGAAAAAAGAATGAAAAGGAATGAACAAAGCCTCCAAGATATACAGGACTATGTGAAAAGACCAAACCTATATTTGATTGGTGTACCTGAAAGTGACAGGGAGAATGGAAACAAATTGGAAAACACACTTCAGGATATCATCCAGGAAAACTTCCCCAACCCAGCAACACAGGCCAACATTCAAATTCAGGAAATACAGAGAACACCACAAAGATATTTCTTTAGAAGAGCAACCCCAAGACACATAATTGTCAGATTCACCAAGGTTGAAATGAAGGAAAAAATGTTAAGGGCTGCCAGAGAGAAAGGTCAGGTTACCCACAAAGGGAAGCCCATCAGACTAACAGCGGATATCTCTGCAGAAATCCTACAAGCCAGAAGAGAGTATTCAACATTCTTAAAGAAAATAATTTTCAACCCAGAATTTCATATCCAGCCAAACTAAGCTTCATAAGTGAAGGAGAAATAAAATCCTTTACAGACAACCAAATGCTAAGAGATTTTGTCACCACCAGATCTGCCTTACAAGAGCTCCTGAAGGAAGCACTAAACATGGAAAGGAACAACCAGTACCAGCCACTGCAAAAACATATCAAATTGTAAAGACCATTGACACTATGAAGAAGCTGCATCAACTAGTGGGCAAAATAACCAGCTAACATCATAACGACAGGATCAAATTCACACATAACAATATTAACCTTAAATGTAAATGGGCTAAATGCCCCAATTAAAAGACATAGACTTGCAAAATTGGATAAAGAGTCAAGACCTATCAGTATGCTGTATTCAGGAGACCCATCTCACATGCACAGACACACACAGGCTCAAAATAAAGGGATGGAGGAAGATTTACCAAGCAAATGGAAAGCAAAAAAAGCAGGAGTTGCAGTCCTAGTCTCTCATAAAACAGACTTTAAACCAAGAAACATCAAAAAAGACAAAGAAGGGCATTACATGATGGTAAAGGAATCAATTGAACAAGAAGAGCTAACTATCCTAAATATATATGCACCCAATACAGGAGCACCCGGATTCATAAAGCAAGTTCTTAGAGACTTACAAAGAGACTTAGACTCCCACACAATAATAGTGGGAGACTTTAACACCCCACTGTCAGTATTAGACAGATCAATGAGACAAAAAATTAACAACGATATTTAGGACTTGAACTCTGCTCAGGACCAAGTGGACCTAATAGACATCTATAGAACTCTCCACCTCAAATCAACAAAATATACATTCTTCTCAGTGCCACATTGCACTTATTCTAAAATTGACCACAGAATTGGAAGTAAAAAACTCCTCAGCAAATGCAAAATAACAGAAATCATAACAAACAGTCTCTCAGACTACAGTGCAATCAAATTAGAACTCAGGATTAAGAAACTCACTCAAGTATAGTTTGAAGTCAGGTAGCGTGATGCCTCTAGCTGTGTTCTTTTGACTTAGGATTGTCTTGGCAGTGCGGGCTCTTTTTTGGTTCCATATGAACTTTAAAGCAGTTTTTTCCAATTCTGTGAGGAAACTCATTGGTAGCTTGATGGGGATGGCACTGAATCTATAAATTACCTTGGGCAGTATGGTCATTTTCATGATATTGATTCTTCCTATCCATGAGCATGGAATGTTCTTCCATTTGTTTGTGTCCTCTTTTATTTCACTGAGCAGTGGTTTGTAGTTCTCCTTGAAGAAGTCCTTTACATCCCTTGTAAGCTGGATTCCTAGGTATTTTATTCTCTTTGAAGCAATTGTGAATGGAAGTTCACTCATGATTTGGCTTTCTGTTTGTCTGTTACTGGTGTATAAGAATGCTTGTGATTTTTGCACATTAATTTTGTATCCTGAGACTTTGCTGAAGTTGCTTATCAGCTTAAGGAGATTTTGGGCTGAGATGATGGGGTTTTCTAAATATACAATCATGTCATCTGCAAACAGGGACAATTTGACAAGAAATGGGGAAAGGATTCCCTATTTAATAAATGGTGCTGGGAAAATTGGCTAGCCATAAGTAGAAAGCTGAAACTGGATCCTTTCCTCACTCCTTATACGAAAATTAATTCAAGATGGATTAGAGACTTAAATGTTAGACCTAATACTATAAAAACCCTAGAAGAAAACCTAGGTAATACCATTCAGGACATAGGCATGGGCAAGGACTTCATGTCTAAAACACCAAAAGCAACGGCAACAAAAGCCAAAATTGACAAATGGGATCTAATTAAACTAAACAGCTTCTGCACAGCAAAAGAGAGACTACCATCAGAGTGAACAGGCAACCTACAGAATGGGAGAACATTTTTGCAATTTACTCATCAGACAAAGGGCTAATATCCAGAACCTACAAAGAACTCAAACAAATTTATGAGAAAAAAACAAACAACCCCATCAAAAAGTGGGCAAAGGATATGAACAGACATTTCTCAAAAGAAGACATGCATACAGCCAACAGACACATGAAAAAATGCTCATCATCACTAGCCATCAGAGAAATGCAAATCAAAACCACAATGAGATACCATCTCACACCAGTTAGAATGGCGATCATTAAAAAGTCAGGAAACAACAGGTGCTGGAGAGGATGTGGAGAAACAGGAACACTTTTACACTGTTGGTGGGATTGTAAACTAGTTCAACCACTATGGAAAACAGTATGGTGATTCCTCAAGGATATAGAACTAGAAGTACCATATGACCCAGCCATCCCATTACTGGGGATATACCCAAAGGATTATAAATCACGCTGCTATAAAGACACATGCACACGTATGTTCATTGTGGCACTATTCACAATAGCAAAGACTTGGAATCAACCCAAATGTCCATCAGTGACAGACTGGATTAAGAAAATGTGGCACATATACACCATGTAATACTATGCAGCTATAAAAAGGGATGAGTTTGCGTCCTTTGTAGGGACATGGATGCAGCTGGAAACCATCATTCTCGGCAAACTGCCGCAAGAACAGAAAACCAAATACCGCATGTTCTCACTCAATAGGTGGGAACTGAACAATGAGATCACTTGGACTCTGGAAGGGGAACATCACACACCGGGGCCTATCATGGGGAGGGAGGAGGGGGGGAAGAATGGCATTGGGAGGTATACCTGATGTAAATGACAAGTTGATGGGTGCTGACGAGTTGATGGGTGCAGCACACCAACACGGCACAAGTATACATATGTAACAAACCTGCATGTTATGCACATGTACCCTAGAATTTAAAGTATAATAATAATTTTTAAAAATCATTTAAAAAAAAAGAAACTCACTCAAAACTGCACAACTACATGGAAACTGAACAAACTTCTCCTGAATAACTACTGGGCAGATAACGAAATTAAGGGAGAAATATGTAAGTTCTTTGAAACCAATGAGAACAAAGACACAACATACCAGAATCTCTGGGACACAGCTAAAGCGGTGTTTAGAAGAAAATGTATAGCACTAAATGCCCACAGGAGAAAGCAGGAAAGATCTAAAATCAACACTCTAACATCACAATTAGAAGAACTAAAGAAGCAAGAGCAAACAAATCCAAAAGCTAGCAGAAGACAAGAAATCAGAGCAGAACTGAAGGAGATAGAGACACAAAAAAACCCTTCAAAAAAATCAATGAATCCAGAGCTGGTTTTTTGAAAAGATTCACAAAAAAAAAAAAAAAAAAGATAGACTGCTAGCCAGACTAATAAGGAAGAAAAGAGAGGAGAATCAAATAGATACAATAAAAAATGATAAAGGGGATATCACCACTGATCCCACAGAAATACAAACTACCATCAGAGAATACTACAAACACCTCTACGCAAATAAACTAGAAAATCTAGAAAAAAAAGGATAAATTCCTGGACATATATACCCTCCCAAGACTAAACCAGGAAGAAGTAGAATCTCTGAATAGATTGATAACAAGTTCTGAAATTGAGGCAGTAATTAATAGCCTACCAACCAAAAAAATCCAGGACCAGACGGATTCACAGCTGAACTCTACCAGAGGTAAAAAAAAAAAAAAAAAAGGAGCTGGTATCATTCCTTCTGAAACTATTTCAAACAACAGAAAAATATAGACTCCTCTCTAACTCATTTTATGAGGCCAGCATCATCCTGATACCAATACTTGGCAGAGATGGAACAAAAAAAGAAAATTTCAGGCCAATATCCCTATGAACATCGATGCGAAAATCCTCAATAAAATACTGGCAAACCAAATCCAGCAGCACATCGAAAAGTTTATGCACCATGATCAAGTCAGCTTCATCCTTGGGATGCAAGGCTGGTTCAACATACGCAAATCAATAAACATAATCCATCACATAAACAGAACCAATGACAAAAACCACATGATTATCTCAATAGATGCAGAAAAGGCCTTCGATAAAATTCAACATCTCCTCATGCTAAAAACTCTCAATAAACTAGGTATTGATGGAATGTACCTCAAAATAATAAGAGCCCTTTATTACAAACCCACAGCCAATATCATACTGAATGAGCAAAACCTGGAAGCATTCCCTTTGAAAACCAGCACAAGACAAGGATGCCCTCTCTCACCACTCCTGTTCAACATAGTAGTGGAAGTTCTGGCCAGGGCAATCAACCAAGATAAAGAAATAAAGGGTACTCAAATAGGGAGAGAGGAAGTCAAATGGTCTCTGTTTGCAGATGATACGATTTTCTATTTAGAAAACCCCATCGTCTCAGCCCAAAATCTCCTTAAGCTGATAAGCAACTTCAGCAAAGTCTCAGGATACAAAATCAATGTGCAAAAATTGCAAACATTCTTATACACCAATAGTAGACAGAGAGCCAAATCATGACTGAACTTCCGTTAACAATTACTACAAAGAGAATAAAATACCTAGGAATACAACTTACAGGGGATGTGAAGGACCTCTTCAAGGAGAACTACAAACCACTGCTCAAGGAAATAAGAGAGGACACAAACAAACGGAAAAACATTCCATGCTCATAGACAGAAAGAATCAATATTGTGAAAATGGCCATACTGCCCAAAGTAATTTATAGATTCAATGCTATCCCCATCAAGCTACCATTGATTTTTTCTTCACAGAATTAGAAAAAACTACTTTAAATTTCATGTGGAACCAAAAAAGAGCCCATATAGCCAAGAGAATCCTAAGCAAAAAGAATAAAGCTGGAGTCATCACACTACCTGACTTCAAACTATATTACGAGGCTACAGTAACCAAAACAACATGGTACTGGTACTAAAACGGATATATAGACCAATGGAACAGAATGGAGGCCTCAGAAATAACACTACACATCTACAACCATCTGATCTTTGACAAACATGACAAAAACAAGCAATGAGGAAAGGATTCCCTATTTAATAAATGATGCTGAGAAAACTGGCTAGCCATATGCAGAAAACTGAAACTGGACCCCTTCCTTAAACCTTATACAAAAATTAACTCAAGATACATTAAAGATTTAAATGTAAGACCTAAAACCATAAAAACCCTAGAAGAAAACCTAGGCAATACCATTCAGGACATAGGCATGGGCAAAGTCTTCATCACTAAAACACCAAAAGCAATGGCAACAAAAGCCAAAATTGACAAATGGGATCTAATTAAATAACTCCTACACAGCAAAAGAAACTATCATCAGAGTGAACAGGCAACCTACAGAATGGGAGAAAAATTTTGCAATCTATCCATCTGACAAAGGGCTAATATCCAGAATCTACAAAGAACTTAAACAAATTTACAAGAAGAAAACAACCCCACCAAAAAGTGGGCAAAGGACATGAACAGACAATTCTCAAAAGAAGACATTTATGCAGCCAACAAACGGATGAAAAAAAGCTCATCAGCACTGGTCATTAGAGAAATTATAGATACACTCAAGCAAAAAGCAATAAATTGACAAAGATTGACCATGAGATAACAGAGATGATACAATGAGCACACAAGAATTTTCAAGTAGATATTATAGCTATGCTCAAGAATGTTTTAAATGTTCATATGAATAAACAAATATGAAATTTTAAGTAAGAAAAACCAAACTATAAAAAAGGACCAACTGAAAATTCTAGAACTAAAATGTGCAATATCTACTATTTTTTAAAAAACTGGAAAATTTAACAACAGAGTAAAGATGGCATAAGAAAAAAGTCAGTAAAAGTAGATCAACAGTAGTTATGCAATTAAAAAACAGAGGAATAAAAAGACTTGCCAGAATTGCCTGTACAACAGTAATCTCCTTTCTGCCTTGAAAACCTAGATTTTTTAAAAAAACTATCAGGCAGCATCATGTTCAGGAATGGTGGAGCCAGAGAAGCATGACTATTTTGGGCTAATATGTTAACATCATCTCCTTTGTAACTGATGTTTTAGAGGTAGTCTAATGACCTAGTTCTGGAAAATGAGAATGAGAATGAATGAGCTGGGGCTTGTGGGAATGTTTCTCGCTCTGAAAAAGAGCAATAAACAGGTACATGACCTATCTTCCTGCCTCTTGAAGCGCAAGGATTTGATTTCTGGAGCTGCAAGCATACCAACAATAGCCAGGAAAAAGGGGAAAAAAAAAAAACAGCAAAAGCCTTGTGTCCTTGATGACTTTTCTGAACCTTGAAACCACCAAACTATGGACTTATTATGTGAGATAATAAATACTTCACCATACAATACACATTAAGGTTGCATTTTCTCTAAATTGTATCCAAGGAGTCCTTGCTGACAGCAAAACTTACTCAAGGCCTACTTCCCTAAGAGTTCACTGAGTCCCATGATCACATAAGGTGACAACTTCTTCCTTTGAGCCAGGACTTTTTCTTTTGAACACATGTCCTACTTTGTCTTGAATAGTCATGGTTTGTCTTTTTCCAGCATAATTATTAATTGCATTCCCTTTTACTCTCAAAAAAAAAAAAAAAAAAAAAAAAAACTACATTTGGAGGAAACTTAAAATCTCCATATCTATTTTATTTTGACCCTTCTAATAGTTTCATTTTAGATTATCTTCTGCTTATTTATGTACTCCCCACTAAATGACAGGGCAAGAACTTGTATTTTTTTTGCTGTTGAATATCCCCACAACAATAAGTGAACATATTTGGCATCAAAATTTAGCAAAAGGTCTGTCACATGGTTGAATATTAAAAGAAAAGGTAAGTAGAACTGAAACAGAAATGATACATATTCCATATAATTCAACCACAATTGTTACTCTTTTCAAATTATAGGTTCCATCCTCTTATTTCATGATGTATTTACTATAGATGTGCTGACGTTTTCACGAAAGTGAATGTTCTCCTAACTAAGGCCTACACAATTGCAGACGTGCTGGAAAAACATGAGTGGGATGGAATTAAAACACTAAAACCTGGGGTTGGCAAAGCAGGGTCAGGGGCCAGAAGAGGACAGAAGATAAGGAGAGTTAGAGGAGCTGGTTGAGAAGCCATGGCAGGAGTGTGTCCATTCCCTTGAAGTTGTGCTTTGGTTATTACACCCTTATGTCTGCTTCATCCCACTAAGAGAAAAATGTACATCACACTCATTTTCCATTCTATAAGAAGGACATTATGAGAATTTCTGACAATGAGAATTGGTTTTTATTCAGAGAGAATTAGAATAAATGGAATCTCTGATTCCAATCTTCCAACAGTGTCTTACCTTCAAAAAGTCAAAGAAAAGTATAAAAGTATAAAAGAATTCTCATATTCTAAGAACGCAATAGAAAACGGTTTCACTTCCACTTGTTATATGTTTTTACCCTCTCCATTTTCCTTTTTAAAATATTATAACATTTATTAAAATTGCTTAATAAAATAACATGAGAAAACACATACAACATATTGTTAATGTTAACAGCAGGTTATAAAAAAGAATATGCAGTCTGCTTTTAAGGTTGTTTTGTTTTGTTTTGTTTTGTTTTAGACGGAGTCTTGCTCTGTCACCAGGCTGGAGTGCAGTGGTACAATCTTGGCTCACTGCAACCTCCACCTCCCAGGTTCAAGCGATTCTCCTGCCTCAGCCTCCCAAGTAGCTGGGATCACAGGCACGCAACACCATGCCTGGCTAATTTTTGTATTTTTAGTAGAGACAGTTTCACCATGTTGGCTAGGATGATCTCGATCTCCGGACCTCGTGATCCACCCACCTCGGCCTCCCAAAGTGCTGGGATTACAGGCATGAGTCACCACGCCCAGCCTAAGTTATTATTATAGGTAGTATATGCATAAAAATATGTCAAAATATCAACAGTTATATCTGAAATTATGGGTGACTTTCATTTCCTCCTTTGGGCTTTTCTGAATGTCCCAAATTTTCTACAATGAATATGTGTTATTTCTACAATCAAGAAAAAAATGAATTCAAAGTTAAAGAAAAATTGCCGTTTAATAAGTAAGATACCCTTAGGTCTTTGAGACATTATTCTTAATATATCTAAAAGTTGCCACCTTTATCGTGACTTAGTGATTCAACTTTAAATCACTTGTGGGATTACACAGTGTCTTAGAAGAAAACAAGGGAGGATTTAAATTGGCTACCAGGCTACTGGTGGGTCCTCTGGAAAAACTTAGGACCCAGAGGTTAGAGGGTACTTAGGTCGATGCAGATTGATTTACTATTGATTCAAACTTATGACGTGAATTTCTAATGGGGATGAAAGCTTTATTTTCAGTCTGCCCCCTCACCGCTACTAACAGACATCTGGAACTGAGGTATACTTGCCTACGGTTTCTACAGCAAGACTGTAGTACAGTGAGAAAGTCGCTATGATTCAAACAAATCTGAAGACGAACAGCCACAGTGACTTCTGTAAATAGACAGAAAAAGATAGTGACACACTAGAGAAAAAGAATGCTGAAGAGAAATATCTGTGCTTATGTCTACAATGGCTTTGTTGTTTTGAAGACTGAAGTTGCAATAAGCCATATTATTTATTTATATGGCAAATTTGAGGATTTCTACACTGATGCCTAAATGAGGACAATTAGAGCAGAGTTTATTTTCAGAAAGGAGAGGGAATATGTGAACTAGGAATTAGGAATGCTTATTTTATTTGAAAAATCTGGAACACAACAGTGGAAAAAATCAAGGGAAATAAGGTATTACTGGATGAAGAAAATACTTGGATATTTATGCAGCTCACTTTAAATTAGTAGTTTTTCCTCACCATGGAAAATGAAAGAATAGAGGCCTTAGGAGATCGGATTAAACCAACTTCGTGTATGTGCAGTCCCTTTGTGCCAAGATCTTTCAGGTATGTTATGTTAATCCTCACAACAACCCTACAAAGTAGATACCGTTACCTCATTGTACATCATTCTCACTTCCAACAAGACTGCTCTTTCCATTAAAACAGAGTACTTCTCCATAAAGATGCCTTACTAGCAGGAAGAACAAAGGGGTAAGAGAAATGGATCACACTAGGCTTCCACGGTGCAGCCCTAGAAATGATTAGACATAATATCCTGCATGTGCTAACAAATTCCAGAGGCATCCCCATGACTCAGATAAAGACTCCTACAACATAAGGGCTTAAAGCTTCGGCTGTATTCCTAGCAATGTTAGTGAAAAAACACAGAATAATCTTAAGGCTGTGTAAAGAAAGGAAAAGATAATAATTCTAACCCACCCAGTATTGCTTATTATCAGCTTCCTTCAGGGCTCGTAGAGAGTTATTTATTTGGACAAGCATTGGGGATCTCCTTGTTTTTCTCATATTGTGAACAGCAAAGTTGTTTTATAAACGGTAGGAAAAATCTGGATGAAGCAGGATATAGGATGTAATATTTAGTGCTGAAATTCCCTCCTGAAGAAACCTTTCCTGGTGGGTATAACATACCCTGCTTCAAAAGGTTCCTTGGGTTAAAAATCAGGCAATCTGGGTGAGTGCTCATGTGTTACAACTACTCTCTCCTGCTAGTAAACATGGGAGAAGAAGGGTGAATGCTTCACAATCCACAGTTCTCAAGTGAAGTTTGCGTTCTTCCCATAGGTGATGCCCAATACTGAGAATCGATTTTTGATGGAGACTTTGGGGAGAGATGAATAAAATCTGGAGAATCAAGAAACTGAAATTCTACATTTTTATAACAAAGAAAAAACCAGAGGTAACAGAAGCCCCTGATGTTTCCCTAGCCTCCCTCCCACCCACCAGGCATTACCTCTGTCTTTCTTTTTCTTGTGTGATACTGCCGGATGCTCTACAGTGCTTCCTATCAGCATTGCTAAGTTTGATCACATTCTAAATGGTGGGTTCTAGAATCTTTTTGCAATAACTGAGGCTGTATCAGTATGTCTCCTGATGATGAATATAAGTGTTAGATTCATTGGTGGACATAAGAACACTAAATGGCATTGAATTAATCTATGTAATATGATATAACATAAAGCCCCTCTCCAATTTCCAGTCCATTGTCTGTTTTATTTCCTACTTGGTTTTTAGAGAAAACTGTCCATTCTACACATTTTTGCCACTATTACCTTCCAAGAAAAATGTGAAAACACTATTTCTGATATATATAATAATAACATATAGGTTAATTAAAAATTGTTTGGAAAATATGGAGAAGATAAATTATTAGTGCCCTAAGTCTCACATTCCAGAGAAATCCACAGTTAACATTTTGGTGGTGTTTCTTCAGACACATAAGTACAAAATTGCAATCATTTATATTATTAGAAACTTCTTTTGCCAGGCGCGGTGGCTCAAGCCTGTAATCCCACTTTGGGAGTCACGAGACGCATGGATCACGAGGTCAGAGATCGAGACCATCCTGGCTGACACGGTGAAACCCCGCCTCTACTAAAAATACAAAACTAGCCGGGCGAGGTGGCCGTGCCTGTAGTCCCAGCTACTCGGGAGGCTGAGGCAGGAGAATGGCTGAACCCGGGAGGCGGAGCTTGCAGTGAGCTGAGATCCGGCCACAGCACTCCAGCCCGGGCGACAGAGCGAGACTCCGTCTCAAAAAAAAAAAAAAAAAAAAAGAAACTTCTTTCTTTTTAAATATTATACATGTACATTGCTCCTTGTCCTTACTATACTCCAAGACTACAATCTGCAGTGGTGGTACTATCTGACAGATTAGTCTCACATGTATACCATGCCTATCACATGCCAGAAAGTCAGCATTCTAGAAGAAAAACTTAGAGCAACTGTGAAAGCATGATTGAACTTGAAATATGATAGTACGTGCAATGATATTTTTTCTATTGTTGGATCATTCAGGGGAAGATGTTAAATAATAATGCATTTTTGAATGACTTTTAGGAAAATGCCTCCAATGTCTCACCATTTGTAATTATACTGATCAACTGTTAAAGAGAAATAATCTTCATTATCTTAATGAATTATTCTCCTAAGCTTAGATTACTGAGACATTTTACTAAGAGTGAATGTTGTATTCTAGCAAATGCTTTTTGGCATCTAGTTAGATGACAATGTGTTTTACTTTTGTTACCTATTTGCTTCATATATTGATAGATTTCTAATTTGGAATTCCATGTATTAATAAAAACAAATGACATTATTTTAGTATACAGTTTGGATGTACTCTGTATTTCTGTACATGTATTTCATAAATTGGATTGATCGTAGTTTTATCGAGAGTTTTCAGTAAAAGGCTATCTTAGGTTGGTAAAATAATTTGCAAGGTATACTATTAACCTTTTTTACATAAGTTACATAGCACATAAATTATTTGTTTCTTATAAGTATAAAATAACTATCAAAACCATCCTTTACCCAGTGTCCATTTTGGAAGTGTAGTACTCACAGCGGGACCCCTATTAGGTATCACACAGTATATATGGCATAGTATGTGTGCAATAAACGAGTAAGTGAAGGTTGCTGTGGGGGCAAAAAGCACATCGTAGGGGCACCTACTCAAAGAGGTGAAAAAGTTTTCCTAGAAAATACCTAAATTGACAGAAGTCCTTCCAGCTTAAGAAAAAAGCATGTACAAATGAATGGAGAAAAAGGCAGTATTGCGGGGAGGGAAAAAGAAACTCAGCATGCTCATTGCAGAGCATCGGGGGTGTCAACAGGAACTTTGGAATTTCTACATTAGAGGGGCCTAGGGATGACAATGCGGTCGGAGGATGAGCTGGGGGCTTTTCTTGAAGTTCTGTTGCATAGCAGGCATACTGTTTTTCCTCAGACCATATTTCTCTGCTTACATGTCTTTTGTGGGGAAGCTGGTGAATATTATTGGGAAGCAAACCTACTCAATAATGCTTTCCTTGACATTATCATGGGAGAAGAAATGGCTGAAGTGGGGAGAAAAAAAGGGAACTGAAGGAGTTTTGTGATAGGTGAATGGTTTTTTTGTGAAGTTATTTTTGTCTTCTCTTCTTCACCCTTAATTCTGGAAAAATATGCTCCCTTACCTGGGACCTTTTTTGAACAGAGAAAATGACAGTCATTTTTTCTTCACCCATTTCTCCTCAAGCACCTCACTCCAGGATAGAAGTATTAAGGTTAGTACACTTTCTTTAACAGTAAAAATTGGCTCCTTTTCCTTCTCCTCCTTCTTTTCTCCTTCTCTCCCTTCACAACAACTATCTTCCAACAAATTAAAACTGCTGCCTTAACTGATTTCTTTGTGGAAATAAGTCCATGTGCCAATGTGACTAGAAACAGGAAAGGACGTGTGGAAGAAGGAAATATTTTCTAATATACTATGATAGTGGTACCATCGTCTCTCTCTTCAACTTTACTAAAATCACTGTTTAGATGATATTCTCTAAGAGGAAGAGAAATGATACGGAAAAGGAATGAAAAGGAAATAACTTTCCTGTATTGTCCCTTATAGGAAGATAGGAATGCTGCTGTCTACGACCAGACAAGAAATAAGCCCCTCATCCACGTCTTCAAGCTCTTTGGATACAGAAAGGCCAGAGAAAATGTGTGGTTTGGGGCAAGGAGATGATCAGCAAGAAATATTTTCATTTACCACCAAAACCCAGGGAACTCTAGCTATGACAGAGATAGGCTAACAAAGTTACACACATAGTATACAAAGTATCCTTTATCTAGTAAGTCCATACTTTTGTTGGGCACTTAACAGAATAAATATGAAACAAACGCAGGATGGCTGAGTTTTTTGTTATTGTTGTTGTTGTTTTGAGAAGGTGTCTGGCTCTGTCGCCCAGGCTGGAGTGCAGTGGCGGGATCTCGGCTCACTTCAAGCTCTGCCTCCCAGGTTCACGCCACTCTCCTGGATGGCTGAGTTTTTAATGACATGGGGCTAAAGTTATAAGTAGGCAGAACTAGCAAAAGATGAGTCGGGATGGAAAAGGTAGAAAAGGCAGGTATTAGGACAATTAAAGATCCTGAAATGCATACTGATTTGCAGAGTAAAAACAAAGGCTAGAGGATTCCAGGTGTGTAGCTGGTAGAAGCAAATGTGATAGTAAGAATTCTCATGTAATTGTTCTTGATTATGCTAATTCTCATAATTGTGAAACTGCCTCCTACATGTAGACAACCAAAAAGACCACATTACAGCCAGGTGCGGTGGCTCACGCCCTTAATCCCTGCACTTTGGGAGGCCGAGGTGGGCGGATCACGAGGTCAGGAGATCGAGACCATCCTGGCTAACACGGTGAAAACCCCGTCTCTACTAAAAAGACAAAAAATTAGCTGGGCGTCGTGGCGGGCGCTGTAATCCCAGCTACTCATGAAGCTGAGGCAGCACAATGGCGTGAACCCAGGAGGCAGAGCTTGCAGTGAGCCGAGATCAGGCCACTGCACTCCAGCCTGGGTGACAGAGCGAGACTCCGTATCAAAAAAAAAAAAAAAAAATTCCAAAGGCTACAAGAAATAAAGGGCTGTGATCCAGCTTTCAGAGTTTACTAGCATATCATGTGTAATCAGAAATAAAACAAGCAAGTGATGCTTGTTATGTAAGTTTAACACAGCAAGAAACATTTATGTAATTGTCTCTTGCTTGGAATCAGTGTAGGAATCTGTGAGAAGTAGTATGGTCTAGTGTGTAAAAGGGTTGACTCTGGAGCCAGGCAACTGAATATTGGATTTTGGCTTTGGGATATATTATCTCTGTGACCTTGTAAAAGTTACTTAAACTTTTCTTTGTCTCTGTTTCCTCTCCATAAAATGGGAGTTAAATATGGTATCTGTGTCAGTGACTTGCACTGAAGATTAAGTGATTAATACATTCAATGTGCTTACAGCAGTGAAACGTGCTTGCTAAAAAGTGCTCAATAAAAGTTAGCCAGTGTCAGTTCTGTTACACATGGAAGCTTCCTGGCCAAAATTTAAATTAGTATGGAAGACGTGGGGATGTGTCCAAAGCACTAAATACAAAAATCGAAAGAAAAGTATATATTAATAAGTACTTGTAAATGATAAAAACTTGCCTGCAAAAGCATAAAATATGCATCAAAAAGGTAGAGAAAAAAGAATAGAGAATTTAGGCCAATTGGAAAATTACAAAAGTTAAGAAGAAAGGTAACACTTGGTGACTAATATTAAAGGGTGAATTCTAGGCCCTAAAGAAAGCTGTACGTAGTAGCAGTCCAAGATCCTTAGTTCGTGGGAACTAAACACCAATGATTCCCAGACTCTTAACTGGTTAGATGTCCCCTTTGGATCAGAAAATTGTTCATGTTCCATCAATTATGCTCCCAAATTTCAATTCCCTTGCCCCAAAATTAAAAAGAAAAAAAAATTTCCTTCTAACCCAGTCGAGTAGACTTGAAAGATACGATTTATAATATATATGAACATACATATACTTACTGCTATTTTGATTCAATCATAATCTCTTAATATATAATTTTAGATGACATGCTGGAACCAGCTACTATACCTGCCACCTAATAGATGTTATCTAAGTTAAATCTCATAATAAACTACCAAAGAGTTACAGCTTTCCCCCCATTTTCCTAGCTGAAACTAGTAGCTTAGCTAGCTTAGACTCAAAAATGTTAAGTAACTTGAAGGTCATAGTGAGGATAACTGGCATGGTTCAAAATCTCCATGATACTTTAAATTAGATACATCTTTATAAAAATAAATATTTCAAAATATTCATCAATAGAGATTCTTATGTACCCACCTTTGAAAGTAATTTGTCCCTAAATATTATGTAATTAGAGGACTGGCACTTCCCAGTATAGCCTCTGCTACTGTGTGATACTAAAAAGTATTGGGCCGGGCGCAGTGGCTCCCACCTGTAATCCCAGCATTTTGAGAAGCCAAGGTGGGTGGATCACGGGGTCAAGAGACAGAGATCATTCGGGCCAACATGGTGAAACCCCGTCTCTATTAAAAACACAAAAAATTAGTTGGTCATGGTGTTGCACGCCTGTAGTCCCAGCTACTCAGGAGGCTGAGGCAGGACAATCACTTGAACCCAGGAGTCAGAGGCTGCAATGAGGCAAGATTGTGCCACTTCATTCCAGCCTAGGTGACAGAGTGAGACTCCATCTCAAAAAAAAAAAAAAAAAAAAAGTATTGATCTCAGTGCCTTTTTTAACATTAGCAAAGTTAATAGCCCTGCTCTTGCTGATGCCAGGGCATGTTCTAAGAATAAAACAAAATGATGAATGTGAAAGTTATTTGATAATTCTATATCAAAAATTCAAATTTTCCTGACTCATGTTCTTTTGTAAACTCTGCAGATGACATGAACACATGGAGACAAGAAATTACTCTGCCATGACTGAATTCTTTCTGGTGGGGCTTTCCCAATATCCAGAGCTCCAGCTTTTTCTGTTCATGCTCTGCCTCATCATGTATGTGATAATCCTCCTGGGAAATAGCATCCTCATTATCATCAGGATCCTGGATTCTTGCCTCCATATCCCCATGTATTTCTTTCTTGGAAACCTCTCATTCTTGGACATCTGTTACACATCATCATCCATTCCTCCAATGCTTATTATATTTAATAAGCGTTATTACCCACCACCAGTCCCTCTCCACACTACTCAGCTGATGCTTTCTGGAAGATGACACCTCCTGGCAGGAGGCCAACCAGCACAAAAATAGAGCATTAAACTACCAAAGCTAAGGACTCTGATGGAGTCCATTGCACCCTCTGCCCCCTCACCGGAACAGGCACTGGTATCCACGGCTGAGAGACCCATAGATTTCTGAGAGAAAATCCATCTCCTTCATTGACTGTGCTCTGCAGATGGTTGTGTCCCTTGACTTGGGCTCCACTGAGTGTGTCCTCCTGGCTTTAATGGCCTATGACTACTATGTGGCCATCTGCAACCCACTGACATACTCCATCATCATGAAGAGAGTGCTGTATGTGCAAATGGCTGCATGGTCCTGGATCATAGGCTCTCTGAATTCCTTAGTGCAGACAGTCCTGACAATGGTGTTGCCTTTCTGTGGGAATAACATAATCGATCATCTTACCTGTGAGATCCTGGCTCTTCTTAAAGTCATATGCTCAGATATCTCCATGAATGTGTTTATAATGATAGTTGCAAGTATTGTTTTATTGGTGATTCCTCTTCTGTTAATTTTTATCTCCTATTATTCTCTCTTCCATCTTGAGAATTAATTCAGCTGAAGGAAGAAAGAAAGCCTTTTCTACCTGTTCAGTGCACTTGACTGTGGTCATCTTATTCTATGGTTCAGCCCTTTTCATGTACGTGAAGCCCAAATCAAAGTTCACAAAAGCATCTGATGAAATCATTGGATTGTCTTATGGAGTGATCACCCCAATGTTGAACCCCATCATCTACAGCCTGAGGAATAAGGAGGTTAAAGAAGCTGTGAAGAAACTCCTCGGCACTTGCATCTGTGGAAAATATGAAAGGCCTTGAGGCATGTGATGTTCTCAACAAGGGATCAGATCAGGTGTTTTGTATTCACAGATAAAGTCACAGAATCTGATATCAAAAGAGTGTGTATGTTTGTAAAGACAACTTTGGGATTTCCATTCCTTTCATCACAGAATGCTCATGTACGCCTTCTGAATTAAGTGTTGTGTGCAGAGTTTCAAGCTGTAGGTGTCTATGCTCATTGATCCCATATAGGAATAAGGTTTTTCATCAAGATAAATCTCACTTTACTTTTTATCTCTTTCTCTTTCTTACTCATTTTTCTCTCCCTCTTCTCTATCTCCTCCTCTTTCTTGACCTTCCTCCTCTTCCCTTCTTCATCTACTTCCTTTCTCTTTCTTCCTTCTGTCTTCTTGATCTCCTTTATCTGTCATTTTGAATAGAACATCTATTGCTTTGTTGTACCGCATCCCCTCTTCTGGTAAAATTATATATATATATATATATATTTTATATCAACAGTCCCTTCTTCTGAGTCCATGTGGTCTGCATGGGACTAACTCAACCTTCTGGATATAGTGGTAGATGCTAAACAAAAGCCTAGCCAATAAAAAAGCAAATCCCTCTCGCTACAGTGACTCATTCAGGGTAGCAAGTGAGCCAAGTCAGGCTAATCAAACTCAACCCAAGAATGCTGTCCCACTAGGGAAAGAAAAAAAAAAAAGGCACTCTTTCCACTAGGGTTGCTTAACTGGAGAAATGTGAGCCTGGAGCCAATCTTTGGCCGTATGAGGAGAGAGCCTAACTGAGATGCAAAGGGGAGTTCAGAAGGAGAGAGAGGGTGTCTGATGCTGTTAGCTCCTCGATTCAGCTGTGTCTAAAGCCATTTTCACATTCTTTTTAGTTCATGAGTCAATAAATTATCTTTATATGAAAAGCTAATTTTAACATGAGGGGGATCATGGCAGATGGGAGGCAAGACTAGATTGCAGCTCCAGACACAGCAGCATGCAGAGGCTTACACTGTGAATGTTAGCTCCAGATCGACTGCATGAACAAACCAGCAATCCCGAGACGACCCACAGACCCTCCGAAGGAAGTGGACTGCTCCTGCAGGACCCAGGAGATGCCCCAATAATGTGGGTGCCCCACTACAGAAATGGGAAAGGGAGACCCTCCTCTCCCAAACACACATCCCCACTGGAGAAGCTGAAGGTTTGTTTGCAGAAGTTTCTGATTTTACCTGGAGCTGACCTCAGTTAGAGAGCCGAGCGAAATATAGGCGTAGAGGAAGCGCAGAAAGGCCCCAGGAGCTCACTGGGTCCCGCAGCAGCCCATTCCTGCCTGGCACCACAGGGATCCATCAGAAGGGTGGCCAGAGAAGCACAGAGTAAAACACCACAGGGACAAGGAATTCTCTAACTGAACTTTGTAACAATTTGAATGGGACGAGAAGCCTTCTGGCCAGAACTCAAGGGAGAGTAGGAATCAGGTGTGCAGACTTCACAGGCAGGGGAAGATCTAAAACCCTTTTCTCTCGCAGCTGGGAGGCAGATAGCCTCGGACAAGTTTTCAAGCCTGTCTCACCCTCTGCCTGGACGCAGACTCAGGGCTGTTGGGGGTGGCGGGGGCAAGGTGGGAGTGAGACCAGCCCTTCAGTTTGCATGGGAGCTGGGTGACTGCCAGCCTTACCCACTTTCCTGACAAGCTGCATGACTCAGCAGAAGCAGCCATAATCCTCCTAGGTACACAACTCCAGTGACCTGGAAATCTCACCCCCATCCCCCAGGGCAGCTGCAGCAAGACCCACCCAAGGAAAGTGTGAGCTCAAATGTGTCTTGCCCTGCCCCCACCTGAGGGTCCTTCCCTATCGACCCTGGTAGTGGAAGACAAAGGGCATATAATCTTGAGAGTTCTAGGGCCCCGCCCACCACCAGTTCCTCTCCACACTACTCAGCTGATGCTTTCTGGAAAAAATGCCACCTCCTGGCAGGAGGCCAGCCAACACAAAAATAGAGCATTAAACCACCAAAGCTAAGGACCCTGATGGAGTCCATTGCACCTTCTGCCCCCTCACTGGAACAGGCACTGGTATCCATGGCTGATAGACTCATCTACAGTTCACATCACAGGACTCTGTGAAGACAACCCTCAGTACCAGCCCTGAGCTGCGTAGACTCGCTGGGTAGCTAGACCCAGAAGATAGACAATAAGCACTGCCGTTCCGCTCACAGGAAGCCACATCCATAGGAAAAGGCAGGGAGTACTACCTCAAGGGAACACTCCATGAGACAAAAGAGTGTGAACAACAGCCTTCAGCCTGAGACCTCTCTGACAGAGCCTACCCAAATGGGAAGGAACCAGAAAACCAGCCCTGGTAATATCACAAAACAAGGCTCTTCAACATCCCCCCCCAAAAATCACACTAGTTCACCAGCAATAGATCCAAACCAATAATAAATTCCTGACTTACCTGAAAAATAATTCAGGAGGTTAGTTATTAAGCTACTCAGGAAGGGATCAGAGAAAGGCAAAGCCCAATGGAAGGGGAAAAAAAGAAAAAGATACAAGAAGGGAGAAATATTCGTGGAAATAGATAGCTTTAAAAAATCAAAAATTTAGGAAATTTTGGACACACTTTTAGAAATGCAAAATGCTCTGGAAAGTATCAGAAATATAACTGAACAAGTAGAAGAAAGAAATTCAGAGCTCAAAGACAGGGTCTTTAAATTAACAAAGACAAAAAAGAATAAGAAAATATGAACAAAGCCTCCAAGAAGTCTGGGTTTATGTTAAACCACCAAACCTAAGAATAATTGGTGTACCTGAGGAATAAGAGAATTCTAAAAGCCTTGAAAACATATTTGGGGGAATAATCAAGGACAACTTCCCTAGCCTTCTGAGAGAACCAGACATCCAAATATAAGAAGCACAAAGAACACCTGGGAAATTCATTGCAAAGAGATCTTCACCTAGGCACATTGTCATCAGCTTATCCAAAGTTAAGAAGGAAAGAATCTTCAGAGCTATGAGACAGAAGCAACAGGTAACCTATAAGGGAAAATCTATCAGATTAACAGCAGATTTCTCAGCAGAAACCTTATAAACTATAAGAGATTGGGGACCTATCTTCAGTCTCTTCAAATAAAACAATTATCAGCCAATAATTTTGTATCCACCAAAACTAAGCACCATACATGAGGGAAAGATACAGTCGTTTTCAGATAAACAAATGCTGAGAGAATTCACCATTACCAAACCACCACTACAAGAACTGCTAAAAGGAGCTCTGAAACAAATCCTGGAAACATATCAAAACAGAGCCCCTTTAAAGCATAAATCACACAGGACATATAAAATGAAAATACAAGTTAAAAAGCAAAAACAAAGGCTGGGCGTGGTGCCTCATGCCTGTAATCCCAGCACTTTGGGAGGCCAAGGCAGGCGGATCACGAGGTCAGGAGATCAAGACCATCCTGGCTAACACAGTGAAACCTCGTCTCTACTAAAAATACAAAAAATTAGCCGAGTGTGGTGGCGGGCACCTGTAGTCCCAGCCACTCAGGAGGCTGAGGCAGGAGAATGGCGTGAACCCAGGAGGCAGAGCTTGCAGTGAGCTGAGATCACGCCACTGCACTCCAGCCTGAGTGACAGAGCAAGACTCTGTCTCAAAAAAAAAAAAAAAAAGGCAAAAACAAAAAACAAAACCAAAGTACACAGGCAACAAATAGCACAATGAAAGCAAAGGTACCTCACATTTCAATACTAACAGTGAATGTAAATGGTCTAAATGCTTCACTTAAAAGTTACAGAACCACAGAATGGATAAGAATTCACCAACCAACTATCTGCTGCCATCAGGAGACTCACCTAACACATAAGGACTCACGTAAACTTAAAGTAAAGGGGTGGGAAAAGGCATTTCATGCAAATGGACAGCAAAAGCAAGCAGGGGTAGCTATTTCAGACAAAACAAACTTTAAAACAACAGTGGTTAAAAGAGAGAAAGAGGAACAGTACATAATGGTAAAAGGCCTTGTCCAAAAGGAAAATATCACAATCCTAAACATATATGCACCTAACACTGGAGATCCCAAACTTATAAAACAATTACTATTAGACCTAAGAAATGAGATAGACAGCAACACAGTAATAGTGGGGACTTCAATACTCCACTGACAGCAGTAGACAAGTTGTCAGGACAGAAAATCAACAAAGAAACAATGGATTTAAACTATACCTTGGAACAAATGGACTTAACAGATATATACAGAACATTTCATCCAACAGACTCAGAATACACATTCTATTCAACAGCGAATGGAAATTTCTCCAAGATGGACCATATAATAGACCATAAAACGATCCTCAATAAATTTAAGAAAGTTGAAATTATATCAAGCACTCTCTTGGACCACAGTGGAATAAAACTGAAAATCAATTCCAAAAGGAACCTTCAAAACCATGTAAATACATGGAAATTAAATAGCCTGCTCCTGAATGAGCATTGGGCCAAAAACAAAATAAAGATGGAAATTTAAACATTCTTCCAACTGATGACAATAATGACACAACCTATAAAATAAAAACCTCTGGAATACAGCAAAAGCGGTGCTAACAGGAAAGTTCATAGCCCTAAACGCCTACATCAGAAAGTCTGAAAGAGCACAAACAATCTAAGGTCACACCTCAAGCAACTAGAGAAAGTAGAACAAACCAAACCCAAACCCAGCAGAAGAAAGGAAATAACCAAGATCAGAACAGAACTAAATGAAATTGAAACAAAACAAAACAAAACACAAAAGATACACTAAACAAAAACCTGGTTCTTTGAAAAGATAAATAAAATTGATGAACCATTAGCAAGATTACCCAAGAAAAGGAGAGAGAAAATCCAAATAACCTTACTGAGAGATGAAACAGGAGATATTACAACTGACACCACTGAAATATGAAAGATCATTTAAGGCTATGAACACTTTTATGCATATAAACTAGAAAACCTACAAGAAATTGATAAATTCCTGAAAAAATACAACCTTCCTAGCTTAAATCAGGAAGAATTAGATACCCTGAACAGATCAATAACAAGCAGCAAGACTGAAATGGTAATTTAAAAATTACCAACCAAAAAAAGTCCAGGACTAGACAGATTCACAGAATTCTACCAGACATTCAAACAAGAATTAGTACCTATCCTTTTGACACTATTCCACAAGATAGAGAAAGAAGGAGCCCTCCCTAATTCATTATATGAAGCCACTATCACCCTAATACCAAAACCAGGAAAGGACATAACCAAAAAAGAAAACTACAGACCAATAGCCTTGAGGAACATAGATGCTAAAATCCTTAACAAAATACTAGCTAACAAAATCCAACAACATATCAAAAAGATGATCCACTATAATCAAGTGGGTTTCAGACCCGGGATGCAGGGATGGTTTAACATACTCAAGTCAATAAGTGTGATAACATAAACAAAATTACAAACAAAAATCACATGATCACCTCAATAGATGTAGAAAAAGCATTCGACAAAATCCAGCATCCTTTTATGATTAAAACTCTCAGCAAAATCGGCGTATAAGGGATATACCTCAATGTAATAAAAGCCATCTATGACAAACCCACAGTCAACATGATACCAAATGGGGAAGAGTTGAAAACTGTCCCTCTGAGAACTGAACAAGACAAGGATGCCCACTGTCACCACTCCTCTTCAACATAGTACCGGAAGTCCTAACCAGAGCAATCAGACAAGAGAAAGAAATAAAGGCATCCAAATAGGTAAAGAGGAAGTCAGACTGTCACTTGTTTGCTGATGATATGATTGTTTACCTTGAAAGCCCTAAGGACTCCTCTAGAAAGCTCCTAGAACTGATAAAAGGAATTCAGCAAAATTTCTGGATACAAGATTAATGTACACAAATCAGTAGCTCTTCTGTACACCAACAGCAACCAAGTAGAGAACCAAGAACTCAACCCCTTTTACAATAGCTGCCAAAAAAAAATAAAATACTCAGGAACATACCTAACAAAGGAGTCAAAAGATCTCTACAAGGAAAACTACAAAACACTGCTGAAAGAAATCACAGATGACAGAAACAAATGGAAACACATCCTATGTTCATGGATGGATAAAATCAGTATTGTGAAAATGACCATAAGCGTGACAATGCTTAGGCCAAAAGCAATGTACAAATTCAATGCAATCTCCATCAAAATACCACCATCATTCTTCACAGAGTTATAAAAAACAATTCTAAAATTCATATAGAACCGAAAAAGAGCCCACATAGCCAAAGCAAGACTAAACAAAAATAACATTTTATAATGTGACTTTATTAAACGTTTTGTTATAATGTATTTATTCAATGTGGCATAGTTTTTTAAAAGGAAGAAATGGGGACAAACTCTAACACTGTAGTTTACTAGGATTATAAACTTTAACCTAGCAGAGTCTCCATTTCCCTTGACGTAAAATGTGGCATTTAGTCCCTAGCTTAAGGGGTCTTACGGGAATTGAATAAGGAAAAAAAATGTAAAATGCCTTCTTCAGTGTTTAACTAAATGTCATGCAACAAAAAATATACATTCCCCTTACATTTCTCCATATATATCTATCTTGCCTAACAGACTGAGGGGGTTCCCTGAGGGAAAGATATGAAAGTAGTATGTACTTAAGAGTCCTTGGTACCCAGAACAAAATAAGCATTTATTGTAAATGTGTGTTGAATGAGTGAATGGGTGATTCTCTTTCTTATGCGAAGTTAAACCATTTTATTTGCCATTGCCTGAATAATCCTTACGATTGCTGCATCTGCATTTTTGCTAATACAATTCTCTCCACCTAAAATTGCCATCCCTGTAATAATCTACTATAAAAATTCAAGGTTCTCCTCAAAAAGTTTCCTCTGACTTTAAAGCCTTTTTAAATCATCCTAGCAAGACTCTACTTTATCTTCCTCTAAGTTAATTTCTTATACATCTACTTAGGCTTTGGGGTGTTTATTATGTTTTTATTATGATTTTGTGTTTTTTATTCCTTCAATTATATATACAATATGTCTGTTATTTTATTCAAAGGTCATCAGACACACAGGCTGTGAGTTATGTGTCCTTATAATACCACAAATGTTAACAGTGGGCTTCAATGAATAGATTCTGTGGATCATTGCATTTTGCTTTGTTGTATAAAGTCTATTTGTTAATTAAGAGAATTTTCTTTTCATAGAATATGAGCAATGTGACTGTGTTGTATGTAATACATATAGCTAGCAATAATTCTGCTTAACATAATATTTCCTTTGTTGTATATATGCTTTTGTTTATTCTGGGCATCAGAGGTTTCACTGTAACAGATCAGCAAAGTCCAGCTAACCTAGTTACACATAGATATAATCGGTGAACTACTTTTATTATGCTTACACTTTGACAATGACCAAAATAAAATATTAACTTATAGAACAGTGACTCCTATATATGTATCTCTAGCCCTAAGACACACTCTAGTAGGCATTTGAAATATAACATGTCTAAAATAGAAACCTTGATTTTCCTATCCCCAAATTACTTCTCTTCAAGTGTTCCCCATCTCAGGTAGTGGCATCAACATACACTCACATCCAACCCCCTAGTGAATTCTATCAGCTCTACATTCAAAATTTACTCTAAGTCTGACCACTTCCACCGCTACCACCCTGGTCCAGGCCATCATCATCTCACGTAGGCTACTGCAATGGCTTCCCAAATCACACCCCTGACTCCCCTTTCGTTCTCCTACAATTCCTTCTCTGCACAGCAGCCAAAGTGCTTTTAGAAGAGTGTAAACTGAAGTTATAAAACAGGTAAAAACAAGTTAATGGTGCTTTAAAAATTAGAACAGGGGCTGCCCATGTGGAGGCAGAGTTACAGCAGGTATCAACGGGAATGGGGAATGAGGACACTTTTCTGAGGTCGTGTTAACGTTCTATATCTCAGTAGCAATTTGAGTGACAAAGGGATGTATTTGTCAAAATTGAATAGTTAGGATTTATGAATTTCATGTATATAAATTTTAAATTTAAAAACTACAAACAAATATTAAACTCTAATGATACACACGCTAAAGTATTTAAAGTGTACAATATCTGCAATGTACTTCAAAAGCATCCAAAATTAACATGAATTTAATGGGAGAATAGAGAGATGAATAGAAACATAGATATGAGGCTGGGTGTGGTGGCTCACGCCTGTAATCCCAGCACTTTAGGAGACTGAGGTGGGCGGATCACCTGAGGTCAGGAGTTGGAGACCAGCCTGGCCAACATGGTGAAACCCCATCTCTACTAAAAACACAAAATTAGCTGGGTATGGTGGTGCACGCCTGTAATCCTTGATATTCAGGAGGCTGAGGCAGGAGAATCGCTTGAACTTAGGAAGTGGAGGTCGCAGCGAGCCGAGGTCGCGCCATTGCACTCCAGCCTGGGCAATAAGAGCAAAACTCTGGAAAAAAAGAAAGAAAGAAATGATATAAGCAAATCAAGTAAAATGTTAGTGGTAAAATCTAGTTGGTTGGTATATGTTGTTCAATGTAAAATTCTTTCAGTTTTGCTTTATGTTTGAAATTTTTCATAATAGAGTGTTGAAAAAACTGTATAAAATCTATCAAGATTTGTCAAAGATCAGATGGCTGTAGATGTGTGGTATTATTTCTGAGGACTCTGTTCTGTTCCATTGGTCTATATCTCTGTTTTGGTACCAGTACCATGCTGTTTTGGTTACTGTAGCCTTGTAGTATAGTTTGAAGTCAGGTAGCGTGATGCCTCCAGCTTTGTTCTTTTGACTTAGGATTGTCTTGGCAGTGCGGGCTCTTTTTTGATTCTATATGAACCTTAAAGCAGTTTTTTTCCAATTCTGTGAAGAAACTCATTGGTAGCTTGATGGGGATGGCACTGAATCTATAAATTACCTTGGGCAGTATGGTCATTTTCATGATATTGATTCTTCCTTTCATCCATGAGCATGGAATGTTCTTCCATTTTGTTTGTAACCTCTTTTATTTCAATTGGAGCAGTGGTTTCTAGTTCCTTTGAAGAGGTCCTTACATCCTAGTTGGATTCTAGGTATTTTGAAGCAATTGTGAATGGAAGTTCATTCATTATTTTTTGGTTTTCTGTTTGTCTGTTACTGGTATAAGGGCACGTTACTTATTTTCAAGACATTACCTGTAACTGAGATCAAAGCAAAGGCCATCAGCTAAGGAGATTTTGGGCTGAGATGATTGGGTTTTCTAAATATACAATCATGTCATCTGCAAACAGGGACAATAATTTGACAAGAAATGGGGAAAGGATTCCCATTTTTAATAAATGGTGTACTGGAAATTTTCAGCCACACAAGTAGAAAAGCTGAAACTGATCCCTTTCCTCACTCCCCTTATATGAAAATTAATCTCAAGATGGATTAGAGACTTAATGTTAGACCTAATTATAAAACCCTAGAAGAAAACCTAGGTAATAATTATCTCGTGAACATAGGCATGGGCAAGACTTCATGTCTAAAACACCAAAAGCAACGGCAACAAAAGCCAAAATTGACAAATGGATCCACAGAACTAAAGAGCTTCTGCACAGCACAAAAAGAAAACTACCATCAGAGTGAACAGGCAACCTGCCAGGAATGGGAGAAAATTTTGCACCCACTCATCTGACAGCGGCTAATATCCAGAACCTACAAAGAACTCAAAATAAATTTTACGGAGAAAAAAAACAACACCCCATCAAAAGTGTAAGCAAAGGATATGCGAATGACATTTCTCAAAGAAGCAGGTAACAGACATGAAAATGCTCATCATCACTGGCCAATCAGAGAGAAATGCAAATCAAACCAATGAGATACCACCATCTCACACCAGTTAGAATGGCACCAAAAAGTCAGGAAACAAATAACAGGTGCTGGAGAGGATGTGGGAGAAATAGGAACACTTTACACTGTTGGTGGACTGTAAACTAGTTCAACCACTATGGAAAACAGTATGGTGATTCCTCAAGGATAGAACTAGAAATAAATATATGACCCAGCCATTACACAAGAAGAGTGTCAGCAATCATGCTGCTTAAAGACACATGCACGATGTTCATTGTGGCACTATTCAATAGCAAAGACTTGGAATCAACCCAAATGTCCATCAGTGACAGAATGGACTATGAAAATGTGGCACATATATACCAAGTGTAATACTATGCAGCTATAAAAGGATGAGTTTGTGTCCTTTGTAGGGACATGGATGCAGCTGGAAACCATCATTCTCGCAAACCATCGCAAAGAACAGAAACAAACACCATACCTCACCTCATAGGTGGGAACCTGGAACATGAGATCACTTGGACTCGGGAAGCAAGGAACATCACACACCGGGGCCTATCATGGGAGGGGGGAGGGGGAGGGGGAGGGACGCATTGGGAGTTATACCTGATGTAAATGATGAGTTGATGGGTGCTGACGAGTTGATGGGTGCAGGACACCAACATGGCACAAGTATACATATGTAACAAACCTGCACGTTGTTCACATGTACCCTAGAACTTAAAGTATAACAATAAAAAAATAAAAAAATAAAAACCTGTCAAGAATACAGCTCTTGAATGAATGTTGTATGAGTAAGTGAGGCAAGGGTAGAAATTGGATTAAAAATGGTATTATCAATTATCTTAAACATACTTTAGGAAAAAGTTCTAGTTTAAAAGGGTAAAACTTTTTAATAGGTTATTTACAACTCTTACAAGAGAGAAATCAAAAATAAATTTTAATGGTCCCTGTGAAACTTAATTTCCTATACTGAATGCTTTTCAGGGTTTCCATTGCTATTTCTGGGGGATGGGTACAAGGGAGGAGAGGGAAAGGAGAAATGAAATACATCAGAAGACTTACCAGAATCAGGTTGTAATGTAGTAAGAAAAAAGAAAACAGCAATTTTTGGCGTAATGTGCTTTTTGTGATATTCCTTCATATATTTTTGGCTATTTCTGAGGGGATTACTGATTCCTCAGGCGTATCAGATAACCTTAGCAAAAAGAAATGTATTTTCTCCTACAACACTTATTCTGCAATTTCACCTTTTCAATACAATGAAAACAATGAATTTTTTGATAATGCCATTTCTATATATCCACATAATTTCTCATAAATATTTTTTTTTTTTTTCTTGAGACGGAGTCTCTCTCTGTCTCCCAGGCTGGAGTGCAGTGGTGCCATCTCGACTCACTGCAAGCTCCGCCTCCCGGGTTCACGTCATTCTCCTGCCTCAGCCTCCCGAGTAGCTGGGACTACAGACGCTCGCCACCACACTGGGCTAATTTTTTGTACTTTAGTAGAGACGAGGTTTCACCATGTTAGCCAGGATGGTCTCGATCTCCTAACTTCATGATCTGCCCGCCTTAGTCTCCCAGAGTGCTGGGATTACAGGCGTAAGCCACCACACCTGACCTCTTACAAATCTTGTAACATTGCTACAAGATTGATATACAATAACAAAGGCTAAATGAGGGGATAGATACCCCATCTTCCATGATACGATTATTACACATTGCATACCTGTATCAAAACATCTTATGATCCCATTAATATATATACCTACTGTGTACTAACAAAAATTAAAAATTAAAAACGAATTTATACACAATTACACAATCATTCACATTTCCCAGGGCCTTTTCCAATCTGGAACCTTAATAAAAATTTAAAAGCTGAAGTTCAATTCAAGTAATCTCTAAATTGGCTGAGCTGTTTTCTATGCTACTCATATTTTCACACCAGATGTGGGACACAAAATGATTTAAAATGTGAGGCAATATTGGTTAAGGGCAATGTAAGTAAATAGTATTTGTATTATAATAATGATTCAGGTAGTTAAAGAATACAAATGTTAATATGCATGTCATAATGTATAAGATTATTTTAAAATCGGAAGTGAGACTTTACTCAATATAGCGAGCACCTCTAGTATTAGTGATGAAAGGACTACTGAGAATAAGTTTTACACTTTTGATCAAAAGCTTTAAATTTCAAAGCATTTTTTAAATAGCAAAAATGCATAATTCAGTCACTGAATAACAAACAAGAGAAATTATTGAAGTAGATCAATCAAGATGATTAAATGGCAAAGACCTTAAATCATATTTATCTTGGTTCAGAAGGAAAATATGTCTTGAGAAAAACATGCAGATTTAGATATCTCTGTGTTTAAATTAGTCTTTAACTTTCTTATAGGTAAACTGAAATTCTGGAAAAGAAGCTAACTTTAAAAAACAGTGGAAATAGAGACAAGTAAAATAATTCTATATAAATGGCACAAGGCAAACTCTATATTTCTTAGCTTTGGGTTAGGCTGGAAAATTTTACCACATTTTGAAACTAATTATCTTACCATAACAGTGAAATTGTTAAAAGTCCTAAGAATGATTGAGCAGACATATATAGTGTATGCAAAACTGCATTATGTTTCAATATGTGTGTATATTTATGACATTAGTATTTGCTTTAAATCTCTTCTCTAAGATACTGAATTATGAAAGACAGAATTTACTTTATTCTTTCTTTCTTTATTTATTTATTTAGGAGACGGAGTTTCACTCTTGTTGCCCAGGATGGAGTGCAATGGCGCAATCTCAGCTCACAGCAACCTCAGCCTCCCAGGTTCAAGCGATTCTCCTGCCTCAGCCTCCTGAGTAGCTGAGATTACAGGCACCCAACACAACCCCCGGCTAATTTTGTATTTTCAGTAGGGATGGGGTTTCTCCATTGTTGGCAGGCTGGTCTGGATCTCCCAGCCTCAGGTGATCCACCCACCTTGGCCTCCCAAAGTGCAGGGATTACAGGCATGAACGACCATGCCCAGCCTCCTTTTTATGTTTATAACATAAAAAGAAAAATGATAATCATCAAAATAAACTTCTCTATATAGATACTTCAGAAGACACCTTCCTTTTTGTTCTTTTATGTCTGTCATTCAGTCCAGATTTTGCAGACTTATTTGGTAGGCACACTTAAATTTCAAAATCTAAAACTTACAAAAAGTGGTTTTCAATAAATATTTTTAAATATTTTTAAATGTTTACAATAAAGTATATCACTTTTTAAAATTAATATATAAATATATAAGCATATTTATAAATAAGCAAAATGGTAAAATGAATATCTAAAAGGAAATATGGAAGTTGGTCTAAGAATGTCATAATGCTTCCCACACAGACTACTTATTACAGTTTTTAATAAATGAAGCATAGTCTGCTCTTCATAATAAATAATCCTATTATATTTTAATATCATATAGCATACAGTGTTTATTTTCTAAAATGCTTTTCATAAAGTAAAAATGCCATCAATTAAAACAGAAGGCAAAAATCAATGGAATACTATCTTAGATTGTTTAAGCAAAAGCAATGAAAACTAGAATTCTGTATAAAACTATCTTTCAAGAGAGAAGGCAAAATAAAGACAATTTTGGAAAAAAACTATTTTTTTAACACTCAGAAAACCCTTGAAAGAAAGAAACTTTCCCTTAATAAAATGAATGGGATGGAAATCACTTTTCATAGAAAATAAGGAAATTGATAAATACATGGGTAAATCCAAACTGTCACTGACTTTGTGAAAAAAAGAGAGAGAGCAATTAGGGGACTTAAAAACAAAATAAAAATGAAACCTAAGATACAAATAACATGGAATTGATGAGAGGGGTTAGAAATCAGAGATAAACATTTTGAAATCCTTCTACTATTCAGGAGGATTACAAATATATTAAGTAGAGATTGCATTAAGTTAAACACCCATCTTAAAAATTGCAACAATCTGTGTGTGTGTGTGTGTGTGTGTAACTCTGCTCAAATAGTAGAAACTGTTTTAAAATCCAATAAAATGTTTATAAAACTAAGGATGCATTGAGAAAGAAAGCAAGTCTCATTGAATACCAAAGAATCAGTATAATTCAAATCACAACCTATGTCCAAAATACAACATATTAGAAATTCATATTAAAAAAAGAAACTTGAAAAATGTCTTTTTTTTTTTTTGGAGACGAGTCTCACTCTGTCGCCAGGCTGGAGGGCAATGGTGCGATCTCGGCTCACTGAAACCTCCACCTCCTGGGTTCAAGCAATTCTGTTTCAGCCTCCTGAGTAGCTGGGACTACAGGCGTGCACCACCACACCCAACTCATTTTTGTATTTTTAATACAGATGGGTTTTCATCATGTTGGCCAGGATCTCGATCTCCTGACCTTGTGATCCACCCGCGCTGGCCTCCCAAAGTGCTGGGATTACAGGCGTGAGTCACCTCGCCCAGCCAAAAAATGTCTTTTAAATGTGGAAATTAAAGACCTACTTTTAAATAATTCACAAGTAAAAAAGATCATGATAGACATTTCAAAATATGTATAACGATAATAATTACCATAAAAATTTGTGATAAAGAAATACTGCAGTCAAATACATACACTAGGAAATACGAGAGATTAAAAATTAATACACTAAGAATCTGACTCAGAAAAAAAGGAAATGGCCTACATTCACCATATCTATTCAACATAGTACTGGAAGTCAGTACAATCAGACAAGAGAAATCAGAAATGAATCCAAGTCAATAAAGAGGAAGTCAAATCGCTGCTGTTCACTGGTGTGATTGTATACCTAGAAAACCCCAATGACTCATCCAAAAAGTTCACAGATCTGATAAATTAATTCAATAAAGTTTCAGGATACAAAATAAATGTACAAATCAGTAGCATGCTATACACCAACAGCAACCAAGCTGAGAAACAAATCAAGAACTCCATACCTTTTACAACAGTTACAAAAAAATAAATAAATAAATAAAATACTTAGAAATATACCTAACCAAGGAGGTGAAAGATCTCTACAAGGAAAACTACAAAACACTGCTGAAAGAAATCATCAACACCACGAACAAATTGAAACACATCCCATGCTCATGGATGGGAAGAATCAATATTGTGAAAATGACCACACTGCCAAAAGCAATCTACAGATTCAATGCAATTCCCATCAGAGTACCATTATCATTCTTCACAGATCTAGAAAAAACCATCTTAAAATTCATATGGAACCAAAAAAGACCCCATGTAGCCAAAGCAAGAGTAAATAGAAAGAACAAATCAGGAGGTATCACACTACCCAATTTCAAACTACACTATTAGACAAGGCTATAGTTACCAAAACAGCATGGTACTGGTATAAAAATGGGCATGTAGGCAATCCGATTCACTGCCTGGGAGCATGAATGGCTACTGTGCACCAAAAAGTGTAAAGTTGACTCATTAATTCCACTTACAGGGATGTACCCAACGACATATCTACAAAATTACTCATTGAAGCATTATTTATAAACATGTGGGAATATTTAAGTATCAAAAGAGGAAAGAGAAACAAAGTTTCAATATGCTCAAATATTGGATTGTAAGAGAGCAATTAAAATGAGCCAACCAGCTCTAAACGGCTTATTTTTTTACCTTTGGCAAACCACCTAACTTCTTTAAGCTTCCTGTTTGCTGTGTGTTTTAGTCTAAAATGTAAATATCAGCTTTACAAAGTGAAATGAAAGAGAGTAAGAAAGGACTTAAGTAAAAGGTATACTACATAAGAGCATGCAAGAAATATCAGATATAATAAAATCTGATCCTTTGTCAGTAAATAGGCATCACTGACATTCTCTGAGAAAAAAAGGGATGAGAACCAAACATATGATTTGAGAATATTAAGTAAATATTTATTAAAACCTTTAAAACCCTTTACACCTTTAAAACTTTGCCTTTCGGGCAGCCAAGTAGGTATGAGAATTAACCAAAGAGGGTTCAGTTATCAATAAACAGGTAATTATAAAAGAGACTTTAGTAATATGGATTAAGAAATATGCTTCATTCCAAAAAGAAAAAAGAAAAAAGAAAAAACAACAAAGAGGCAAAGGACCAATTGTTTTTGTTTGTTTGTGAAACTCTCACCCAGGCTGGAGTGCAGTGGTGCATACTTGACTCACTGCAACTTCCACCTCCTGGGTTCAAGCGATTCTCCTGCCTCAGCCTCCCAAGTAGCTGGGATTACAGGTGCCCGCCATCACACCTGGCTAATTTTTGTATTTTTAGTGGAGACAGGGTTTCACCATGTTGGCCAGGCTGGTCTTGAACTCCTGACCTCCAATGATCTGCCGGTCTCTGCCTCCCAAAGTGCTGGGATTACAGGCGTGAGCCACAGCACCTGGACAGACCAACTGATTTTTAATAAAAATAAACAGGACTTATACTGAGGTACCCTCTAAAATTATGACTTTTATTAACTTTCTTCCCAGTTTTCATTTTGTGCTAAATGAAAGCTTCAGATGACTCCAAGGGAGTATGAAAATTGGGAAATGGATGAACTCTGTCCTGTTTCTTCAGGAGAGTAAGACTGATTTTTTTTTTTTTGAGACGGAGTCTCGCTCTGTCGCCCAGGCTGGAGTGCAGTGGTGCGATCTCGGCTCACTGCAAGCTCCGCCTCCCGAGTTCACGTCATTCTCCTGCCTCAGCCTTCCGAGTACCTGGGACTACAGGCGCCCGCCACCATGCCCGGCCAATTTTTTGTATTTTTAGTAGAGACAGGGGTTTCACCGTGTTAGCCAGGATGGTCTCGATCTCCTGACCTCATGATCCGCCCGTCTCGGCCTCCCAAAGTGCTGGGATTACAGGCATGAGCTACTGCGCCTGGCAGGAAATGTATTTTTTTAATACTCAGTCTCTTTATATGAGAAGAAAATAATTTTGGATATAAAGGCGACTTCTAATAGCACTATTAAGTTATCATGAAAAGACAACTTAGAATGTTTTTCAGAGGGAATATTAATCTGAGAAGTTCTAGTTTCCCACAGACTATTTCTGTTAACCTTCAAAAGAGATAGTGAGGCATTTGAACTTAGATCAGAAAGAATGTGTGGGAAAATCTTAGGCAGTATTCTGAAACACCTAACAAGGAGCAAAAGAGGCAATAGGCCCCTTTTGGTTGGACACAGCCTACTTGCCCCTTATATGAAAGTTCTGGCTCTCAATACAACATTGAGAATAAATAAAATACAACCAACTTAAAAATGCTATAAAAACAATCAATGAGGGTCAAGTAAATCTAACTCAGATTAGAAAGTTAATCAATTACCCAGCTAACAGGTACCTGGGACAACTTGTGGAGGTAAAGAAAACACTGGAGAGCACTGAATAATGAGTGTTCATTTGGAAGAGGAACTTAATGAAAAAAATATGTACAAATAAAGTGTGTAAGTGCTTAAAGCTAGAAGATGTCTTGACTTAAACACCTAGAAAAAAAGCCATATTTAATAAGAAAAATCTGAAACAAATATTAAAAGGTTCAGGAATATTTGTCTAATAAAATTTCTCCCCAACTCCAGTTGTGAGGCACAGGGATTATTCAAAGAAAAGATCTGCAAAGCCTATTTTAGGAAATAATTGTATTCACTGATGTCAGGTTTTAAAATGTCATTGGCACTAAAATTCATTTTCCAATGGAAAACGTAAAGAAAGTCAATTAATTTTTATATATAGAAAGAGGTAATAGATATATAAACATGTTTATGTGTTTTAGAAATAAAAATACTTTATAAATAGAAAAAATTTAAATAAATTTCTAGTATATTTAAATATTTAGCTATTCACAAATCTTTACTGCTATTTACTCTAAGAACTGTAGTTGAAAAGAGACTAATACAGAAATATCAAGACATGCTGACCACCTCAGAAAGAAGGAAGCAGTGGTGGTTTTTCTTTTTTCTTCGTTAAGGCATTTAATTCAATGTTCAACATACAACAGGTACTTAACAAATATTTGGTGATATTTTAGGTCTCTTTTTAAAGAAAATTGAAAAACATTGATTTGTATTTTTATTACTTTTTATTATTATTAACCCACTTTATTATTAGTAGTAACCTGCCCTTACAGAAGTTTTTCTTCTGTACACAATCTAGTATCACACACAAAAAAACTAAGTTAAGTCCACTCTATAAATACCTATAACTTACATTACAGGAGCTCAAAAGTAACAGAAATAGACATAGGCGCACAGTTGACGCCTAATGAAGGAAAAGTGAGTCTATGCCACCATCTAGTGGCTGTAGAATAATAAAGCACCAAAAGAAAGTATACCCAGGGATGTAGTACAGAATATAAGCATCTAGAGTTTACATGTAGAGCTACTGCCCTACTATTCAGTTGGGCCACCGTTGGCACTACCTGGCCTATTCGGTTGGGCCAGAATTGGGTCTACCTGCTTGCTTCTGCATAAGTCTGACCTTTGAAAAAACCAAGCAGGAACACCACCAAGTAGATTGTTTCCTTTGCTCACCTCATACAATTTCCACCATCTTTCAATGGATACCTATTTGTTATGAAAGGCAAAAAAAAAAAAAAAAAATGCATCTTCACACTCATCAGACCAGATGGGCAATAATAAAAAATTGGTCAGGAAAACCTCATAGACTGCTATCAAACAGTCTAGCACTATGTAGTGAAGATGAATATGTACCTCACTGATTACCCAGCAATTCCACTCCTGGGTATGTAATCCAGAGTAGTGATTTGTAATCTCCAGTACACAGATCCTGAGTGAATCTATGAATAGAATTCAGAGAGTCTGATAAGTTGGAGGGATAACAGTTCTGTCTTTATTGGCACCAACTTCTAACTAAAATTAACAATTTCCTTTGTTTATGAAGGTAGGCAACAAACTACAATATTAGCAGGACCTGTGACTTTGTAACAAATAAATATCATAGATAACGTCAAATTCCATTTATAGTTGTTGCAAATACACAAAAATTTCTTCCACACTTATCACTACTTCAAAATTACATCTTTTACCCCCACCATTAGATACTGTTATTTAGTGCCCTAATAAAGAAGCGTGTCTATTTCTTTTTTAAAAGTTTTCTTTTACATTTCATTATTCTAGTCCAATTTTTCATATTTGTTTTTTGGATTTTGATTATTCTAGTTCAAGTTTTTTTCACTGTATTTGTTTTCTTTGCAACCCTATGTATTTGTTACACATTTAAAAACATTTGGGGTCCATAGGCTCACAAGATTTTGAAAGGACTTTAAGACACAATAAAAGATTAGTAATACCTGCCCTAGAGAAATTATTCTGGCAGAACCAGGAGACATCTACAAATAAATTCAAACAGCTTTGTTTATAATCATCAGATGGACAAAACAACAAGGTATTTTCATGTAATAGAATATCATATAAAAGGGATGTGAATTATTACAACTGCATTAATGTGGGTGATTTACAAAATCCTAAAGTTACAACTAAAAATTATGTAAAAAAAAATAAAATTAGTTAATAAACAATCTAAAACAGGCAAACCAAAGCAATATACTCTTTAGAGTTATATACAAATGTAGTTGAATTATTTCAGAAAAAATCAATGTAATAACACAAAATTTGGGATCATGGTTATTTGAGGGAATTGGAGGAGACGGTGGTAAGAAGCATGTATTAACATGTATTGAGCTTTTGAGTTGCTGGCAATACCCTTTTTCTTAAGCCTTGTGGAAAGAGCACAGATATTCACTTTATTATTATTCCTTAAAGTGTACAGATATTTCATGTACACTTTCGTACCTATGATAAATGTTTGATGTTACCTTCTTAGGTCATCTCTGTCTATCCAATCCAAAATAATTACCCAGTTACTCTATATCATATGAGCTTATTTTAATAATCTAGTTTTTTTGGTATGATTTTTCTAGCTTTGAATTATCTATCCTTTGGACTATTTGTCAGAATGTCAGAATATGCAACAATAATTTTCAAAATATTTATTCTATACATTTTCCCGGCAGTTTAGGGCTATGTTTTTTAAAATAGCCACAGAACATTACATTTTATTCTGTCTAAAAGCTATTTTCCACTACAAATCTAAAATTACCTTAATAATCACATATCTTTTAATAATAAATGGTAAACTGAACTGGTTTTACAATTGGGCTTCAAAGTCTGTGCCACTTTGTAGCAATGAACCTGAGAAAATTCTCTCTTCGGACTTCACCTTTCTCATTTACAAAACAGAGATAAAGCTTAACTCACAGTATTTTGACGATATTTAAAACCCGTGAGAAAGTGAATAGGAGAATATTTTAGCTACTTAGTAGCACTTGACAATGTTTAGCCATCTCTAAATTGTAGCCATGAATTTTGCCCCATCTGTATTTTTCTCTTGGAAGTTCTCTGTATCTTTCTGCTGAATGGATGCAGTTTATGATGAGACTAGAGAATGGCAAAGCCACAGGGTAGAAGCCTGGCTCCTTAATTTACTGGGTATAGAAGAGCTACCTGCCAACTAGAAAAACCCACTTTGTATTCTTATAAAAAATAAAACCCTATAGTGTTTGAGTAATAATACACTTTTTTGTGTGTTGATTTGCAAGAGCTATTTAGTCTACCCTAATTAACATATAGTTAAAAGATACTATCAAATGCTGAGTGTTCCGACCTTCTTCCCTCCTCAGCCTCAGGAAACTGGCAGCAAGGCTTTTCCCACACAGATAGGATACTGGAAGTTTCCCGTCCCTAACACCGACTACACAAATAAATAACTTGCAGATAACAGTTTGGGGGAGGGGATACAGCCTTCAATGAAATACCCAGGTCAGATCACCTCACAGTGAAGCCCACTATTTGAAGAGATTCACTTGTGCTTATAGTGCTTTTAACATTTTTTCTCACCCCAAAACATACTTTTAATGTAAACATCAATAGATGCAGGAAGGAAAGTGTATATTGAGGGAGTGGTATGAAGAAACCTAAATCCTAAATATCCAAGTCAATAGCTAGAATCCTAAGCACTTTTAGAATTCCTCTAGCACTTTTATTCTTCGTATCTTACTGTATTTTTCTTTATAGTATTTGACAAGCCCTGATATATTTACTCTTCATTTGTTTATCTGTTTCCTCCAACCTGGATGTTCCAAGAGGACGGGACTTTGAATTTTGCTCAATTCTGTACCCATTTCTGGAAAAGTGCCTGGAAATGGAAGGAATTTAGTAAATATCTGTTGAATAAATAAATGGATTGGCAATTACAGGGTTAAAAAAAGGTCTAATAAAATAATTTACTCCTACAGATCTGATACAAATGATTTCTTTAGTCTTGCACGGTTACAAATGGCTGTCTCTCTTCTGGAAAAACTGAGGCAACCCTTCCGAAATAACTAATTTTAAAAAGCCTCCCTTCCTGTGAACAGACAATTCCAAAGCTCTTCCACAAGGCACAACCAATACAACCACAGGTCATGGGCCTATAATACCTACCTAGTCCTCATGATGTAAGCAATATTACATTAATGTGTACAATAATGTAATTATTAGCAAGAATAATGTAAACATTAATATAGATTACTGTAAATTAATAATGTAATTACTGTAAATTAATTAACGTAAGCACTATTAGATGCAGGATGACAAGTGAATTTGGGGGCAGTGGCATCTATGAGACAGACATAAATCCTCATCTGCCACAGAAGGAAGTCAACACATACTATCCATAACTGAAAATGCAAGAAGCAGCAGAAAATACTTCTTACTTAAAAATACGGAAACAAGCATTAAATGAAACAGCTTAAAATGCTGAAAGGTGGTTACTCTGGGAACTAATACTCCAGGACTGGGAGGACTAGACCAGGGTATGTTTAACTTTGACTTTTCTGTATCAGGCTCGGGGCTGCCATTTCTCCGAGTTCGTGGAAAATTTAATCTAAACCTTATAAGATGGAGAACACATTTATTGCAGAGAGGTCAGGCTCAAATAACACGTCTATCACAACATCTAAAACTTAAAAAACCTCCACGAGTTTAAATACAAAGCACTGCACATGCACGCACTCAACACCTCTCCTTCCTTCTCCACGGACAACACACCCACAACCTCCGCACATTTACCAATCTACACAACTGAGCATTGGAGCAAATGAGGTGAGGGCCCAGAAAGTTGCAGCAGGAACGATCCGAGCCTTCAGTTAATTCTAACGTCACTTCTAACGTTTGGGGCAAGAACGTTTCAGGAAACCAAGGGGGACCAACGCCGGAGAGAAAGGCAACAAGCTACTGGACCCGCCGCGCCTCCCGCGCCGGGGTGGAGCTGACCCCGCAGAGCCCCGCCCCAGCCCGCGTCTGCCAATGGTCCAGGAGCCGCTCCTTTCCACTCGGGAAACCTTCAGAGGAGTCTCAGAAAGGACACGGCTGGCTGCTTTTCTCAGCGCCGAAGCCGCGCCATGCTAGTCCTCAGAAGCGCCCTGACTCGGGCGCTGGCCTCACGGACCCTGGCGCCTCAGGTACCGGCCGCGGGGGCGCGCAATCCTTCACCCGAGGGGAGGGCAGGGGTTGTTCCGGGATGGTGCGAGTCATGCGCATGCGCTCTCCGCCACACGCGCCCAGATTTGGGGTCCCGCGCCGCCGCCGAGGCTCTAGCGCGAGACCGGGAACCCCGAGACAGTGGTCCGCGGGACGCACGTGAGGAGGAGGCCGCTGCTAGGGGAATACCCCCAGCCGGGGTCGTCTCGCGGGCAGTCGCAGTAAGAGGGCTTTTCTAGCCTGGCTGCCACACCCACCAGGACACTCCCATGGCGCCGCTGCAGCGTTTTTGCCGCCCAGCTAGGTCGCGGCTGCGGCCCAGGGAGCGCTCCCACGTTGTCACCTGGCGCTGTCGAGCCGCCGGTGGAGTTGTGGCTTTCCAAGCCTCCCCCCTCTCTAGACATCAGCTTGAAGGAGGGGAGGGAATTGCCAACCAGCCGCTCGCAACGAAACCGGCCGCCCCCTTTTAAATGAAACACAACTTCCGAGCATTTCGCGGAGACCCTTGAAAAGGAGGCCCAGGGTCCCGGTGGGGCTGGACCCTGCCCGCCACCCGCGCTCCGTGTGGCCGCTCCCCCTAACCAGGTGGGACTGGAGCCTCCTATCAAATAGGACGATGACAGACTCTTTTAACCTTAGATGAGAAGTGGACATTCTGCCCTAACTTTCGGGAGTGGCCTATTCTGTGGCTCCAGCCTAGAAATTTCTTTTCCTTTTCATGTGTAGGACTTTACTCCTTTATGAAGGGGCAGGATAGGAAGGGGAGTAACCTATCCTAGAGACAGACTGAGGAACACTAAAGAACAGCAGCTAATGTCCATTCACCCCGGATTAACAATGCAGTCTTCACCCTAATGAATCTCCAGTGGCGCAGGGCCAGGAATTACGTCCTTATGGCATGATTCTAAACTTTGAGTTTTTAAAAATGTCCATCAGTTGTTCTCTTGTAAGTGAAGTGGAGGTCGTTGCTGGTGGGAATGATCCCTAACTTGGAGATAAGGGAGAATGGACGACTCATGATTTCTGCCCTAGTAGTTAAAAGTCATACCTGCAGCAAAATTCTCAACTCCCATCCGGGCCCCCCACCATACCCTGCTCCCCTGCGGTCTTCCTTCTCTGGCACCACCAGTCTACACCTCTCTCTCTCTCACTGTAGGTTCCCTACTATATATTAATACTGTCAAAAATTGTAAAAATGTGTTCCTTTGATGAACTATGTTATCCTCCAAATACAAATTCCTCGAATCAACCTGAAATCTAGTTGTCACAAATGCCCCATTGGCCTATCTCCTGATATATTTTATTATAATAATTTTGAAATTATGGATACTAGGCACTTGTTTCTCTACCAACATTGTTACTAGAGTTTGGTTTAAAAGCACAAAAAGAGTGTCCATGAAAGTCAGGGGCAGCTGCAGTTGTTTTTGTTGGTAGGCTTAGTCATTTGAGCAATAAGAATATAACTCAGACACGAACAGAATTAACTCTAGATAATTATTATTAAGCCTTTTCATACACAGTTACATAATTTTGTATTTTGTAAACAAATATATCAGAGCAAAAGCCTACTGCTTTCAGACAGACATACTGGCTAGTCAATATAAGCCCTAATTTGTCCATAGCTTTGTAGGTATCAAAACTGTCTTAATAGATTATTCTGGTGTAATCAACTTCAAGAAATGGCACATGCTAATCAAACTTACATAAGATGGATTTATAAGAATATCACGAGTGCCTGTGTGTATACCATGCATGTATATATATATGTGGGGGTGTGTGTGTGTATACATATTACACATAGATACCTACATAGAGGATAACCTTTGGTGAGGTATTTCTTACAGAAAGTTCAACCAGAACACAAATTAGAAATTTACAGTGAGTGTATGACTATTACAAAAGGAATTAATGGTTCTTAAGCGATATTTTTATCAATGTGGTATAAGTGGATTCATTAAATGTTGTTCACATTGCATCGTAATTAGAAACTAATAATCAGAAAATTGTGACTCTGAATTTTTTTTCTCAGCATTCATGTTCTACCACTATATTACAATACAATTGGATAGGTCAGAGCTTTTTGTTGCATTAGTTACATTCCAGTCCTATTTTTGATCAGTGGTTTACTTCATTGCATTTAGGAAATACTTTGACCTGAATTGTAATTTCCATTTTTTTCAAGAACCTAAAAGAGTTTTCTGCTAGTAAACATTTTTTTTCATTATGCCTGCAAAAAGTTACTTGCGTAGTTAATAAAGTTCTTTGATGTGCATAACTGTAACACATATGCTTTTGACTAAAGATGCAATATTGGCTAATAGGAAAACTTTTGTAAATTTGTTAGAATCCTAATTGTAGTTCTTGGATAAAGAAGTACCATTAAGATCTCAGCGCCTTCTTATGAGCAATTTCTGAAAAAGTGGCTAAAGTTGACAGTGAGCCCCCACTAGGAAACAGTAACATACACTCAGCATATTTAAGAGTAGTTGTCTTTATTGACGCCTCTATGTAAACAAATATATATGGGAGGCAGGAGAATAGGGCCTCAAGGCAGGGGACCTAAGGACTTCCTAGAACTAAAACACTTCAGCTATGACAAGAAATATCATCTTCATTTACATAGGGTGTACACAGAGTAAATGACTTTGTAACTTTACGTCATCCTCTTCATTTATATATGGCTTACACCAAGTAACCAGTGGGACACCTCTAGAGGGTACTGAAATCCCAGAAAATTCTGTAACCAGGCCTCCTAAGCCACTTGCTCAGGCCCACTCCTACCCTGTGGAGTGTGCTTTCATTTTCAGTAAATCTCTGCTTTTGTTACTGAATTCTTTCCTTGCTTTGTTTGTGCGTTTTGTCCAGTTCTTTGTTCAAACACCAAGAACCTGGACACCCTCCATCGGTAACATACTGAGAATTGACAACAGAAGTACAAACATGAGTAATGAGTCTATGAATGTCCCTTATACCAGATTCAGATTTGGTTTTAACACAGTATAATGAATCCTTTCTTCTCAAGGTATTTACATTTGTCTTATCTTCTTCAGGTGTGCTCATCTTTTGCTACAGGACCCAGACAATACGATGGAACATTCTATGAATTTCGTACTTATTACCTTAAACCCTCAAAGATGAATGAGTTCCTGGAAAATTTTAAGAAAAATGCTCATCTTCGGACAGCTCACTCTGAATTGGTTGGATACTGGAGTGTAGAATTTGGAGGCAGAATGAATAAAGTGTTTCATATTTGGAAGTATGGTAAAGAGTCATCCAGTTTTGGCATTCAGTATAGATTTTCATTCTGTTAAATGTAACATAAAACTTAGTTCTTGGATCTATATTATTATAGATACATACAGGATAACTAAGACTTTTGAAAAGCAATACCAAAAAAGTAAATTCAGTTCTTATTCTTCCCAGTGGTATACCTCTAACCCCTTACTTAAACATTACATTATATTACATTATAAATTGGAAGACATGGCGTCTCATATATCAAGCCATAAAATTGAGAACTAGACTTTAAACCTCAGAAAAATGTTAAAATGGTTTGCTGTAAAGACAGTTCATCAAAAATTTAGAGCAGCAATTTTTAAAGTCCAAGTGGGTTAAGATCAGAAAAGGAAAGGAGAAGTACCTTTTCTTTTTTTGAAGCTAGGGGACTGTATATCAGTATTTTAGCAGAAATACTTCAGCCATTTAAGGGACTTTACGGATATGGAGGTTTATAGGGGATGATGGTTAACTTTCAGTCCTCACTGAACTCTGAGATTTAATAATTCTGTTATGTTTACAGACCACATTTGTTTCATATCTGTACCCCCAGAGTTTTGAAGAATTCACTGTTACACTACTCTAGGGAGGTAAAAGAAAAGGAATGAGGGAGAGTTCTTCCCGTGTTGAAACTAACCTACGCCTGGTTTAGTAGAGGAAGGAGAATAAGTTATAAGAATGCCCAGAATGCTTGTTACTCCAGTGTCTACATCAGGACATGATGATACCTAAATAATTTTTAATAATTTCATTTAGTGTTTGGTTTAGGGTTTTTCCCTGTTACAATAGAAAAAGCCCCATTAAAATACAATTTATGCTTTAGATGTGGTACAAGTTGTATCACAGCCCATTTAAAAAAACTAAGTTCTGATATACCTCACTTAAGTTGTAAGATAGGTATTCTTCCTTATCCCAATGTAAACCATATGAAACTCTCTTACCATTAGTATTATGAGGTCCTAACAGTAAATATAGTACTAGGCCCATATGTTGGCAAATGTATATAACTGTTTGGGTAACTTAAATAGAAGAAAAATAAGTGCTGGGGAGAAAGAATGGATGACGATAAGAGAATCAGCATTATTTCTTTGAAATCTATTTGTTCAAAGGAGAAGAGGCTTAAAAAGTACAGTTTAACTTCACTCATGTTAAATTTGATTCAAGGTGTTTTAACTTCACTCGTTAAATTTGATTCAGGGTGTATCTGGACTTGACTACCCACCACCACCAAAGGAAAACAGTCTTTCTCTAAACTAGCACTGTCAGTTAAATGCCTCAATCAAGTAAGAATAGTTCATATATACTGAGTATTAACTAGGTGCCAACTACTATTCTAAACTCTTTTCATGTGTTAATTTAATCCTCATACAACCCTGGAGGTAGATGTCTTATTATCTCAATTTCACAGAAACTGAGGCACAGAAAGATTCAATAACTTAACCTAATTCACAAAACTGCCTACTACGTGGTCGAGCCTATAAAGCCTATTATGTGACATTACAATTAGTTTGCATTTCTGCTGCCCTTTTTGTCCTTGAGCAACTTCAGGGCAGATGGTCACATCTGTTTAGTTGGTGTCGCCAAAGGCCTAACGCAAGGTTCTTATATGGCATCAATGACCATTGCTGATTTGAATGAAATCCAGAAAAGTACAGGTGATTTAAAACTGAATTTTTAAATTTTTCCTTATTCTTTTCTTCCCACAGATAATTTTGCTCATCGAACTGAAGTTCGGAAAGCCTTGGCCAAAGATAAGGAATGGCAAGAACAATTTCTCATTCCAAATTTGGCGCTCATTGATAAACAAGAGAGTGAGATTACTTATCTGGTACCATGGTGCAAAATAGAAAAACCTCCAAAAGAGGGTAAGTCCTTCCTTCTTAGTCACTGAGTTTTGATGAACAAAATACTAAAGAACTTAAGTGATATAAACTGAAGTTCCTTTGGAAAAAAATAAAATTAATCCTTTGTTTTATATAGGAACATACAGTGATTGTTGAGGTAAAAATAAATGGGTGCTCTTACCCCATCCTTTAAAAAAATGAGCATAAAATAATGAGATATTTTTCAGATTGAGACCTTGCAGATTTGTAAGCTTAACTGTGTTATAGAAAAAGCTGACATGGTCAGTAGAAGTTGAGAATTTGTGCACTGGGAGCAGGGAACGTGTTGATAGGTAAGGGATAGCGTATGAAGTTTTGCCATAATTTTAAAATAATATGATCTTTAAAATGTGAAAGTATTTCCATAAATTATAACTAATCTTAAATCATTAAATACAGCTTTGCTTATAACATTGACTATTTGGGGGAAACAGATTAAGTGAAACTGCCAAGCTATATTACTTTAGTCTAACTTTTTTGTCTTCTTTCTTGTTTCTCAGTTTGAAAGTAATTGCTTAAGATTTGTCTTCTTGCTGATTTCACTTCTTGCTGACTTAAAGAAACTATTACCTCAATCCAGTTTTAAACAAAGGTCAGATTAGAAAAGCATAAACTCATTTAAATGTTATTTTACTTCCCCCATTATTCCCAACTTTGTAGTGTATTTAGGTTACAAAAAATTTACAAACTCTTCTTTGGATCTTTACCTACTTAGGTGTCCCCTCAGTTCTCAGTACTATCTAAATAAAATAGTTCACTTCTCTGACAGTGTCAAATCTTAGTTCTCCTCCTCTGTGTACATCATTGCTTGGAAATTTTTGCATGTTTTTCCTACTTGTCCCAGAGTTTCTTTCTCTCCACCAGCTCTATACTTCTGTCCAAAGTGTACAATACTTTTCAAGTATTTACCTGGATATTTAGGACAAATAAAACCATCTCTTTAGGTTTGGTTTTTTTTCCTACAAAATTCATAGACATCACTTCGGGTCCACTCTTTCCTTTGCTGTTCCTGTTAAAAATGGAAACTTATAGGGAGAAATTATATGAAGAAAAACATAGTGGAAATTGGAAAGAATGAAAACATAGATTGGAAAATTCTTCTTTTATTCTTTTATTTTCTAAAAGCATAGACTCATGCAGCTCAAAATTCTATTTCATTATACATTCTCAACAGTTTTTTAACAAATTTTATCGATTAAAAATATTTTAGATAATAGTTTATAATAGCTTCCAGTTCTTTTTCTTTGTCATCTGCATGATTAAGCATAACAACTCACTCTTAAACATGGGCAAGGACTTTCTAAGCATAAAAGCAAAGAAAGACAGTGCAAATATAATAAACATGTCTACATAATACATATGCATGTCTCATCCTCCAAATCTGTGTGTGTAGATAGTGAAAGACTTTTCACTGAGAAACGTGATTAGATATTGCTTGAATGTTTTCTGAAAAATTCTTTTTCTCCCTATTCCAGGAGTCTATGAACTGGCCACTTTTGAGATGAAACCTGGTGGGCCAGCTCTGTGGGGTGATGCATTTAAAAGGGCAGTTCATGCTCATGTCAATCTAGGCTACACAAAACTAGTTGGAGTGTTCCACACAGAGTATGGAGCACTTAACAGAGGTACAGTTGTCCATTTCTTCTTATATGAAATTGTAATATATATTGTGACCTAAGTTCCTTGGGTCAGTTTCTCTCTTTCTCATTATAGAGTATATTTTATTATTTATTGCCAAATGTTTAGTTTTTTGTAATTTTTAAAATTGAGAAAATCTGTTTTACATCTTATTTATGTAGAATGTTAACTTATGAAACCTTTTTCAAATACTGAATAACTATTTTCCCTGATACATCAAAATGATTAAAATTTTTAAACTGAAGGAACCTCAGCTGGGCACAGTGGCTCAGGCCTGTAATCCCAGCACTTTGGGAGGCCGAGGGGGGCGGATCACCTGAGGTCAGGAGTTGGAGACCAGCCTGGCAAATATGGTGAAAACCCATCTCTACCAAAAATAGAAAAAATTAGCCAGGCATGGTGGTGGGGGCCTGTAATCCCAGCTACTCTGGAGGCTGAGGCAGGAGAATCACTTGAATCCAGGAAGCGGAGGTTGCAATGAGCCAAAGTCGTGTCATTGCACTCCAGCCTGGGCGACAAGAGCAAAACTCCATCTCAAAAACTAAAAATAAAAAATAAATAAATGAAGGAACCTCAAGAAATAATCTGTTACTTTCATCATTTCTTTTTCCTCTGAATGTACTTTTACTGATTTTTTTTTAAATAATATTACTTGGGGTAGGGAGATTATCTCTAAGTAAAAAGGTAATATATGTTTTATATAAAAATTAAAGCCCCTCATAAAAATTTACCCATTTTCCACCACAGTTTTATATATATCTATATAGATATAGTAAATATATATATATAGAGAGAGGTAAATTTATATATGGATATATTTATTTAATAAAACACATATTTGGGGTATTTAACTTCTAATGTTGAAAAACATTTCAATCAGAATTTCAAGATTTGTGGCAAATTCAGAAAAACATTTGTAAAGTTTATCTGAAAGGATAAAAGAACCGAAGAGGCAGCTCACACCTGTAATTCCAGTGCTTTTGGGAGGCTGAAGCTGGAGGATTGCTTAAACCCAGGAGTTTGCAACTAGCCTGGGCAACACAGCTTATCTCTACAAAAAAAAAAATTAAGAATTAGTTGGGCATGGTGGTAAACACATGTAGTCCTAGCTACTTGGGAGGTGGAGGTGGGAGGATCTCTTGAGCCAGGATTTCAAGGCTGCAGTGAGCTATGATTGCACCACTGTACTCCAGCCTCTGAATGACATAGTAAGACCCTGTCTCTTAAAAAAAAAAAAAAAAAAAGGTAACAAAGAAAGGATAAATGTCTAAGAATAGCTAACAAATATTTGAAAGACTCATCATAATATCCTGTTGCCTTTCTATTATCTATGTCCAATGGACATCTCAAACCTAATATACCCATCTTTATGCAGAAATTCAACTTTTTGTAATAATCTATCATAAGAAAATAGAATATATAAAAATAGATGTATATTCAGGTTGGAAAATACATGGAGGAGAAACTGTTATGAAAATTATTAGATGCCTGTCTCAGACCATATGTGAAAATAAAGTCAAGCTGGATTGTGTATTTTAATGAAAAAAATTTAATCCATAAAATTGGTAAAACAAAATGTAGATGAATTTATTTAATAATGTGGATTGGGACTATATTTGTAAGCCAAAAGCAAATGAAGAAACTATGAAGAAAAAAAAAATCAACTTATGATTTTATTATACAAAGGCTCAAACTTTCTGGATGCCTGAAAATCACCATAAATGAAATTCAAAGGCAAAAATAAAAATAAAAATTTATGCAAAAGTAGACATGCACATGGCTACTAAATATATATTAAAGAAAATGCATATTAAAACAATAATGAGATGCCATTTATTTACCTAATAAAAGGCATACTTACATGGATATAGTATTAGGTCAGGAAAAAATAAGTACTCAAATACTGTGCAGGGTTCGTATTAGCTTAATCTTTCCCCAAAATTTGACAATACAAATAAAAGCCTTATTTTTATTGTTTTTGCCAGTATTACTTCTAGAAAATATGCCTGGGTGTGTATGTGTATAGGTGTGCTAAATTATATAGAAAAGAAATTTGAAAGTATATAACATTCATAGTAGTCATATTTCAGTGAGATAAATGGTTAAGTCTCTAGGTTAATATTCTTTTTTTTTTTTTTTTTTTTTTGAGATGGAACCATGCTCTGTGAAGTGCAGTGATGCGATCTCAGCACCCTGCAACCTCCGCCTCCCTGGTTCAGGAGATTCTCCTGCCCCAGCCTCCCAAGTAGCTGGGATTACAGGTGTGTGCCACCACGCCGAGATAATTTTTGTATTTTTCGTAGAGACAGGATTTCACCAGGCTGGTCTCAAACTCCTGACCACAGGTGATCCGCCTGCCTCGGCCTCCCAAAGTGCCGGGATAAGAGGCGTGAGCCACCATGCGCAGCCTCTACCTTAATTTTCTATACTGCACACATATAACTTTTATTTTTAAAAACAACTACTGAAAATGTGTGTTCATACACTTTTTCATCTTAAATTCATTCTCAGTGTTAGGAGAATTGGTAATCAGTACATCATTTCTGGAGGACAGTGTATACTATATACACTGTATGTAAGTATATATATATAAGACATGCTTCTCAGTTCTCTCAACTTAAATTCTACTTTATATTAAGGAAATAATCAGATTCAGACTGCCTGGATTTAAAACCCAGGTATACTACTTACTTTTTGACTTTGGGTAAGTAAACCTCACCATACCTTAGTTTTTTCATCCATAAAATGATAGATTATTATGAGGACCTAGATTATTATGAGAATTAAATGAGTTAATACATTAAAATGCTTAAAACTAGGCCTGACACATAGTTGTCATTCAATAAACGTCAGTAGTTGTCATCAAAAGTATTATTATAAACATATAGTTGTGCTCAAATGAAGTTTATGTTAATATTGTTTACATTAAAGAAACATTGGAAATGTATGACCTTTAATACATGTGTAATACAGAAATCAATATACATGTACATCATATGATATACTTATATAAGCATAAGCAAATATGCTTATATATGTTTATTTGTATAAATATACAACTATATATAAAAATTCAGGCCAGGCATGGTGGTTCACGCCTGTAATCCCAACACTTTGGGATGCCGAGGCAATAGGATTGCTTGAGGCCAGGAGTTCGAGACCAGCCTGGGCAACAAAGTGGGAACCTGTCTCCACAAAAATAAAAATAAAATTAAAATTAAAAAATAAAAATACATATATACACAAATAAAGAGATACACCAAAAATAAAATGATTACAGTTTTTTATCTGCATTTTCCTGTACATCTAACATTTATATATTACAATTATAAAAACTTCATAAGCAATTTTGTACAAGAAGAACATTTATTCCAGTATTTTATAGAATACTGAAATACTGGAAATAGTCTAAATAGTCAACAATAAGGGCTGGCATAATAAGTTGCTGATTCTCTAAGGAGGAATTTATATAACCATTAAAAATTAATATTGCCATAGAAAATACTGTTGATTTTTAAAAACCTGTTACTAAATCTGTTATTATAGTATACATTCAGACCCTGATTTGGTTTTACTCATATTTTCCAAAGGAAATACAATAAATTTCCATAGACGTTTTCTCTATACTGTTAACATTATGCCACTTTTAATTTTCTTCTTTGTATATTGTAAATTTTTAATAGTAAACACAATTTCCTCATAATTTTGCTTTTTTAAAAATTAAAGGAAACTGTAGTAGGAAATCATAAAATTTGGGTCTTGTCTTGATTGTGCCTCTGTTTGACTTCAGTACTTCCCTTTTCCAGCCTTCTATTTCTTCATCTATAAAACCAATTTGATTAATTTATCAATTTCTCTAGCAAGTCTCTGACCCCTCTGAAATCTTATCAGTAATATATTTAGTTTTACCTTTTTGATATCACTATTTTGATTTAAAGAATAGGATGGTTTTGGCCAAGCACGGTGGCTCATGCCTGTAATCCCAGCACTTCGGGACACTGAGGTGGGTGGATCATCTGAGTTCAGGAGTTCAAGACCAGCCTGCCCAACATGGCAAAACCCCATCTCTACTAAAAGTACAAAAAAAAAAGCTAGACATGGTGGTGGGCACCTGTAATCCCAGCTACTCCGGAGGCTGAGGCAGGAGAATCTCTACAACCCAGGAGGCGGATGTTGCAGTGAGCTGAGATCGCGCCACTGCGCTCCAGCCTGGGTGACAAGAGTGAAACTCTGTCTCAAAAAAAAAAAGAATAGGATTGGTTTGATTCATTTTTCTGTTATTTCTTATTTGTTAAGGCTGTTTTTTTAGAAACTACTTGTGGTTTGTTTCTGCAGTTCATGTTCTCTGGTGGAACGAGAGTGCAGATAGTCGTGCAGCTGGGAGACATAAGTCCCATGAGGATCCCAGAGTTGTGGCAGCTGGTAAGCTGTTTGACTAGGCATGAATTATTTTTAGAACAAATGTGATTCAGTCAGTAACTCTATATGCCTTTCTGAAATGTTTTTCCAGTTCGGGAAAGTGTCAACTACCTAGTATCTCAGCAGAATATGCTTCTGATTCCTACATCGTTTTCACCATTGAAATAGTTTTCTACTGAAATACAAAACATTTCATTAACTGCTCTAAGATGTGTCTGCTAATGGTGCTTAAATTCTCCCAAGAGGTTCTCACTTTTATTTGAAGGAGGTGGTAAGTTAATTTGCTATGTTTCTTCCATTTTGAAGGCTACATCTGTGCTTTGTAACTACCACTTCAAAAAATAGTTGTGTTTACTTTCTCCACGGTATTTCAGTATCTGTCATACATTAAAAATACTTGTCACTGTTTTAAGATCTTGACTCTTCATTTGTTTCAGAATATCTCTTCTACTTTATTCTGACAACTCTTTGCTTTATAGCATTTTCTTGTACTCAAATGATAATGGTAACATTTCCATGCTTGTGACAGCATTTTTAAATAATATATTTTATCAACCTTTCCATCATGTCTGTTTTCCTGTTTTTTTGTTTTTTGTTTTTTGTCCAGTAACATTTATTTTGTAATACCAAATAGCATTCATGAAAATTAACATATTTCTTTACTGTGGAAAACTACATTGTCATTTGTGACATCTATATTAAATACGGTTTTCACATTAGTTATTTGTCACTTACTTGGAAAATGATGCTGTTAGGTCCTGGTATTAAAAATCTAGAAAAGATTTGTTGGTTTATATGCTGAAATGTCTTTATTTATAATTAATTTTAACTAATATTTACTTCATTTTGGATCCTGTTTAACAAAGATACTTGAGACATCCATTTGTTTTAATGAAATCTTTACGGATATGGAAATGTTTGCCCTAATAAAAGCCTACATATACATTCTGGTTCTTTTTATTAAGAGTTTTATATATTTATCTTCTCTGAAGCTATTGCTGTGTTACTGTAAGGTAATGAGACAGTACCAATTTACCATCTTTACTGTAAATATTGTTACCTGAAGAAAATTGCATACCACTAACCCCAGAATCAGTTTCTTTAGTACTGTCACAGATGTGGTAGGGTTTCCCTATAAACAACTTAAATTTTTGTTTTAATTGAGTGTTTCCTATTAAAGTAGATTTGGTACTTCCAAGACTATGAAATCTATAATTACAGCTATGTTACTTTTACATTTCTATGTTATTTTATATTTCTATTTTACACTGCTGTTACATATAGCAAAGGGAGTAAATTATGAATTAGCTATCTGAGGGAAATTGGAAAAGCAGAAAGTATAATCATCCCTCATTTATCTTGCTCCCTGGGATTCAAAGGACAGATGAGTTTCCTACTAAGGCAAAGAAGACCCAACACTGGAGGTAAAAACCTATCACGGAAGTTAGAGGCATTGGCTCTGAGTTTTGTCTAAGAGTCTTCCATCTCAGTGTTTATTTGGAAAGTTTTCACTCAGGAAATTTAAGCATCTAGAGTTTACGTGTATAGCTGCTGTCCTCCTACCCAGTTGGGCCAGCATTGGATACACCTCTCCTGCTTTTGCATGAGACTGACCTTTAAAAAAAAAAACAATGCAAGAACACCATCACGATTGTTCCTTTTGCCCACGTCTTATAATTCCCGCCATCCTTCAACTAATACCTGTTTGTTATAAGAGGTGTAAAAATGTGTCTTCACAACTCATCAGATCAGATGGGCAATTAAGAAATTGGTCAGGAAAACCTCATACACAGCTATTAAGAAAATACATTTATAGAACAGTTTGGCATGATTTAGTAAAGATGAATATGTACTTAACTTATGACCTAGCAATTCCATTCCTAGTTATATACTCTAGAGTAGTGGTTTGTACACAAATCCTGAAGGAGTCTATGGATAAAATTCAGAGTCTGATAACTTGGATGGGTAAAAGTTCCATCTTTATTGGCACCAACTTCTAAGCATTTCCTTTGTTTGAGAAGGTAGGCAACAAACCACAATATTATTAGCAGGACCTGCAACTTTTTAGTCAATAAAAATCATAGATACTGTCAAACTCTATTTGTAGTTGTTGCAAATACAGAAAATTTATTTTACCTTGATCACTACTTCAAAATTATGGTATCTCTTACACCTACCATTAGATATTATTTAATATCTTATAAATAATAGGTCTATTTCTTTATCAAGAATTTGCTTTTAGCAGTCCTAAGCAAAAAGAACAAAGCTAGAGGCATCACATCCCCAGACTTCAAAATATATTACAAGCTATAGTAACCAAATAAGCATGGTACTGGAATAGAAACAGAAACAGACCAGTGGGACAGAATATAGAACAGAAATTAATCCATACATCTACAGCCAACTGGTTTTTGAAAAAGTTGCCAAGAACATACATTAGGGAAAAGACAGTCTCTTCAAAAAATAGTGCTAGGAAAACTGGATATCAACATGCAGAAGAGTGAAACCAGACCCCCACCTCTCACTTGATACAAAAATTCAGCTCCATGGGTCAAAGAGCTAAGTGTAAGACCTGAAACTACAAAAGTAGTAGAAGAAAATATAAGGGAAACGCTTCGAGACATTGAACTGGGAAAAGATTTTACGAATAAGATTTCAAAAGCACAGACAACAAAAGCAAAAATAAATGAGATTATGTCCAACTAAAAAGCTTCTGCACAGCAAATGAAACAACAGAGTGAAAAAACAACCTATAGAATGGGGAAAAAAAAAAGTATTTGCAAGCTATTCATCTGACAGGGATTCATATCCAGAATATACAAGAAACTCAAATATCTCACCAGCAATAAAAACCAAACAAGCCAATTTAAGAATGGGCAAATGATCTGAACAGATATTTCTCCAAAGGAGACATACAAATAGCTAATAAATATATGAAAAATGTTCAACATCACTCATCATCAGGAAAGTGAGAGTGAGGTATTGTCTCACCCCAGTTAGGCTGGCTATTACAAAAGTCAAAAAACAAAGCTGGTGAGGATGCAGAGAAAGGGAAAATCTTATACACTGTTTGGAATGTAAACTCTTTAGAACTACTATGGAGAACACTATGGAGTTTCCTCAAGAAACTGCAAATAAGATAACCCACTATTGAGCATTTATCCAAAGGAAAAGAAATCAGTATATTAAAAAGACATCTTCCCTCCCCCATGTTCATTGCAGCACTATTCACAATAGCCAAGATACAGAATTAGCCTAGGTGTCCAGCAAGATTAATGGATAAAGAAAATACTATTCAGTAAAAAGGAATGAAATCCTGTCATTCACAGCAACATGGCTGGAACTGGTGGATATTAAGTGAAATACGCCAACAAGAGAAAGTTGCACACCACATGTTCTCACTAATGTATGAGCTTTTAAAAAAGTTGATTTCAGAAATAAAAAGTAGAACAGAGGATACTAGAGGATAGGAAGGATTAGGAGGAAGAAAAGGATGGGAGACATTTGTTAAAATTATAGCTAGATAGGAGGAATAAGTTCTAGTGCTCTATACCACTTTAGGATAACTATAGTTAACAACAATATGTAGTTTCAAATTGCTAGGAGGATATTGAATGTTCTCAACACAAAGAAATGATAAATGTTTGAGATGATGGATATTTTAATTACTCTGATCTGATTACTATACATTATATGTATCACATCACCATATAACCCATAAATATGTACAATGATTCTGTCAATTAAATAATCATCCCAGTTCTAAAACAGGCAAACCAAAACACTATACAGTCGGCCCTCCGTTTTGTGGATTCTGCATTCCTAGGTTAAACCAATCGCTAATGGAAGAAATTAAGGGGAAAAAATGGATGGTTGTATGTGTTTATTGAGATTTTGTAAAAGTGCAATAATGCAAAGCGCAATAAAACAAGATGTGCCTGTATACATTTTTGTACCTATGATAAATGCTTCATGTTACCTGTCTTAGTCTCTCTAATCTAAAATAACTACCCAGTTACTCTATATCATGTTAGCCTATTTTAATAATACAATGTTTTGGTATGATTTATTTAGTTTTGGATTACCTATCCTTTGGAATTCTTGTCAGAAGTTCAGTATATGCAACAATAATTTTCAAAATACTTAATCCTGTATATCTTTGAGACTTTTTAGGGATTTATACCAAAAAAGAAGTCACAGAAAAACATTCTTTTTCAATGCATTTAAAAGCTCTCTTCCACCACAAATCTAAAACTGCCTTAAATATCATGTATCTTGGCTGGGCGTGGTGGCTCACACCTGTAATCCCAGCACTTTGGAAGGCTGAGGGAGGCGGATCACAAGGTTAGGAGTTCGAGTCAACCTGGCCAACATGGTGAAACCTCGTCTCTACTAAAAATACAAAAATTAGCCAGGCGTGGTTGCAGGCACCTGTAATCCCAGCTACTCAGGAGGCTGAGGCAGGAGAATCACTTGAAATCGGAAGGCGGAGGTAGCAGTGAGCCGAGATCGCACCACTGCACTCCAGCCTGGGCAACAAGAGCAAAACACTGTCTCAAAAAAAAAAAAAAAAAAAAAAATCACATATCTTTTAAAAATAAATGATTTTACCATCTAGCTTCAAACCCTGACTGTGCCACTTAGCAGACGTGAATGTGAGAAAATTGTTTCTTTCTTAGAACTTCAGTTTTCTCTTTTATAAAATGGAGACAAAACTTAATTCAGAGAGCTTTGAGGATAATTAAAACCCATGAGAAAATGAATAGAAGATTGGCTTAGGCACCTAGCAGTACTTAGCAATGTTTTTCCTCTCTAAGTTTTAGCTATGAATTTTATTCCTCACTACTTACAAGCATTTTCCTCTTAGATGTTCCCTCTACCTTTTTGCTGGCTGGACGCAGTTAATGAAGAGGCTCCAGAGATAGCAAAGTCAGGAGGCAGAAAAAGCTTGCATCTTTAATTCACCATATAAAGAGGTGACTGCTGACCAGGAAAACCCACTTTAGATTCCTAAGGAATAAGAAATAAAAACCTATTGTGTTTGAGACAATATATAGTTTCTACAGTCATCCCTTGGTATCCATGGGTGATTGGTTCTAGGACCCTCGCAGATACCAAAATCCACATATGCTCAAGTGCCTTACATAAAATGATGTGGTATTTTCGTATAACCTAAGCACATCTTCCCATCAACTAAATTATAATAATAGATCACTTATAATACCTTATACGATGAAAGTGCCATGCAAATAATTGTTATACTGTATTTTTTTATTTGTATTAGTTTTTTTCCAATTATTTTCTATTCCAGTTGGTTTAATCCATGGATACGGAACCCATGGATACAGAGTGTCACCTGTATATGTTACTGCAGTTTAGCCTATCCTAATTAATAGGATACGGAGTGTCAACTGTACTTGTTACAGCAGTTTAGCCTATCCTAATTAATACAGTCTTGAAAAGTTGAACCACATGCAAGAATACCATATACAGGGGAAAGTATCTACCAAGTATCAAATACTGAGCCAGCTTCCTTTCCTCCTCAGTCACAGGAAACTGTAACAAGGTTTATACCGGACACATTGGACACTGGAAGTTTCCACAAAGGGTAACAGACTAGACTAGGAGAAATGACAGATAATAATGGAGTGGGAGGGTCACCTCAAAAAGAGATTACTCAGGAAACCCTACAGTGGAGCCCACTAACAGGTGCCACTCATGTGCAAAGAGCTTTCAAATTTTTTTGTCTCCAAAAAAAAGCTGATTCCCAATGATCATGAACACAAAAATATTTTAAGAAAAACTTTAGTACCAAAGGCAGAACATAAGTAGAAAACATAACACAACTTGAACAAAACAGAAACAAAGCTGGGATAAGACCTAAAACAGTAACTATTTTAAAAATAAAACACCAGTAATTCACATCCTCAAAGAGATAGAAATACTGAATTCACAAAGCAAAAAGAGGATACTCTTTCTGAAAACAGAGAGGAAAATACATTAACCTTCTGGGAATGGAGTACAAAAGAAGCTCTTGGAAATAAATGCAGTGAAAGTTGAAATTTAAAATTTCAATAGTTATACGATAAAACTGGTATTTTCCTCCAAAAAACTAGACAGAAAACAGAAAAAAAAAGTAGAAAATTAGAGAATCAAGTGGAGGCACATGTTTGAACAACATAAGTTGAGATCAACACAGGAAGAAAAAAATCCAATAAGTACAATATATTTTTCAATACTGAGGAGTGTCCATATGTCTACTGAATGAGGCACAACAGATGAAACACCTTCTCCAAGGCACATCATTCTGAAATTTCAGAATACCAGGGACACAGACAAAAACACAAAAGCTTCCAATGAGAGTAAAAAACAAGTCACATACAAACTATCAGCACTCAGAATGGTATGAATTTTTCACTAGAAACTATAATATAGTGGACCATTGCCTTAAAAAAATATGAGAAAAAAATATTTCCAACATAGAATTTTATACCCATCCAAACTGAGAATTAAGAGGGTTAGCAGGATAGAGGCATTAGAGATACAAGCTTCAATACCCTCTGCTAAAATCTGGGAGAAAAAAAAAAGCTTTAACATCCTGAAACAGGATCCACCAAGAGGTGAATGAGATTCCCCAGCATATCAGTAAAAGGAGATCCCAGAATTACGGCCATGACATCTTAGAGAACTAGTCCACAATGAAGCAAGAGAATTAGGACTTTGGAAAGATTAACTCCAAAAGAAGAAACTGAAACTGATTAACAGGTTTAATCACAGAGAAAATTTACACTTCTGGCAAATAATTTGGTAGTTAGTAAATGATAGCTAAAAGAAAAACTATAAACAAGTGAGAGAGAGAGAGAGAAGAAATATTCACCCTTGTGTTGACTAAAATTGTAGGTTTAAGCCATATAACAGTGGCTTAAACTAGAAGGCGATTTCACATGTAAAAGAAGTCCAGGGAAGGGCAGCCCAGGGTTCCTAGTATGGTGTTCCATGGTGTCAGAAACCAAGGCTACTTCTCTTTGTTCCACCATCATCAACATAAGCCTTCTACCTCATAGTCCAAGAACTCAAGGTATTACATCCATATTCCAGCAAGCAGAAATTAGAAACAAGGTAACAACCCCTCCAGCACTCCTTTAAGGTCACTTCCAGGTCACTAATGTGCCAACATTTTTCCACTGTCCAGGATTTAGTGGGGGGGCCACAACAAACTGCAAAGATTCTATTATTAATTTTTAAAAAGGGCAGGGGTTGGGCTAGGGGAGAGTAGATACTGAGAAACAGCCAGGAGTCTGTGCTACTTCCTTCCACCACTTTCTGTTCTCCATATCTTACTGTACTTTACTTCATACTATTTATTAATCACTGATCTATTTTCTCTTCATTTATTCATCTCCTTCCCCCAACCTGTACATTCCAAGAGAACAGGAACTTTGTCTTGTTCAGTTCTGTACCCCCGTTTCAGGAAAAGAGCATAGAAGGAATTTGGTAAATGCTGTTTAAATGAGTGAATGCATTAATTCCAGGGTTTAAAAAGTCCAAGAAAATAGGTGGGTGCAGTGTGGCTCACGCCTATAAATCCTAGCACTTTGGGAGGCAGGCAGATCACTTGAGGTCAGGCGTTCACTACCAGCTTAGCCAACATGGTGAAACCCTGTCTCTACTAAAGGTACAAAAAATTAGCCAGGATGACGGCGCACACTTGTAATCCCAGCTACTTGGGAGGCTGAGGCAGGAGAATTGCTTGAACCCGGGAAGCGGAGGTTGCAGTGAGCCAAGATCATGCCATTGCACTGCAGCCTGGGCGACAGAGTGAGACTCCGCCTCAAAGAAAAATAAAAGAAGTCCAAGAAAATAAATCATAGCGCTGACACAAATTATATTTTGTTTGGTCTTACTTGGTTAGAAATGGGTATCCCTTAGCTGCAAAAATTAAGGCATCTCCTCTGGAATTACTAATTTTAAAGAGCCTCCCTTCCTTCAAACTGATGATTCCAAAGCCCTTCCACAAAATTCCCTAGTCCTCATGATGGAAGCAGTGTTACATTAACGTATGCAATAATGTAATTATTAGAAAGAATAATACAAACATTAACATAATGGAGATTTCTGTGAAATTAATATAATCAATTACTGTAAATTAACTAATGCAAGCATTATTAGATGAGGATTTATGTCTCATAGAAGCCACTCCCCTACAAAGTGAATTTGGGGGCAGTGGCTTCTATGAGACATAAATCCTCACCTGCCACAGAAGGAAGTCAGCACATACTATCCATAACTGAAAATGCAAGAAATAGCAGAAAATGTCTATTATTTAAAAATATGGGCCGGGCCTTGTGGCTCACGCTTGTAATCCTAGCACTTTGGGAGGCCGAGGCAAGCGGATCACCTGAGGTTGGGAGTTCCAGACCAGCCTGGCCAACATGGTGAAACGCCATCTCTCCTAAAAATAGAAAAATTAGCCAGGCGTGGTGGCATGCGCCTGTAATTTCAGCTACTCTGAAGGCTGAGGCAGGAGAATGGCGTGAACCCGGGAGGCGGAGGTTGCAGTGAGCCGAGATCGCGCCACTGCACTCCAGCCTGGGAGACAGAGCGAGACTCTGTCACACACACGCACACACACACACACACACACACACAACCACGGAAACAGGTATTAGAAGAAACAGCTTAAAATGTTGATGGGGGTTAGTCTGGGGACCAGTACCCCGGGACTGGGAGGACTAGACCAGAGGTCGGCTGTTTTGCTGTTAAGGGCTTACAGAACAATCTAGTTTCAAACTATGTTTAACTTCGACTTCTTCCTATCATGCTCGGTGCTGCTAGTCCTCTGAGCTCATGGAAAATTAAATCTTTATTAGGAGCCTTCCAAGATCACGCTGGGGTGGCAATGGGGACAGATAACACAATGCAGAAAAGCGAAGGCTCACTGGTCTACAAATACACGTCTATCACAACGTATAAAAGTTAACCCTGTCCCAGCCTGGCCAATATGGTGAAACTCCGTCTCTATTAAAAAATACAAAAATTTGCCGGGCGTGGTGGCGGGCGCCTGTAGTCCCAGCTACTCAGGAGGCTGAGGCAGGAGAATCGCTTGAACCCGGGACGCGGAGCTTGCAGTGAGCCAAGATCGCGCCACTGCACTCCAGTCTGGGTGACAGAGCGAGACTCCGTCTCAAACAAACAAGTTAACTCTGTCAACATCTCGACTTTAAATGCAAAGCACTGCACATGCACACGCTCAACACCTCCCCTTCCTTCTCCAGGGGCAACACACGCACAACCCCGGCACATTTACGAATCTACACAACTGCGCATTGGAGCGAATGAGGTCAGAGCCCAGAAAGGTGGAGCAGGAACGATCCTAGACTTCAGCTAATTCTAATGTCACCTCTAACGTCTGGGGCAAGAACGTTTCAGGAAACCAAGGGGCACCAAGGCTCAGCGCAGAAGAGAAAGACGCCAAGCTACAGGACCTGTCGCGCCTCCAGCGCCGGGGTGGAGCTGACCCAGCCGAGCCCCGCCCCTGCCTGCGTCCGCCAGTGGTCCAGGAGTCGCTTTTTTCCACTCGGGAAGCCTTCAGAGAAGTCTCACAAAGGATTCGGCTGGCTGCTTTTCTCAGCGCCGAAGCCACGCCATGCTAGTCCTCAGAAGCGGCCTGACCAGGGCGCTTGCCTCACGGACGCTGGCGCCTCAGGTACTGGCCGCGGGAGCGCGCCCGAGCCCTTGCCCGAGGGGAGGGGTGGGGCGGGGGGGGGGTTTCAGGAGCGTGCAAGCCACGCGCATGTGCGAACCAGGCGCAGGCGCTCCCAGACCTGGGGCCGCGCGCCGACGCCGAAGTTCTAGCGCAGTCTCCGGAGCCGTGTGGCGCGCAAGGAGGGGACTGCAGTCAGGGATCGTCCCGCCGGCAGTCGCAGTCAGAGGACTTTTCTAGCTGGATGCCAGGGTTTTTGTGTGTTTTGTTTTTGTTTTTGAGACGGAGTCTCGCTGTATTGCCCAGGCTGGAGTGCAGTGGCGCGATCTCGGTTCACTGCAACCTCCGCCTCCCGGGTTCAGGCGATTCTCCTGTCTCAGCCCCCTGAGTAGCAGGAATTACAGGCCTGCGCCAGCACGCCCGGCTAATTTTTTTTTTTTATTTAGTAGAGTCGGGGTTTCGCCATGTTGGTCAGGCTGGTCTCGAACTGCTGACCTCGTGATCTGCCCACCTCGACTTCCCAAAGTGCTGAGATTACAGGCATGAGCCACTGCGTCCAGCCTGATGCCAGCTGTTTTCTAGCCTAAATGCCACAACCCCCGGACACCCCGTGGCGCCGGCTGTTGCGTTTTTGCCGCCCAGCTAAGTCGTGGCTGCGGCCCAGGGAGCGCTCCCACGTTGTCACCTGGCGCTGTCGATCCGCCGGTGGAGTTGTGGCTTTCCAAGCTACCCCCCTCTCTAAACATCAGGTTGAAGGAGGGAATGGCCAACCAGCCGCTCGCAGTGGAACAAGCCTTCCCCTTTTGAATGAAACAACTTCGAGCATTTCGCGGAGACCCTTGAAGAGGAGACCCAGGGTCCCGGTGGGGCTGGACCCTGCCCGCAACCCGCTCTTCGTGCGGTCGCTCCCCCAGCCAGGCTGGGACGGGAGCCTCCTAGCAAACAGGACGATGACAGACTCTTTTAACCTTAGATGAGAAATGGACAAAATGGAGCTTGTGATTCTGCCCTAACTTTCGAGATTGGCCTATTCTGTGGCTCCAAGCCAGAAATGTCTTTCCTTTTCACGTTTAGGACTTTACTCCTTTCTGAAGGGGCAGGAGAGGAAGGGGGTTAACCTATCCTAGAGACAGACTGAGGAACACTAAAGAACAGCAGCTAATGTCAATTCACCTCGGATTAACAATGCAGTCTTCACCCTAAATATTCTTTCTCTAGTGGCACAGGGCCAAGAATTATTTCCTTATGGCATTATTCTGAACTTGGTTGAGTTTTTTAAAATGTCTGCCAGTTGTTTTTTTTTAAGTGAAGTGGAGGTCATTGTGCTGGGAATGAGCCCTAACTTGGAGGTAAGGGAGCATGGAGGACTTAAGATTTCTGCCTCCAGTAGGTAGTTTGCTGTGCAAGAAAAGTCTCACCGCCCCACACATATCCCTCTCTCCCTGCAGTTAGCCTTTCCTGAGCTTCTCTATGATATATTTCTCCCGGGAAAGAGAAGGAAAATCTGTCCATTTGACCACCTATTTTCTGTGAAAGTTGCAGATACCCGGATGAAATCACTTTTGTCAGATCCAGACAGAACAGACTGGGAGGGCAGGAAGAGAGGAGGCTCGTGCTTACATATCTGAGATAAGAGCTGTTGCCAAGGACTTTAATTTTAATTTTAATTTTTTGAGACAGAGGCTTTTTCTGTCACCCAGGCGATCTCGGCTCACTGCAACCTCCACTTCCCAGGTTCAAGCGATTCTCCCGCCTCAGCTTTCAGAATCGCTGGGATTACAGGAGCCCGCCACAACACCCGGCTAATTTTTGTGTTTTTAGTAGGGATGGGGTTTCGCCATGTTGGCCATGCTGGTCTCGAACTCCTGACCTCAAGTGATGTGCCCCACCCTCGGCCTCCCAAAGTGCTAGGATTACAGGCGTGAGCCACAGCGCCCAGCCCAAGGACTTCAAAACCCCCACAGGAAATCCTTTCACATCCTACACTCATCTCCTGCTTTGACAAAGTTTATCATTAGGCCTTCTTTAGGACTGCAGTAATTCAGATAAGATGTTCTTGAAAGACCGCTTTCCTGGTAACAGCATCTCTACCACTGAACTGGCAACTCTGGCTTTGAGTCTCTGGAACCAGTCAACTCTGTTTGTAAGCAACCTATGTGAATCTCTCGCTTTTTGCTGATAAAAGCTTCCCTTTACCTTTCCCTGACTGGATGCACTGATGGCTTTCTATCCCATACATTTGCATCTATAATCCTCATTTCTAATTCCCAAGTAAACACAACATGTTTGTAGATAATTTTTTTCTAATATCTTTTTTTAGGATAACATCTCTAGATACAAAACTCTGAAAATTAAAAACAGTTGTTTCAAATACCTCATTGGTCCATTTTCTGAAATGTTTATATTTTATATTATTTTTAAACTGTAGATACTAAACGGTTTTTTATTTTCAGAATTTGATTAAATTGACCCAAAAAGAATGGCCATCGAAAGAAAGGATAGTTGCAATTATTTTTTGGTGTGAAGAAGGGTTTTCTAAGAAAACTAAGACACTTGGACAATAAGGGTATAACTCATACTGGAGATGAATGAACTCAAGATAGACAATTATAATTAAGACGTTATGCACACAAACTACATAGACATTTGTATGTTGTAACCAAAAATATGTCAGTGAAAGATGCCTACTGAAACTGTTGTGATACATTATTCTAGGTAGTGAGCCTCAGGAAGTTGTCACATGCTAACCATATCTAAATGAATGGATTTGTAAACTAGAATCCCACGGGAGTGGTCTCTGTATCCACGTGTGTTTACATAAATATTTGCATGTACATACACACAGACAGACTCTGGATAATTTCTGACAGGGCATTTGCTACTGAACATTAAGTTCACTCAGGCTCAGAGGGCCAGAATAGGACAGAAAATTTACCTATTTGGTGTATGACTATTACAAAGGGTAGTCTTAAAGGATAGTTCCATAAACTTGGTATAATTGGGTGCACTAAATGTGCATACTTCTTGATATTGCATCTGTAATTAGAAACAATGATGCAGACAATTCTGATTTGTTGAGTTTTTTTCCTTTTCACTCTTTATGCAGTACACGCCCATAGTACAATGCAATTGGATAAGTCATAGCTTCCTTTTATATTAGTTACAGTCCAGTCCTGTTTTTGACCAGTAGTCTTCGTCAGTGGATTCAAGAAACACTTTGACCTGAATAGCCTTCCTGTTTTTTTAGGAACCTAAAAAAAAGAGGTTGTTATTAGTAAACATATTTTTGGGCCTGCCAAAAGGCATGTGTACTTAATAAATTTTTTTCAATGTGTAACTAATACATATGGTATTGAGTAAGATGGAATATTGGCTAAACAGGGGAAAACCCTTTGTAAATTAATGAGACTAAGTCTTAAATGTACTTCTTGGGTAAAGGAGTATCATTATGATCCCACGGCCTTCTTATAAAGCAAATTCTCGTGAAAAAATGGCTAGAGGTAGACCCCTGCTAGGAAACAGTCACTATGTATTCATCAGAATTAAGAGTAGTTATCTTTATTGACATCTCTATGTAAACAAATATATATGGAGAATTGACAACAAAAGTAAACAATGGATAATGAGTGTGTGTGTGTTCCTTGTACCAGACTCAGATTTGGTTGTAACCAAATCATTCTACCTTCCCAGGATATTTACATCTGTCTTATCTCCCTCAGGTGTGCTCATCTTTTGCTACAGGCCCCAGACAATACGATGGAACGTTCTATGAATTTCGTACTTATTACCTTAAACCTTCAAAAATGAATGCGTTCATGGAAAATCTTAAGAAAACCATTCATCTTCGGACAGCTCACTCTGAATTGGTTGGATTCTGGAGCGTAGAATTTGGAGGCAGAATGAATAAAGTGTTTCATATTTGGAAGTATGGTAAAGAGTCATCCAGTTTTAGTGTTCAGTATAGATTTTCATTCTGTTAAATGTAACATAAGACTTAGTTCTTGGATCTATATTACTATAGATACATACAGGTTAAGTAAGACTTTTTAAGAGCAATACCAAAAAAATAAATTAGCAGATCTTCTTCCCAGTGGTTCACCTCTAACCACCCCTTGCTTGAACTCTTATGTTATCATAAATGAGAAAACATGGAGTCTCATATATCAAACCATAAAATTGTGAACTAGACTTTAATCCCCAGAAAAATGTTAGAATTGTTTGCTATAAAGATAGCTCGTGAAAATTTAAAGCAGTAATTGTAAATGTTCAAGTGGGTTAAGATCACAGTTGGGCCTGCCAAAAGGCATGTATATTTAATAAAAATGTTTTAAATGTGTAACTAATATATATGGTATTGACTACGATGGAATACTGGCTAAATAAGGGAGAATGCTTTGCAAATTTGTGAGACTCCTAATTGCAGTTCTTGGGTAAAAGGGTATCATTAGGATAAGAGAATTTTTTTTCTTATTATTATTACAGCTAGGGCTGGATATCAGCATTTTTGCAGAAATAATTCACCCATTTGGGAGTTTTATAAAAATGGAGGTTTTTAAAGGATGATCATTAACTTTTAAGCCTTACCCAACTCTGAGATTTAATAATTCTGTTATGTTTAGAGACCACTTTTTTTTTTCATTTATGTACCCCAGAGTTTCAAGGAATTCACTTTCGTACTACCCTAGGGAGGAAAAGGAATGAGAGAGAGTTCTTCCCATATTGAGCTGACCTACCTCTGATTTAGTAGAGGAAGGAGAACACGTAACAAGAATCCCCAGAATGTTTGTTACTCCCATGTCTGTTCTTAACAGTCCACATCAGGACTTGAGGGTACCTAAAGAACTTTTAATAATTTCATTTACTGTTTAGTGATCAGTGTCCAAAGTTAATAGTCATAAAGTAATTTAATATGAAAAGAGTTCATTCTATACTTGACGTAACTCTTTAGTTTTTCCCTGTTAATAAAACAGACCCTATTAAAACATAACTTATGCTTTAGATAAACCATAAGTTGAAACATGTCCCATTGAAAAACCTACTAATAAAGTCTTTATAATTCATTTATATGCTTTAGATAAACCACATATATAATCCACTTATGTGCGTTAGATGAGCCACAAGTTTAATCATGTCCCATTAAACTGCTCATAAAGTCTTTATAATTGACTTAAGTTGTAAGATAGGTGTTATTCCTTGTCCTCAGCATAAATTATATAATTCATTTACTATTAGTCTTAGGAGGCCCTAAAAGTAAATATACTATAGTTTTCCCTCTGTGTTTGCAGGAGGTTGGTACCAGGACCCCCTGTAGATACCAAAATCAGCTCAAGTCCCTTATATGAAACAGCATAGTGTTTCCATCAAACCCACACACATCCTTCCATATACTGTAAGTCATCTCTAGATTACTTTTAATCCCTAATACAATATAGATAACTATGTAAGTAGTTGTTATACTATATTATTTCACTTGTATTTTTAAGAATATTTTTAATCTGCAGTTGGTTGAATCCATAGATGCAGAACCTGTTGAGAGGGAGGGCTGACTCTACAAGGCCCATATCTTGGTAAATGTATATACCTGTTTGGGTAACTTAGAAAGAAGAGAAATAAGTTGTGGAGAAAAAGAACTACTGACAATAAATAAAAGAATCAGCACTATTTCATTGGGAGCTGTTGTTCAAAAAATAGGCTTAAAAAGTGCATCTTAATTTCATTTATGTTAAATTTGATTCAAAGTGTAGCTTGACCTAATCACCGACCACCAAGGAAAAATTGTCTTTATAAATCAAATGCTTCCATTTATTAATAAGAATCGTTAACATATACTGAGTACTAACTAAGGTGCCAAACACCATTCTAAGCTCTTTTCATGTATTAATTCATTTAATCCTCACAACAACCCTGGAGGTAGGTGTTATACTATTTTCTTCACAGAATAAGAAACGGAGGCACAGAAAGATTGAATAATGAACCTAATTCACACAACTTCCTAAGCAAGTTTAGAGTCTATAAAGCCCATTCTATGTTAATTAAGTTCATTTTTTACATTTCAACTCCCCTTTTAGACCATGAGTAACTTGAGAGCAGTTGTCACATATATTTATGTTGGCATCTCCAGTGACATAATAACATGGGGTCCCCATATGGCCTTGCACATTTGCTGAACTGAGTAAAATTTAAGTAAAAATATGGGCAATTTTAAATCAAAAAATTTTTTCTTAATTATTTTCCTCCCATAGATAATTTTGCTCATCGAGCTGAAGTTCGGAAAGCCTTAGCCAACTGTAAGGAATGGCAAGAACAATCTATCATTCCAAATTTGGCTCACATTGATAAACAAGAGACGGAAATTACTTACCTGATACCATGGTCCAAATTAGAAAAGCCTCCAAAAGAAGGTGAGTTCTTCCCTCTTATAGACTATGAGTTTTAATGAGTAAAATACTGTAGATCTAAAGCTATAAAAAGTAAAGTTCTATAGGAAAAAAATATGTAATTCTTTGTTTTCTATAATAATATATGGTGAGTCTGGAGATAAAAATGAATTAGAGACTGGGCACGGTGGCTCACGCCTGTAATCTCAGCACTTTGGGAGGCCGAGGCGGGTGAATCACTTGAGGTCAAGACTTCAAGATCCACCTGGTCAATGTAGTGAAGCGCCATCTCTACCAAAAATACAAAACTTAGCTGGGTGTGGTGGTGCATGCCTGTAGTCCCAGCTACTCGGGAGGCTGAGGCAGGAGGATTGCCTGAACTTGGGAGGCAGAGGTTGCAGTGAGCCGAGATCGCATCACTCATCACTGTACTTCAGCCTGGGCGACAGAGTGAGACTCAATCTTTAAAAAAAAAAAAGAGAGAGAGAGAGAATTGGAGCTCTAGAGCTCTTTGCTTATCCTTAAAACATTGAGCACAAAAAAGTGAAGTATTTTTCCGAATTGAAATCTAACAGATGCCTAACAAAAGTTGACATGGTCAGTACAGGGGAAAAAGTGGGGCTTGGGAGCTAGGAAAACAGGTGTAGGTAGATGAGTCGTAGTTTATGAAATTTTGTCACAGTTTTAAAACGTATAAACCTTTAATATAAAAGTATTTTTTCCACAAATTCAGCTAATCTTAAATCATTAAGTATATCTTTGTAAACTGACTGTTTTGGGGCAATGAATTAACTTACAGTGTTAAGCTACATTATTGTAGTTTAACTTTTGTGTCTTCCTCTTTCTTGTTTCTCAGTTTGAAAAGATTTGTCTTCTTCCTGATTTCATTTCTTGCTCACTAAAGGAAATAATTACCTCAGTCTAATTTTAAACAGAGGTCAGATTCAAAAAGCATAAACTAATTTAAATTTCATTTTATGTCTCCCATAAACTCAACTTTGTGTTTTATTTTAGATTACAAGAGATTTGAAAAGTTTTGTTTGGATTCTAATGTACTTAAAACTCCCCTTAGCTTTCAGCACTAAGTAAAACAGCTGGCTTCGCAGTGTCAGGTCTTATAAATAGTTCCCTTCCTCTATGTTGTTCATAATTCTTTAGTAACTTTAGATTTCTTTCCGTTTTCTTCTCCAATCTACCTTGTCCTCTGGTTTCTTTCTCTCCACCCATCTTATACTTCTGGCCAGAAGGTAGAATGGTTTTTAAGCATTTACCTCGATATTTAAGAAGAATAAAACCATCTCCTTGAGGGTTTTCTTTTTTTCCTTAAAGGCTCAGACATGACTTCAGGTCAACTAGAAATAGAATCCTATAGGGGAAAATAATACAAAGGAAAAAGTTATTTCCTCTCCAAATTGAAAAGGAGAAGGAAATGTAGGATATCAGAAAATACTTCTCTTACTCATTTCTTTTTTTTAAAGTGTAGATGGGCAGCTTGAAAATTCTGCTCCATTATAAATTCTCAATATCTGTTTTTTTGACAAATTTTATAGATTAAAAATATTTCAGAGTGTAGTTTATATATAGCTTCCAGTCCTTTTTCTTTATTTTCTTTATGATTAATTTTAACAACTGACCCTTCAACATGGACAAAGACTTTCTAAACATAAAAGCAAAGAAAAATAATGCAGAGAATTAATAAATATGAGTGCATATGTATGTATACATGGATTATCCTCTAAATTCATTGGTTAGCCTTCTAATGGAATCAAGAAAACCTGGTTAGAAATTATTTGAATGTCCTCTGTAAAATAATTATTTTTCTCCCTATTCTAGGAGTCTATGAACTAGCTGTTTTTCAGATGAAACCTGGTGGACCAGCTCTGTGGGGTGATGCATTTAAAAGAGCAATTAATGCCCATGTCAATTTAGGCTACACAAAAGTAGTTGGTGTTTTCCACACAGAATATGGAGAACTCAACAGAGGTACAGTTGTCCATTTGTTCTATGAAGTTGCCATGTATATTAGATCAGTTTGTCTCTCTTTTTCATTATGGTACCTGTTTTAATTTTTATTTCCAAATTTTTAGAGTTTGTTGTTTATAGGACTGAAAAAACCTATAAACATCTTATTTTACATCTTATTTTTTTTAAATGTTAATACTTTATGGAGCCTTTTTCAAATGCTGAACTGCTGTTTCTTTTTTTTTAAACTTTTATTTTAGGTTCACGGGGTACATGTGAAGGTTTGTTACCTAGGTAAACCCATGTCACGGGGGTTTGTTGTACAGATTATTTCATCACTCAGGTATTAAGCCCAGTACCCAATTGTTATTTTTCTAATCCTCTCCCTCCTCCCATCTTCCATTCTCAAGTAGACCCCAGTGTCTGTTGTTTCCTTCTTTGTGTTCATAAATTCTCATCATTTAGCTTCCACCTGTTAGAACACGTGGTATCTTGTTTTCTTTTCCTCCATTGGGTTGTTGAGGATAATAGCCTCTAGCTCCATCCATGTTCCCACAAAAGATATAATCTGGTTCTTTTTTATGGCTGCATGGTATTCCATGGTGTGTATGTACCACATTTTCTTTTTCCAATCTGTTGTTGATAGGCATATAGGTTTTCATGAAAAGATTCCAAGTCTTTGCTGTTGTGAATAGTGCTGCAGTGAACATTCACATGCATATGTCTTTATGGTAGAATGACTGATATTTCTCTGGGTGTATATCCAGCAATGGGATTGCTAGGTTGAATGGCGGTTCTGCTTTTAGCACTTTGAGGAATCACCATACTGCTTTCCACAGTGGTTGAACTGATTTACACTCCCATCAACAGGGTATAAGTGTTCCCTTTTTTTTACAACCTCACCAGCATCTGTTATTTTTTGACTTTTTAGTAACAGCCATTCTGACTGGTGTGAGATGGTTTCTAGTTGTGGCTTATATTTGCATTTCTCTAATCAGTGATATTGAGCATTTTTTCATAAGTTTGTTGGCCTCATGTATGTCTTCTTTAGAAAAGTGACTGTTCATGCCCTTTACCCACTTTTTAATGGTGTTCTTTGTTTTTCTCTTATATGTTTGTTTAAGTTCCTTATAGAGGCTAAATATTAGACCTTTGTCAGATGCATAGTTTGCAAAAAATTTTCTCCCATTCTGTAGGTTGTCTGTTTACTCTGTTGATAGTTTGTGGTTTTTTTGTTTTTTTGTTTTTTTGCTGTGCAGAAGCTCTTAAGTGTAATTAGATACCATTTGTCAATTTTTGTTTTTGTCATGATTGTTTTTGTTGTCTTTGTCATTCAAAATTAATATCATTGACATAGAAAATTATCACATTGTTGCAACATTTTAAAAAATCTGTTACTAATATACAGTAAGACCCTAATTTGTTTTACTCATTTTTTTTTAAAGGAAACACGCCATATGTTGATAAAGGTTTATCTAGGCACTTAAGGTTATACTAATTTTTATTTTTTCTTTGTATCACCTAAATTTTCTACAGTAAACAGTTTTTTTATAATCTGCTTTTTAAGAAAAAAAATAGTAGGAAGTTGGGTCTAGTCTTAATTGTACCTTAAGCTGTGTTTCTTTGCATTCTCTCTTCAGCCTTATGTTTCCAGTTTAACTTAAAAATTTATATCCCAAATTTCTGATCCTTCTGAAATCTTATCACTAACATGTTTAGTTTTGCCTTCTTGATATCACTAATTTGATTTAAAGAATAAGACAACATTTCTGATTCATTTTTTCAATATTTCTTATTTGCTATTGCCATATAGTTCAGAAACTACTTGTGGTTTGTTTCTGCAGTTCATGTTCTTTGGTGGAACGAGAGTGCAGATAGTCGTGCAGCTGGGAGACATAAGTCCCATGAGGATCCCAGAGTTGTGGCAGCTGGTAAGCTGTTTGACTAGGCATGAATTATTTTTAGAACAAATGTGATTCAGTCAATAACTATATGCCTTCTTATGAAATGTTTTTCCAGTTCGGGAAAGTGTCAACTACCTAGTATCTCAGCAGAATATGCTTCTGATTCCTACATCGTTTTCACCGTTGAAATAGTTTTCTACTGAAATACAAAACATTTCATTAACTGCTCTGAGATGTGTCTGCTAATGGTGCTTAAATTCTCCCAAGTGGTTCTCGCTTTTATTTGAAGGAGATGGTAAGTTAATTAGTTAATTTGCTATGCTTCCTGAATTTTTGAAAGTTACATCTTCTCCACTGCTTTAAGACATAGTTCAGTTCACTTTCACTTTGGCATTTCAGTATGTTACACATTAGAAGTAGTTGTCACTACTTGGTTTTTTATTTGTTTTAGAATACCTCTTCTGTATTTTGATAACTCATTGCTTTATAGAATTTTCTTTTATTCAAATAACGATTTTACATTTCCTTGCCCGACAGTATTTTTGAATTATTTATATAAAATACCTGTCTTTTCATCATATCTACTTTTCCTGAGATTTTTTTTAAAAATTGCTTAGTGAAGTTTATTTTGTGATATCAAATGGGATTTATAAAAATATTAGATTAAGTTTATTTCTTTACTGTGGAAAAGTACAATGTCATCTGTATTAATTATTGCTTTTACATTAATTATTAGTCATTCTAACTTGGAAAATAATGCAGTTGGGTCACAGTGTCAAAAATCTAGAAAGTCTTGTTGGTTTATATGCTAAAATTGTTCATTTATAATTAATTTTACTAATTTCTACTTAGTTCGGATCACTAACAGAGATCTTGGGACATTTATTTGTTTTAAAGAAATATTTGTGGTTATGGAAATGCTTGCCCTAATAAAAATCCTACATATTCATTGTTGTTTTAAATTCATATTTTATACTTATATGATCTCTAGAGCTCTTACTGTGTTGCTATAAGACAGTAATATAGTGATAATTTACCAACTTTATTGAAAATGTTAAGTTGCATCAATAAAATAGCATGCTGGGAACCTGAGAAGGAAGGTTTGTTTAGTACTGCCACAGATGTCCTGGAGTTCTCCTTGAAACATCTTTCATTTCCATTTTACTTGATGCCTCTACCTTATAAAACTAGATTTGGTACTCCTGATAGCGTATATTTACAGCTATATTATTTTTACATTTTTACAGACTGTCTCCTGATGGTCTATATTTACAGCTATATTATTTTATATTGTTTAAATTTTATAGCTATAAAATAGTAAATTGTGAATTAGCTGTCCAAGGGAAATTTGGAAAACAAAATCTACAGTTTCCTCTTATTTATCAGGCTGTAAGCGATCTGCAGTTTATCTGGGCTATTATGCAATGTCAGATATTATTTATGAGAGGCAGGCAGTGGCAGCTTAAACAGACATGCCGCCTCAGCATTCTTTTCCATGCAGAGTTCAAAGAGGCCTAAGACATCTCACATTTACGTGAAATAGTTGGGGCATAAGTATGTGGTTAATTACACATAAATTACCCATTAAAATTAAACGTTAACTAAAATACTACAGAAGACATTTAATATTTTGCTTCAGAATGTTATGGTACCTTAGGGTTATGAATATCAATTATTTTTGATCCATACCTTATTTAAAAGGAAGGGGAAGCTGACATTTTTATCTTTTTTAATGGATATACTCTAAGTTATCTTAAAGGCTTCCCTGGATTAAGCAAAAATAGAATTACATGGTTTAAATCATATACCGTATTCTTCATACTTAGCTCCAAGTAGATACGACTTTTTCTAAAACTTAACATGACAGAGATTTGCCTTCCAGGGGGTCTAATTTGAAGAGGAAAGTAATTTACATGTACAGGTTTATATCATAGCATTATGTTTTTCTCTATTTTATTCATTCTTTCATTCTCTTCAATGACTCCCAGCACCTGCTCTTCCATCTTCATTCTTAGCCAATGACCTTTCCTTTTACTTCACAGAGAAAATAACAATCAGAACAGTCTTCATAAGTTCCCACCCCGACCTCTGCCCGCTTTCTGCAGCCAACCCCGCATGCCCTGCTTCTCTCCTCACACTGTGGATGAATGACCCCTGCGCCAAGCAAACACAAACCCTCCACTTGAACACTCACTTGCTGAAGGATGTGGCTCAGGCAGTTTTCCTCTCTTGTTGCCTGAAGCCACAGTATTCCCCTTCAACTGGATTCTTCTCCTCAGCATACGAATATACTATTATTTTTCCTATATTTAAAAAAAAAAAAGAATAAAATTACCCCATTTTTTTTTACTTTACAATATGACTCAAAAAAGTAGTTCATACTTCCTGCCTCCATTTTCTTCCCTCACATTATCTCTTAAACATTCTCTGATCACGCCAGCCAAATTGTGCTTGTCAACTCATTTCCCAGTTCTCATTTTACTTGACTTGTTAGCAGTTGACCTCTCCTTTCTTCTGGAAACAGTTTCTTCGTTTCTCTGCAACACTGACTGCACAGGCCTTCATATCTCCTAGTCTCCACCTTGTCTCCTTGACCTCCAATGTAAGGACTGAGTCCTTGGACCACTTCTCTTTTCTATTTATACTTACTCCCTATGTCATCACCCCCAGTCTTGTGACTTCACATGCTATCTGTGTGTGGATGGCTCCAGTCCACACCTCTTTTCTTTTTTCAAATTCACACATGTGAATTTGAATTCCAGGCTCATCACATCCAGGTGTGTTCCCCACACCCCCACCTGAAGGTCTATTAGAAATCTCACACCCCTCTTGTCCACAACTGAGCTCTTGATCTTTACCCAGAAACTTGATCGCAGCTAATGGCAACTCCAGCTTTCTGTTTTGCTCAGGCCACAGACCTCAGAGTCATTCTCACACTGCCTTTTCTCTCTCACACCATTGTGTACCTGTCAGCAGATCCCAGATAGCTAGAATTTGATTGCTTCACATCCCTATAGCAACTATCCTGGTTCAAGCCAATCGTCATCTGGATTTTTGGGAAGTGCTCTTAACTGGTGTCCTGCCCTTCCCCTCTGCTCTCAACCCTACTTTCAACATAGCAGTCAGAATAATCTAAAATATATAGCAGATCATATCACTCCTCTGCTCAACAGCCCCTCCCAATACCTTCATCTCTTCCTCAGAATAATTGTCCAAGCCTCTAACTGTGGCCTACAAGTCTTTACATGATCTGTCCTGTTACCTTTTCCATCCTCACTCCAGACCTGGCCTAAGAGGCTTTTCTTTGAATCTACTAAACATGCTCTTACCTGAGGGTCCATTCCCACTGCTTCTGCCTGGAATGCTCTTCCCTAGACAAGCATCTGCATGGATCATTTCCATGCCTCCTCGGGTCTTTGCCCCCATGAAGCCTTCCCTGACAACCCTATTTAAGATTGTAATCTCCTCCCACGGTGCCCCCTATCTGCTAGAGAGCGAAAGTTTTTGTCCCCCAAAAATTCACATGTTGAAGCCTTAATCTCAACATAGGAGGTTGGGCCTTTGGGAGTTAGTTTTAGATGAGGTCATGTGGGTAAGAGAATCGATGCATTTGTAAGGGCATAAAGAGTCCCCTCTGTGAGGAAACCAGAATGTAAGCCTTCACCAGAACTTAATAATGCTGGCACCCTGGTCTTAGATTTCCCAGCCACTAGATCTGTGAGAAAAAAAATGTTTGTTGTTTAAGCCACCCAATCTATGGTACTGTTGTTACAGCAACCTGAACTAAGACACTATCCCTCTCCCCTGCTTTATTTTTCTGTTATCACCATAATTAATGTTTTACTTATATATGATTTGTTAATGTATGTCTCTTCCCACTAGAAACCAAATTCTGTGACAGCAAGGGTTTTTGTTTTCATTATTGTCATATTACCCTTGCCTGGCATGTGATAAGCCCTAAGTACTTGTTGACTGAATTAACATATGAGATGTGTGAGTTTGAAAAAAGAAGTACATCATTACTCCACTCTTCATTTTGTGCCGCCGTTAACAGTAGATTACATAATTGTTATTGGAGGTGCCTCACTACTACATTTGTAAAGTATTCCTGGAAGACACGGCGAATGACTCAGTAGAAGTTCTGGCTATGGGGGGGTGCCGTCAATAAAAATAATACCATTGCCTGTTGGTTATAAGTTGCTGTCACAGACTATGAAGGTATTTGAATTGTATTTCCAGGAAGAGAAACAGATATGCAACCAATCTGATTCGGTTCTACCTGCTGCCACAGAACTCCCAAAGGATAAGCAAATGCCACTTGTAGACTCAAACTCTGAACTTCATTCTCAGCACCAGCTTTTAACCTACTGAGTAAATCCTATGAGCCTGAGTAGTGTTGCAACTGAAGTTGTAGTACTTTCTGTCATCAAAGGAGTGTGAACCTGGAGTATGTTGGAAGACGAGTTACGTTCATTAGCGAGACCTCTTTCATAACTGCTGTCACCTAGAATGTCTGTTCTCTAAGCATCTTCTTGAAAGAAGCACATTCCCCCAGGAGAAGGAAATGGTTTGTTTTCTTTAGTGACAGATAGTTGGCCCAGGACCCTGAGATAAAGGAGTATGGGCATTAGACAAAATGAGTTTTACAATAGTTGACTGGAAGAAATGGAAGTTTTTGAATCATAGGCTTCTGCCTTGAAAGGGCAAGGCCGTAGTGGTTGTGAACCAGCCAGATTGTGTACAAGCCTCCTGCCAGAAGAAATGCCTGTAGGATTAAAAGCAAAACAGCAAAATCAAAAAGGAAGGGCAAGATGATGCCCAGGTACAGCCTATATTATTAACAGACAAGGAAAGGATGCAAGTAAAAGTTCTGTAAACCAGCTGTTGTCCTGCTTTCTGCTTCCCTTCAAAGCAAAAATATAGATTTGTGTATATTTGCAGTCTCCCCTTCCTTGCCTCTCATTCTTCCCTGAAACTCTATTCCAGTTAGGTCTGCATCCTCGTCATGCTGAAATGACTCTTTTGAAGGTCACCAAGGACCACTGTCTTCTCAAATTCAATAGCCATTCCTGCCTTTACTCATTTACATTCCTTACTCATCTTCTCAGCAGTGTCGCATATAATTGACAACTTCTGCCTTCCTGAAACAAAATTCTCTGAGTTACAACGTATGGCATTATACTCTTCAGATTTTCCTCTTTCTCACTGGCCAGTCCCTCTCAATTTCCCTGGCTGGCTTCTCTTCTAAATGTTACAGGATCTCAGGCTCAAGAATGTTCTCTCTCTTCATTCTCTCCAGGTAATCTCATTCAGTCCCAAGGCTTAAATATATACATACCGATAACTTGCACATTTTTTTTTTTTAGATGGAGTTTCACACTTGTTGCCCAGGCTGGAGTGCAGTGGTGCGATCTCTGCTCACTGCAACCTCCGCCTCCCAGGTACGAGCGATTCTCGTCTCAGCCTCCAGAGTAGCTCGGATTACAGGCATGCGCCACCATGCCCGGCTATTTTTTTGTATTTATTAGAGACCACGTTAGGCTGGTCACAAACTCCTGACCTCAGGTGATCCACCCGCCTCGGCCTCCCAAAGTGCTGGGATTATAGGCATGCGCCACCATGCCCAGCCAACTTGCACACATTTATCTTATTTTCCATCATTGCCCCTGAGCTTCAGACTGAAATACCAACTCCATTTTTAACACAGCCATCTACCTAGTTCAGGTCACAAACTAGAAGTCACCTTGCTAGCTCTCTTTCCCTCGGTCCCTACATGGAGTCTGTCAGCAAGTCCTGCTGGATCTGTCTCCAAAGTGGATACTGAACGTTACCATAGCTCCCTATCTATTGCTACCATCTTAGTCCAATCCACCATTATCTATTAGTCTTCCTACTGTCCTTTCTTCCCATAGTAGCCAGTGTTCTTTCTGAAACAAAGTAGGTCACACCACTACTGTTTAAAACTCTCCAGTGGCTCCTTGTTGCACTAACAATAAAATCCAAATACCTTAAAAAGGCTGGCAAGATCCTGTGAGATGTGGTCCCTGCTATCTCTCCAGTTCCACCCCCTGCCACTCTTCTCCTTGCTAACCCAATACAAGAGACATTAGTACAGATATCTCTTTTACCCCCTCGGCTTGCCAAGCTTTTTACCACTGGGCTTTTGCAACACTTATTCTTTCTTGCGGGAATATTCTTTGCACCCACCTTGAAAGGTTGCTCCTGCTCTTTTTATTCGGTTCTCAGCATGTCACTCCTCAGAAAAGGCCATCTCTGACTTCTCTCCATTGTTATCTGATTACCATGTCTTATATTCTTCTTAGCACCGATTGCTGTCAAAATACATTAGGTGTGTTTGTCCACACATCATCTTTCACCACTGAAATATAAATTCATTAGAGCAGGAATTCTGTTTTCTTCTACATTGTACCCCCAGTACCTAGAGAAATATCTGGCATACAATAAAGTTCAATAACTATTTGTTAATGTATATTGATGCTGATGTGATTTTACAAGGTCGATTTTAACTGATACCTAACTTCAACAAAAAGAACCCTCTGCCACTTGACTGTCCCGGTACTTTTGGATGAGTTTCTTATCCACGGAGCTGTAATTTACTCGTATGTAAAATGGTACTTTTTACCTTATAGGGCAGGTATTGAGAATTAAATGAAGTGTATAACAACACAGTAAACACTTGAAAACTGAAGCTAAGGGTTTTTTTGGTACTTAATGTAGACATTACCATTACAAAGCGTCAAGTTTTTTGAATCTGGGAAAGTTCTTTTGGGCTTTTCTACAGATAGAAGAATATTTTGGTCAAGACTCATGGGTAGGGCCAGGCGAGGTGGCTCACACCTGTAATCCCAGCACTTTGGGAGGCCACGGTGGACAGATCACCTGAGGTCAGGAGTTCGAGACCAGCCTGGCCAACATATAGTGAAACCCCATCTCTTCTAAAAGTACAAAAATTAGCTGGCATGGTGGCGCATGCCTATAGCCCCAGCTACTTGGGAAGCTGAGGAGAATTGCTTGAACCCGGGAGGCGGAGGTTGCAGTGAGCCAAGATCATGCCACTGCACTCCAGCCTGGATGACAGAGCGAGAGTCTGTTTCTCAAAAAAACAAAAACAAACAAACAAAAACAAAACTCATGGGTAACATTTTCATCTAAATTACCTGCCTTTTTATTTTCCAATAAAGTTTTTTCTTCTCCCTTGTCATTGTTCACGAAGAAACAGTGTTCTATGATTTCATTAGAGTCACTATAACGTAAACTTCAAGATAGGAGGATGAAGTTGTGATGCTGATGCTCACTTCAAGCTCACTTGAAGCCAAGATTTTTCTGCACACAAAGTTCAGATCTGTGCCACAGAAAAAGAAATGCTCACGACACTTTGTCACAGCCGTTCCCAAGGGGTCACAAATAGAGCCAGCCTCTTGTACTGCCTCAAAAGAACTGTTTGACAGGGATTCAAGTAGCAAAATAAGCAGACATCTTTTTCTGAAACTGATTCCTAATGAGCTATGAAAAATACATTTACATTGTCTCAGCACTACTCCTATGTTGTCTGCACAGCACTTATTACAGGAGAAAAGAATCACTGATATTAGTATCATTTCTGTTTCCACATCTACTCCTTCCTGCTCACCCTTGCCACCACCCCCAGCACCTTGCCAGTATACCTGCTACATCGTGTCCTTATATTTTTGGTTGAATTAAAAAAAGGGCACTGAAGTCTGCCTTTGTAGCTTCCCCTATACCAAGTGAACATTTATTAAATAAGCTCAGCTACAGAGCATTTTCAGAAATCTCAGTGCAGCTTCACAATCATTAAGCAGAGTATTTATCTAAAAACCTCTAACACTTAATACCAGTTACTCAGTATCTTAACCAACATGAAAATACAAAACAACCTTTTATTTACGAGTAGTCCCCTCAGTTCTCTTTTATGATTAAGGGAACACTTGAATGTTTTCTCAAGTTTTTCCTTTAGATCCAAATCACTTCCCCTCTACTTTTCTAATGGCTTTATAACCCTTCAACAGTAGGTGGTGCCACAAATGCACAAAAGTAAATTTCTGTAGACCAACAGAACTGTCACAGCTTTATTTTGTGACTCATTATATTACAACATAGAAATATGCACTTTTTAATACTTCATATAAAGTTATTGACATACAAATTTTTTTTTCTTTTTTCCTTTTAATGAAAATGATTTAACTTAGAAATCTGTTGTGAAACTTTTGTCTAGTTTTGCAATTCTCAGGTATTCCAGTGCAAAAATAGATCCCATTACAGACAGCGTAAAGTGCTTGGAATGAGGGCCAATGATGAACAAAGAGCACAAAAACAGCTTCATCTTGGGGTATAAGAAGGGATAATAGCATACCTAAATCCTTATCGACATAGAAACATTCTATAAAAGGGGATGCAACAATTTTGAAAAGAATTAGAGTAATATTTCTACAGTATTACATTATTACTAGTAGATAATAACAAGGATACAAATTAATGTCTCAATATCAAAGTGGTTCAGTATTACATGACACATGGCTCTTTGGAAAACATTTTACCTGATATATACAACCACAAGAAGAAAACACAGACAAATCCCTTTAGTCAATGATTACTATACAGTGAATGAATGATGTGCAACATTTAATAGTCACAAAGCATTTGCTTTCAGTACAGATAATGAAATACAGTAGTGTGAGGTTTGGTTGTTTTTTAACAATGAATTGTGCTGGGCATTTATGTATAGAGGGCTTATTATTTTCTTCTATATTTACCATATTCACAGTTGTTAATTAGTTTTCTGAGGTGTCCAAAAGATGCACAAGCAGAAATTTTTGGACATGTATTTTGAGAATTTCTGAAACTCACATAGTTATATCCCACAGGGAATACACAGAAATTTTGCTTGATTGAGTATGGAGTTAGTAAAAATTTCTACCACAATTAGGTTTACACAGGAAAATGTAAAAGATTACTATTTTAAAAGGTAACACAGTATTAATGAAGATGTATAACCGTAGATTGTTTCTAGCTTCAGAAGAGATCCTTTCAATCTGTATTAAAATGTTGTGTTTTCTTCAAAATAGTTCACAGTGCCTTTTGATTTTTTAAAATATGGCCTTGAAGTCAGAGAAACTGAAGGAAGGAGTTGCTCATGGATTTACTATAATGAAGAATTAGAATATGATTTTAGTAAAATGAGAAAACCAACAGAAGTTTGATTTTGAAAAATATTAAATGAGGAGAAATTATTCTATAAATTCTATATTTTTGAAGATAGTCTAAAATGCAATGATGCCATATCACTAGTTATTGGAAATATGCCTTCATTACTTATATTTAAAATCAACATTGACTTTAACTTCTAAAACAATCATTTTTTTTCTTTTTCAGCAGTGGGTTATATAATATTCTGTAAATTTAAAAAATATATAGAGATTAATTTGAAATCTGAAGTCTTACGCCTTTAGAGTTAATATTCAAATTTTGGAAAAGGTAGAAGTTAGTAATGATATTGAAAGATCACTTGAACTTGGCCAAACAATAGTTCTCTCCTATGTTTCTTTTCTCTCAAGACAGTTAACAGTAAGCATTAGTGAAACTATTTTAAAAAATGTTTACTGACTAGAAAAATAAGCCCAGGTTAGAAAACTCTGAAAAATGCTCCATATGGAAGCATTTGTTGTTTTTATATTTTTCTTGATTAGTGATTGAAGAGATGAAAAATTTGAGATTGTCAGATTTAATGGGGTGTCCAATTATTTGAAGGTACTAAATGCCATAAACAAAAGTTGTGTTTTTCAGCAAGTTCTCAAGCTAGCTGTTTTCCCTGTTGAAAAGTTCATTGTTTATACTTGTGACCTTTATACTTTCTTGGCTTTTGCATTGTTGCAATTAAAAAAAAAAAAAAAGGCTGCCCAATATTGTTACAGTGGGCTCCTACAACCACAAGACAACCTATATTTGTAAACCAGTGAGCTGAATAACATGGCACAATCTACTGAGACTTAATTTCTCTCTATCCTTATACATACGTACATACTCTTTCAGCTACAGCATACACCCAAAAAATACTTGATTGATGAATTGAGATTAAAAGTATCCTAAATGATCTGAAAGAAAGTCAAATATAATGTCATGAGATCTTGACCATCACATTGCTTTCTAGGCACTAGTCATGACTGATATGCAAACTTACATGAGAAAATAAAAATAGTGGGGCAGTAGCCGTACTCCTCTATACAACAGGGTTCTACAGAGGGGGCATTTTAGGATTCAGAAGTCACTGATAGAACTTAAAATTCCAAATAACATTAAAAAGTACAAAGATTTTCATCAAAATACAACTCCATCTTTTCATTTTCTAGATTAATTCAAAAAGCCAGAAATAATAATATACTTGTGTCAGATAAGAAACATCTTGAGATGCAGTGTACCATGTGAGTCGACAATCAGGACAAATGGGCACAGGCTTCCTTAGGTTTGAACGCACAATCTCTTTAATCCCATGCCCTGGCTTCAGCAGCTTGCAGCCCCAACAGTTTGGCTGTTGATTCTTTGCCTCTTACCAGGATCTAAGTATATTTAAGAGTCTCATAAGGATGACCCTGTAGACCCATGGCTCAAAGCACAGGACAATATAACAATGGCACCAAGTTTCCTGTGCCTAGAGACACCCACATTTTTGTTGCATGTTACTGCTACCAGAACAGCTCATCAAAGAGGGAATCAAAGCAGGATGTTAGCCACACATGGCACCATTTTGTCAACTGATATTTAATGATGTTGATAGACTCTGAGCAGAGCAGCTTTCACAAAAGTGAGCATGACACACCATGGTGCTTCAAACTTTCTGAAAAACTTGGCACTAATCATTCTGGCACACTCATTGCCAGCAATGGATGTGTCACCGGGAACCAGTCTACTGGCATGGCATGGCTTAGTGAATGAGGATGTGCATGCCTTTTGATTTTGATCAATAATCACTGGCCATGATTACTGGATGAATAATTGTTGCAACCCCAGTGAGAATACACAGGAACAACAAAAAAAAGTATGAGTTCAAACCCATATGTCCACTGGGTTCCATAATAGAGTTTCACATAGGTATAGGTAAAAAACTAAATTCAAGTCTTTCACTTGAGAGCCATGTAAGACACAGGCTACAAAGGCACTGCCCCTGTAATGGAATTTTGTTTTCATTGCATTGAATTGCATTGCATTGAATAGTATCAGTACAGTATCCAGTTTATTACTTCTCACATCAACTTCTGGCTCTTTTCTCCGGAACACTTCACATGGTGCAAAGGAAAGTCTAGTTCCTCTTTCAGCCACCCCGTATGAACAGGATTCTTCATACATAGCTTTCTTTCACTTTCTCATCCTGTAGAAAAGATGTGAGAACCGCAACATCCACTACTGTCTGGTTTTTGTGTAATGAGAGGTCCTTTAAGTGGTCATCATCACTTTGGTCCTTGGCAAAGTTCACAAATACCTGTTAAAAGATCAAGATGGACCTTTGTAAATACCACTCAACTTGCTCATTGTTTATTCTAGTTCTATTTTTCCAGGTGTTGAAATTAGGTCAAGTAGGAGCATACAGAATTGCATAAATAGATTAACTAGAAAACTGTGTGTGAAGGAGGCAAGAATACTTGAAAAAAGCAGTAACAACTTAAAAATTGACTTTCTTTTTTTTTTCTTTTTCTTTTCTTGAAATGGAGTCTCACTCTGTCCTCCACCTCCTGGATTCAAGCGATTCTCCTGCCTCAGCCTCCCAAGTAGCTGAGATTACAGGTGCGCACCACTATGCCCAGCTAATTTTTGTATTTTTAGTAGAGACGGGGTTTCACCATGTTGACCAGGATGATCTCGATCTCCTGACCTCGTGATCTGCCCACCTCGGCCTCCCTGAGTGCTGGGATTACAGGCATAAGCCACCATGCCCAGCCAAAAATTGACTTTATATATCGCCCCCCACATCACCAACTGCTCAGTCATCCATTTACTTTGGCACATACAGTCTTGATTAAAGGGAAGAGGGAAGAAAATACTTACTGAGTACCTATTAAGTGTCAGGACCAATTTGGTACTTTATTATCTAATTTATATAAGATTAGGCACCAAGTAAAATGCCTGGCCCATGGTAGGTACTCACTAAATGGTAGTTATTATGGTTATTACAATAAATTCTCACAATAATCCCATACAGTACATAGGCATCATCTCCCTTTTCAGGTTCAGAGGTTTAGTAAAAAGCATAGCTAGTAGTAATAGTAGATCAGGAATTCAAGCACCGATTCAAGCATACAAACTGCTCTTGGACCTATGGGCAGGAGTGTGTGGGCAGGAATCCACACCCTGAGAAGTAAATCTGTTTTGACACTCAAAGCTTACTTGGTCAAGTGTTGTCTGAGAAACAGAGTAGTCTTCTATGTGGAGTCGCTTTTTGCTCTGGGAGAGGATGCTGAATATCCTGGCCAGAGAAGATAACGAAGATGGAAGCTGGTATTGTAGCATGTTCCGGTGTTTCTCTTTTAGAACACTTCCAGGAAAGGCAAGTCCAAAGAAATCCTGGACAGGCTTCAGGTCCGGGTTGGACCCTGCTATTCGTACTACTATTGTATAACCATCTCCAAACCTGAAAGCAGGAAAAAAAATATCCAAATGGAGGATCTCCAGGAAACTATTTAAAAGAATATTTAAACCTGGGAATCCAACTTGTGCCATGAAAAGGGCGGCCCCTAGCAGGCCCAGAAATAAGTTTCTGAGAGAAGGAATGAGTTATCATTTACTAAATACTTATTTTATGTGAAGCGCCACGCCATGTGCTGTAAATACATGATCTCCTTTAATCCTCACCTGGACCCATGAAGTCTGACAGATGTTACAAAGAAACTGAGGCCCAGGGAGTTAGTCACTTGCCCATGGCTCAGAGCTCATAATTGGTAGGGCCAGGATGCAAACCCATTTGTGTTGGACTCCAAAGTTTGCGCTCTCACCAGTACTGGCACATGTAAATTTTTTTCATTTCATCTATAGAACAAAGCCAGCAGGTAGATCTTCCAGGGAGATCGACTCTTAGAGAAGTTAAGTAACTTGCCCAGGAGTCACAGACCAGTAAATGGTAAAGACAGAATTCAAATGCACTTCTGACTTCAAAGCCCTCATTCTTTCCGCTATACCATTTTGCTCAGTTTTATTTCCCTTTATTTTAGAGCCATCGTTTATATACTCACAAAAGAATAAATATCAAGCCTCTCACTAGGCACTATCCCCAAGAAATTATCTTTGTTACCTATTTTTTAGATGCTGGACACTGCCAAGGCACCTGAACCTTCCATTGACCATAATTGCCATCCTAGTGCAAAGAGCTTCACATTCTTCCATACTGCGGTAAAAAAGAAAGAGGTTTTCATTTTAGAGAGATTCTCTATAACCATCAGAACATCACCATGACTTCCAGCATTCCAGCTTCCTAGGGAATCATATTCTGTTACAAGTACATGTGGATATAGGGATGATGCTGTTCACTGTAGTGCTGTTTACAATTGTGAACAAGTTGGAAATAATCCAAATGTCTACAAAAAGGGGAATAGTTAAATGAGAGTATAGCCTAATGGAATACTATCCAGCTATAAGAAATGACACCTAAATGCACTGACCTGGAATAATGTTTACAATATGTTAAGTGAAAAAGAGCGATATTTATACTGGGCATGCATTTTTCTAAGAATACATACATACATACACACACACACACACACACACACACACACACACACAGATTTGCGTAGGAAAATTCTGCAAACATAAACAGTCCAGTGAAGACAGTAGTTGTTTCCAAGTTGTATAATTTCAGGTAATAATTGTTTTACTCTTTGCTTTTCTGTATTTTCTAATTTTTACAAAATGATCGCATATTCTACTTGGAAAGTTAAAACAGCCCACAGTGTAGAAGCCAAGACTTTACTACGGACCTATGAGATGTAAGCACTACTGATCTCCCCTCCTTGACAACACTTAGGGCACAATTCCACAAGAACCGCCGGGCTTTGGGATCCATGCCTGTGGTGGGTTCATCCTGTAATTAGAATAAAATAAGTCTTATTTGCTGGGGGAAAAAAAATCAAAGATAAATTTGCTTTTAAATGAAGAAGCATCTTTGAAACAGCTTAAATTTTAACTTACCATTCTGGTTATTCTTGATGGACCAAAGAATTAAAGTTCCAAATTCATTTGTAAACAAGGTCATCATTATAAATGTCTTATTGATGCAGGAAACTCAGATATTCTGAGTACTTTTTTATAGAATTAAACAAATTTCTCCAAATAAATAGGGAAGGAAAAAGCCCATTTAATTGTAATTATGTTTTCATGACTGATAAGTATATACTAAAATAACTTTTTGTCTGAAATCTCTATTGAAGTCAGTGTAAGATTGGGGTGAAATTCCTTTTTTTTTTCTTTTTTATTCCAGCTCACTCAGATTACCCTAGTATATTGCAATTGTTAGCCTCACAGAAACAAATTCCAGACCCATGTGGTCTGGAATACATAAAAGCCTCAAAGGCTTCTTCTGGTAATAACATCAATGCTCTGGTCTACAAAAGAAAAAGGGTCAAGGCCCACTGCCCAGTCTGATCTGTTTTTCATCTATCCATATGTAAGGAACTATGACCTAGTTGCTACCCTGGGGATTTTAAAACTGTGTCTACACTCTCCATTTTCAGGGAACGAACACAAAGATGATTAGAAAGAATGTTCCAGAGAAAGATCAAATCACATATCCAGCCTCAATCACACTCAGAAACAAAGTGCTTGGAGTGTCTCTATTTGGGAACATCTGCAGGCATGGTACAGTGCTCCCAGTGTATGCCAAGGGAGAAGCTTCCCTCAGCTTCTCCAAGGTGGCTCTGCTGTCCCTGGTGGGAGACAAGCCAATCACACAACAGCCCTGGACGTATAGGACTTTTGAAAAGTCATGTTTTCCACTCAGGCCGGAACAACAGTTTTCAATCCACAGTGACACTCACCAGAAACACCACAGGAGGCCCGCCGATCAAAGCCATGGCTGTAGAGAGCTTGCGCTTGTTGCCTCCACTGTAGTTACCAGCATATTTTTCTCCATACTTCACGAGGCCCAGTTTCCGAATCGCCCACTCACCAACCTACAGTGATGAAAAGCACCTTGACTTTGGTCTGGCTTGGGAATTTTATCATGCTGTCCTACACATATATATATGAAAGTTCTTTCACTGAGTAGGACTAGATTCTATCATCGTAACCCAACAACTGGTGAGGAGCCAAAACAGGGAGAAGCACTCCCTCTCTGCCCACCCAGCCCTGCCCCACCACCATTACAGGTTCCCACCCTGAAAGCAGATACAAAGAACCAGCATTTCGTGCTGCTGCATTCATGAGGAAAAACAGCCTGAAGTCAATGTGTGTGGAAAAGCCATAAGGTACATATTGTCAGGATGCCAAAGGAGACAGGCTGGCTTTCAGGTGCCCACAGTACCTTGCCAACTTCTTTCTCTGGGACTCCTCTCAAAAGGGCAAAGAACTCCACGTGTTCTCTCCCAGTCAACAGCTCTGTGATGGCATCAAACTGAGGGCAGTAGCCCATGTTCTGATGTACTTCATGTATGTTTGATAAGATACTGCAAAGGATAAGAAAACTACTTAGATGTTAAGCAGGTAGAGATACTCTGGTCAGACAATCTGGCCTAATGTTCCTAGAAAGTATGCTTCTCCATTACAAAGATACCAGTACATCTGCTGCTACTTGAAAGGACAGCCTCTCTGCCCCCAGGATGCTAGTTCTTCCTGGCAGGCAGGGTTCCTGCCTCTGCCCTGCCCAGTCCTTGCACCTCCCTGGCTCTCTCAACACTTCAGTCTGCAGGTGCAGTCCCATTTCAGAATTTCTGAGGTCATGCCAACCACTGCACACTCTTTACCAACAATCTCAGTCACACTACCCTGGGGCTTTAACGCTAAGGCCCCATCCTAGACTTCGCTCCTATGCACCATTCATACGCACCAAGTGAGAAGGCCCAGGAATTTTGGGTGTGAGCAACACAGAACCTAGAGACACAATTTATGTTGGTGGGGTGGCTTTTGGGTTCTATGAATCCAGTCAAGTGAAGAATCAGATGTGAGAGAAGTTCCGTGTCCACATTCCAGACTGGTGACTGCACCTCAGCCACAGCGGCATCGCCATGAACCTGGCCTTTCGGCAGCATGCATTCCTCTCTGTGTATCTAATTAGCACTCCCAGGGTCAGCCTTTTTCAGAATTAGGATTGAGGCACACATGGACACCGTGCCGGGCCCTCACAGCTATACCAACCAAATCAGTTCTTACAACCAGTCCCTGTGCCAAACCTTACTATGAGCTGGTTATGACTGCCACTGCTATATGCGTCAGGAGCTTGGTACTAGGGTCGAGCCTAGGAAAGCAGTTGTACAGCGGTAGGCCTGCTATTCCCAGAATGTCTGTTCTCTTAGGACTCCTTTACATTGCTACTGCAAAAATGTAAGAGACAGGAGAGGAGATCAGGAATACACTAATTTCCTTGCTCTTTTCAATTGGCTATCCCCCATCCAGTGTGTTCAAATTGTGAGTCATTGCTCATTAGTGGGTTGGGAAATAAATTTAGTGGGTCACGACCAGCACTTTTTTAATGACGCAGTATAAAGTAGAATAAGAAATAGCAGAGTGCACTACAATTAGTAACAGTAGGTACTGCTTTATGAAATTCTAGGTTATACACGTGAGTGTCTACATGTCTGTGTGTACTTACGAGGTTGAGATACAAAATGTATTTCCCACAAGGGTCATGGCCAGAAAACTTTGAAAGCCACTGCCTTATACTACCTCGCCACATAGTAAGTCCAGAGAAGCCAGGCACAGTGGCTCACGCCTGTAACCCCAGAACTTTGGGAGGCTGAGGCAGGTGGATCACCTGAGATCAGGAGCTCGAGACCAGTCTGGCCAACATGGTGAAACCCCATCTCTACTGAAAATACAAAAAAATTAGCTGGGCATTGTGGCAGGCACCTGTAATCTCAGCTACTCGGGAGGCTGAGGCAGAAGAATCGCTTGAACTTGGGAGGTGGAGGTTGCAGTGAGCCGAGGTTGCCCCATTGCACTCCAGCCTGGGCAGTAAGAGCAAAACTCCATCTCACAAAAAAAAAAAAAAAAAAAGCCAGAGATACCCCACGTAAAGTACTTAGAGTAACATTATCTAAGAGGCCTGTAAAATGTAGTTGTATTCCCAAAGATCAGATTGCTTTGTGACCTGTGCAGTCTCAGAAAATGGCCTAATGGTGTCTCTGTCAATTTGTATGCTCTTTAGAGAGGGCAATTTACTTTGTAGGAATTGTTCCTGAGGAAATAATAAAAGATGTATACAGGGACATATTTACATAGTGAAAAATGGAAACTAATATGTGTCCAACATTTATAAGGAATTTATTAAATAAATTATAGGTACATGTACATAGGGAAATTTTATGTAGCAATGTAAAATTCTGTATCTTAGGAAATGTAACCCATTGGGAAATATTCATAATACACTCATTAACAATAAAAGCTAATTTTAAACTCTATATACAGTATGATCTCAATTTTGTGGCACATTTATATGTGTATATAAGATAGATTTGGGGTGATGGAAAAGTTCTAAAACTGGATTGTGGTGATGGTTGCGAAACTCTCAATTTACCAAAAATCACTGAATTGTACTCTTAAAAAAACAAGTAAATTATATGGTATGTAAGTTATACCTGAATAAAACTGTTAAAAGAAGAGAATGAGACTGAAAGGAAAATGTAAATTGTGATTATCTCTAGATATTGAAATTGTGGATGATTTTATGTGCTTCTTTACCCTTTACTACATTTCAACATTTTTATGAACTCTAAAAGTACCACTGTAATCAAAAATAACAATCTATTTCTTTAAATAAACTAAAAACAAAGTCTTTGCAGCAAAATACAGGCCACTTCTTTTCTCACCTATTTTTGTTAAGGAAAGCATCTCCTCTGGTAACAGTGGTATCTCCTGTTAACATCTTGAAAGTTGATGATTTTCCAGCCCCATTAACTCCCAGGAGCCCAAAGCACTGAAAAAGAAGGATTAAGTTGTATAAGCAAACTCTAAAAACATGAATATAAATGCCCCCTAACAGGTAACCACCTCAAACCTTCATTCTGAAATATCAGCAAATAATCAAATATTTTCTTGGTTTTAAGACATCGTATAGATATTTAAATATGTATTTCATAAAGGGACTATTTTAAGTATGGCTGTATTTATAAATATTATTTGAGTTGTCAGGTTGAGGCCAAAGTTAATGTGTGAAAAACGGTAATGAAAGCCAGCTATCCAAATTGCACCACCTACTCTGGCAAAAGGGCATAAAAGAACACAAACAGAAACCAGAAAGGAGAAAATCTATTTTTAAAAATCAATTTGAATGTCATCACCACCTGAAATGTATCACAAAAGCATGTTTTAGATGTGCATGCTTTTTCTGTTTTTGTTGTTGTTGAGACGGAGTCTCACTCTGTCACCAGGCTGGACTGCAGCGGCGCAATCTCGGCTCACTGCAACCTCCCCCTCCCAGGTTCAAGCTATTCTCCTGCCTCTGCCTCCTGAGTAGCTGGCACTACAGGCACACACTACTATGCCTGGCTAATTTTTGTATTTTTAGTGGAGACGGGGTTTCACCATGTTGGCCAGGATGGTCTCAATCTCCTGACCTCGTGATCTCCTCGCCTCGGCCTCCCAAAGTGCTGGGATTACAGGCAGGAATCACGCGCCCAGCCCCATGCTTTTTCTTAAATTGCATTGGATTCTCTAAAATCATTCTCTTGACATACAGGGTCCCTTTCTTCTCGATGACTAATTGCTCCATCCTGGCATAAATAGAGAAGCCTTTAAAATCCGCTTTTACCCCGTCTCAAACATTGTCGCTTGACTGGGTAGAGACAGTCTGAATTAATAGGGACAAACACAATACAGACAGAGTGTCTTTACCTCACCAGGAGGAATGCCCACACAAATCCTGTCAACAGCAGGCTTCCGCTTCCTTCTATATATCTGCAACAAACAAAATGTAAACATTCGTGAGCCTCAGTGACTCACAGCTCTCCCAAGCAACTGTGGAAGGCAGGACTATAAACCACATACACCACAACGTAAGACTTGTCAATAAGCCTAAGCCATAGGCATATCTGATGTGCTAAGAGCCTAGGTCTGTGTTTGTCGCAACTGGCTTCTGAATGATTCTGAAGCTCAAAATAAAAGTGAACTTAAGCTTTTTAACCTGTCTTTTTAGAACCATATTATTCATTAATATCTACATAATTTTTCATTTATTCAACATATATATGTGTTGCAGGTATTTTAAAAATTAAATTCCACAGAGTAGAAATTTGTAATAAAAATATTGCAAATACTATACAGATTACAAAAAAGTAAAATTTGGAGATGCTGGCATCTGGAGAGCTGATATAGACCCTCTTGGGCACTGGCAATATAGCAGCTTTTTGGACTATGAAACTCAAAATCAACCATTTATTCTCCCTACCTCGGTTTTGACTAGATATACAATACTAGTATGTTTTAACAACTAACACATAAATGTAAGCATAGAAAACCAATATATTCAAGAACGGGAATTCATATTACAAAAGTATTCTCAGTAAGAATTCTTTAAGAAGTCTCCATGGTGTTTTTAAAATAAAACCGACAGAACCTTGGTACAGATGGACATTTTGGGAACATATGCCCTTTTATTAAGCAAGTCAGCAAACTGCAGGGTTACAGCACCTAAAGCTGAAAAAAACTGAAGATGAGCTATTGTAACCTTTACACTCTCACCTTCGTCAACTCCTTGATTTCTAAGATGTCATTCTGGCCTCCACCATCAAGAATTCTCTGTCTTTCCCGCCTCACATCTTCATCTTCATCATTCAGAGGAGGGAGCTTTGCATTTACAGGTCTTAGGGGGGAAAAAATAAGACAAATGAACCTTTCAAACTATTTTTCAGGACAAAGAATCAGTCTCTAACGGAGTATCATAAAACTCACTCGCCACAGTTTCCAGGATGGGCAGGGAGGGGCTGCGGGATGCCCGCGCCAGGAAAATCAGTTTTATCACATATTTTGAGTTCGGTTCAATCCAACCCCCATTGGTGAGTGTTTCCCTGTGCGCTTCCCCTGTGACCCTCAGCCACGTGCTCCATGGGTTCTAAGACAAAGCTCACCTGGGCCTGATGAAGAATCTGTACTGGATCAGAACAGTAATGAGGAAGAACACCACCCCTTCCACGGCCATGGCGAAGAGGTTTCGTCCCACCAAGTCCCAAGATAATGGTGACACAAAGCGGTTCTCCCCTAGTAGACATAATACAGAGATCCAGTCAGAATGGAGGGATCAAAAACCATGGCCCTTCCTCAAATTTGGGTCTATGTTCCTAAAAATTCACCAATCTTCCAATAAACACCAATGGCTATCACCCATGACAAAGAGGAAAAAAAAAGTAACAAGCGAGTGATCACTTTCCAAGTCTGATATGGGAAAACTTTTTATGGCCCAGTAGCAATCAGAATTTCAGAGCTAATGTGTATTAGATTTGTGACTTCACTGAAGATATCTAGTGTTAATGAAACATGCCAAAAATCCTTTTAAAAAGGCAAACAACCCAAGTAATTTTTACAATATTTTTAAGAAATTCTAAGTTTTAGTAATAAGAAATATTAGCACTTTAAGCAGATGCTCCTTTCAGGAGCATATATCCTAATGAATCAATTTAATCACTAGATTCCATTAAATCTAGTTCCATGTAAATATTCCTTACATTTCTTATATATCTCCTTTGTACCCCAAGTTGGAAAAAGCCCCTCTTCTATGACCACTAAATAATATGGCCCATTTGACTATATTAGCTAGTGGATGAATAATAATCATATGGCTACGGGAGAAATATTTTTAACCATTCTAAACGTAGAAAAAGATGTAATACATTATCATTTTATAGACTGTGTAAAAGATAATATATGACCTCATCTGCAGACACATGATTCGCCTAATAGAGCCAAAGTTAGCATCTTTCCTTCTGATTCCCTGACCTTCTAATTCTCAAAGCTGTGGTTTGACTTTTCCAGGGCCTCTGACCAACCCAGTCAGTGGCATGAGCCAATGGATCCAAGCAAATGCCACTATTTTCCTTACCTTCAAAACTGCCCTTTCACTTTTCTCAATGCTATTGGAGACACAGACAAAAGATTGTGTCACAAAACCCATGCCACAACCAGCTGTGTTGGCATGAGCCCTATCACTGGGCATGGGGGTGGGGGAACATCCTGTGCTTAGTCACCTGCTTCTTTCCAAAACAAAGTCCAGGGTACCAAGGCCTATGCAGCGTGCCATCCCCATTAAAGCATCCTACAACCACTGCTTCACTCACCAAACCTTTCCAGGGCATCAGCCATTGCCTGGTTTTTCACCATGTCAATGAGCCCTCGTCCCAGGCAAAAATGTGGGAAGATCAAGAACACAGACTTCAGGATATCATTGATATTATTCAGCTTCTAAAATAAAAAGAAAAGGAAGGGAAGGGAGGGCGAGGGAGAAGAAATGGATGTCATTCATGGTTTATCCTAAAAATGTATCAAATTCTGAAATATGGGAGTGAAGAAAAATTTGATTCTCTAGGGACAAACTGGACCTTTTAATTCAGATACCAATGAAATAGCAGCAGGCATAGTGGATGATATGTAGCAATAAAATTCTCTTCTTTAGAAAATCTGGAGAAATGGTCTGAGTGTGGAGAAATCATGAATAAAGCTTAGAAACAGCCTATATTTAATCAGAAGCAAATCCATTAAAAATCCCTTAGCATTTTAAAAGCAAATTGTTCATGTCTGGGTCAATATTTGAGTTTCAGGATTTTGTCAGAATTTTAGAAATTCTTCTCAAATACATCAGAACGTATGACCCCACAAGACAACAGTGGCCAAATATCTAGCAACTGAGTAAGGGGTTATATGCTGGATGCACTGTGCTAGGGCATGGGAGAGGCAAAAGTTAGTAAGAAACAGACTCCACTCCGAGTAGGAAAAGTATGTAAACAGGAAATTATCATGTAAGTGGATGTGCACTGTACTGGAGGCATGGACTGAGGACTCTGAGAGCACAGAGAAAAGAGAGAACACCTCCCAGCAGGTAAGGACAGCTTCACATTTAAGCTAAATCTTGAAGGGTAAGAGATGTACTACCGGACCCTGTGACAGAAGAAGGGCATTTCAAACCAGGCTTACAGGAGCATGGTGGTTGGGGACAACTCATCTGAAGCTTACAGCTGGGAAAGGGTGTGGTGGGTATGGACAGGAAGAGTTGTGCAACTGTAAAAGGCCTTGTGTGCTGTGTTTGGACAAAGGCAATGCCAGCCGGAATGGAGAGGAAGCCTTATTTTACAGGTCTATACCTGGAAGAACTGACAACACAACCAGTCGAATGTGGGAAATCTGCAACAGCAAAGCAAGCATCTAGGATAACTCTAAGAGCCAGCTTGGGCAACCGAGTGGATGATAGTGCCACTGAGTGTGACAGGGATGGTAAGAAAAGTATTATGTTCCAGGGGCGAAGAAAACTAGGACATGTCCAGTTTGGAGTATCTATATACTATCTAAATGGAGCAATCTACAGGCAAGTGAGAATGTGAGATTAGAGTTCAAGGTTATGAACAAGGCTAAAGGCATAGATCTTAGAGATGACAATAAAAACACCAAGAGGAGTGATGGTAAAAGTCTTGGGATTGAATGGCATCGCCCAGCTCTCGTGTGTAAAGTGGAAGGCAGAGGAGCTACTCTTGGTAAAAGCAACACTGAAAAAAGAAAGAAAAAAAAAAAACTGTCAAAAGAAACTGAAAGGCTTGACCAGCAAAATGTACGGCACAGCAAGAAAGAAAGGTGCTTTGCCTTCTCAGGGAAGACAGACTCTGCAGAAAGGACAAGGCAGTCAGCAGCGTCAATGCCACTGACAAGTAGAATAAGATCACAATTAAACACTGTCCTCTGGCTCCCAGAGATGCTCATCGCAGCAGGAGTGTTCTCTCTGCATGACTCACATTGTCGGTGAAGAGCTCCAACACAAAGGTGGCCACGCTGCCATTGATGCCGATGAAGAGGTTCACGCTGGTGAGCACCACATAGGCTGTGCTGGGGATCTTGAACACGAAGGAGGCTGGGTACATGAGAGGTGTGATTGACCACCTGGTGAGACACAAAAAGGTAAGTGTCTACTGAGAGTCCCCTGTCCTCCTCCTGACACTGGGCACAAAATGCCTTATCCACTGTGCAGTTCCCTCACTCAGAGGTGACTTACCCATACAGCAAAAGTAGAAGGGCTAGCACAGGCAGGTTGGTGGAGGACACATAGGACTTCTGCTGGAAGCAGATGAAGATGATAATGACCAGTGTGGCAGGGACAACGTAATTGCACTAAAAGTGAAAACAAAGACATACAGTTTACCCCTAAATCAAATACACAATGCATCACACAAGTCTTCACCATCATTAGACAAGAAAGGGCAGATAAACATATTGGAAAGTAACTCTGAATTAATGAAGCCACATAAACTATTAATCAAAATACCGGACAATACACTTTGACAAGCATTTTCCCCTTGGCTGATTTTATAAACTACATGCCCTTTCTGTCTTTCCAACAGCCAAGCCAAGGTGTCACGCTCAGTAAACTGAACGATGGATTCCCAGTCAGAGTAATTTCAATTTCACAGGCAGCAAATAAGCTTCCATTCTTCTTCCCGAAGACGATTGTGTCTGTTTCACCATTAATGCTATATTACAGTCTGCCCAAGTTCAATCTCACATGTAATCTATTTATGAGGTAACTGCTCATAACATGAATGTCAGAATTGTTTCATCGCACTGAGAATAATTTTAAAGTCTGTCCTGACAGTGTATCAAGCAGTAAAATGCACAAATAAAGACTTGACGATAGGACAATTATGAGAATTCATAGCTGGCAGAGCAAATCACAGGCAGGGAAGTAATAATGGGCTTGTTAGCTGCTAGAAGAACTGCAGCTTCTGACTACAGGACTCTGCCTCAGTCCTGTGCTACTTGATGTGTTTATCAACAACTTAGATGAAGACATGCTTCTAGCAAATTTTAGGAGCTACAGATAATACCCAGGAAGATAAGAGATGGGTTCAGGGACTTGACCTTTCATCTCTGAATCACCTATGCCTGGCATAAGTCAGACACATAGCATTCAGTCTGTGTTTACTGACTGGAGTAATTACTGAATCAAGCTAAAACAAAAATAAAACACATGTAATTTAATATGGATAAATATAAAGTTTAGGTTCAAAAAAAATGAATTTGTATAGAATGAAGGGGACCCGAATTTCACAATCATTGGTGTGAAATGGAGGTTTTTGGTTTACCACTAAGTTGCCAGTAAGACAGTGCTCCTTCCAAAATGCAAAGTCTTTGTGCTGTAGGAATATAAGTGTCGGCTAAAGATTAACTCCCTCTAGACTCATAACCATTCAGACCACAGCCTGAACACAAGGTTAATTCTTGGCTTTGCTTTTGAAACGGGACATTAACAATAGAGAGCATGGCCATACAAGGACAATCGGATCAGAAGAGTGACAAAGTCTAAGAGCCTTGGTATGAACAGCAAAGACCTCATCATCATCTCCACCATCACTGCTCACATTTGTACAGTGCTTTGGAGGTTACAAGATATATTCTCATATATCATCTTATCTGGGGAATACTCAGGTTAAATGAGAGTATGAGAGTTGTTTTTAAATATTCAGGGACTTGTTCAGTGGGAGAAGAATTACATTTGCTCTGTGTAGCTTATAGTTAATGGAAGTCACAGGAAGATATATTTCAACTGTACTTTACAATAATTAGAACTTTAGAATTCCTTCAAGTCCCCCATATTGGTCAACATAGAAGCAATATATTGTAGCTGGCACAAAAACATGTGTGCAATGGATGGATAAGCTGCTGATAAAATGTACAGAGTTTTCAAATGACAGATGGCTTTCCTAGTAAGGCAAAGAACATTCTGACTCTGGAGGTTAAAACCCATCAGAAAAATTAGAGGCATTGACTTGGAATTTTGACTTGCATCTCTCTGATTCTTGTGGCAATGGTATTAATTTTCATCATTGTGTACAGATTTTTCCCTCTGGTGTGACATGAACTCTGGTACCCAATGCTGTGTTTGGTGTCATGAAAGTGATCACCTGCCTCTGGCTTTTCCTTTTTCATATATCTTTAGAGTAGCTGGAACATTTCCTGATGATAGCCAGGGCTCTTTCTTTCTTATCCCTATCAATCCATGGCCCTGACAGACATTACAAAGATACAGCAGGCCTGTGTCCTTACCATATCCCAGACAAAATTAGAGAGCCAGTAGATGACTGGCTTCACGCCACTGATGAACTGCAGGTGCTTTGCTTTGCTGACCCGCTCCTGGATCAGGAATACGACAAAGCTGGCTGGGACGAAGGACATCGCAAAGATGACGCAGATGGACACAAGGACATCCACTGATGTGGTCATCCTGGAAAGAAAAAGGGTGTGAAAATCTGAGGGGTCTTTGATGCAACTGGGGCTCAATCAGCGAGGACACGGACACACGGACACACAGACACACACAGATATCTGAGGCACAGCCCAAGGAAAAACATCTGTTCACCAGACACATTTTATTCAGGGTTAAGATGATTATTTTTAAGTCAAAAAATATGACAATGTAAATGTCAAACTGATACTACTGAGGTCAAATTGTGATACCACTGCCACAATAAAACTAATGAAGGAAGTCAGAGTGGTTAATGGTATTCACTTTGGTCCACTGTTCGTGACCTTGTAAGAGTAGTAAGTTGTAAATTTTCACACACAAAGGACTAGTGGGGCTTGAAAACTAAATGAGAACAGAAATATTACTGTGCAACTACTCAAATAAATTAATTTTTTCTGGCTGTAAATCAACTTGAAAATAACAGTATGTAGCCTATTGATTTAACACATACAAAAATTTTAACAGATTCTTATAAGAAGAATGGTCTTATAAGCCCATTACACGGGGTCTTGGTATAAAGATCCTAGTGTCCTATATTAGTATCCTGTAGGAGTTAAGCAGAAACAGGAACTGCCATGCTCCATATACAGGAAAGGCATCTAATGTGTGCTAAATATCAACTCTGTGCTGAGTGCTGGGCTTGGCAATTTACATGAATTGCCTCAGTTAATATCATACATCTATAAAGTTTAGAGACCAGATTCAAACCCACATCTGTATGACTCCAAAGCCTGCATACTTTAAACTAGCTCATCCTGGCTTTAAACTTCTCTCTTTCTCTCTCTCTCTCTCTCTCTCACACACACACACACGCACACACACACACAGCTTAACTTAGGAATTAAAGATACAAGCTAATAAAAACATATTCCACCAAGTTTAAAACAGTGGTTTTTAAACAAATCAAACTGATTAAACACTTATAATTAAATTATAATTTACTTAACAATTTTTGAACTCACTTTATATGAATTCACTAAATGTTACGATTTTTACATATCAGTATCATTTTCTCTTCTGCAGTTCAAGAAGCCCAACCAGCCAATTCGTAAACTTATCACTTCTGCCCAGAGCCTGGATCAACCCAGATTTATCATAATGTAATGGTCTCTGCAGCTGTTCCCCTACGATGAGCTTCCTATTTTTCTGCCCTCCTCCATGACCCTCTCCTTGCCCCACTCCATCCATTCAGACACAGCTACACTTACAGAGCCACCTCTGAGAGCTGCTGTTTGGTGAGATTCAGGGGATGATTGAAAGCAGTAATTCCATAATGGCTAGGGTTCTCTCCCTTTTGCAGGTTGGCCCGGAGAATGGCATTGTTGATGACATTCAGGAAAGAGCTGATTGCATGCCAGCCCTTGTTATTGAACCACACCTGAAAGAAAACATACCGGGTACAAGGTAATGCCCCCAAACCCTGCTCCTGCAGGCAGGTGCACACACACCAACCATGCACATAAACCTCAGAAAGAAATTCTAGTCACGTACCAAAGCAAAACACTATGATCAGAGAACATGGAGAAGTAATTATAGTGTACAGGACACAGTGATCACTGACTATGTAGGTAGGCGCTGTGGGGAGGACCTTATACCTTTAACTCATTGAATTCTCACAACAGTTTAGAGATAGCCATGATTATTGTCTCCATTTCACAGATGAGGGAACTGAGGCTTAGATAGGTTAAGTAACTTAGTCAAGGTTACCTGGTATGTCTGGTGGCAAAGCAAATTCTCTGAATCACTACACTATACCGTACTGCCTCGCTGGTAAAGCTAACAGTTTGCTCTTTTCTGTTGTGAATGCCCCTGCCAACTTTACCGTGAGTTGAAAGTGCTCCAGGAAACATAAGGATCATCGTTCATTAAAAAGCTACTAGAACAAAGACCGTGGTTTACCTTGACATTATTTTTGGTGTCCAGTCCTGTCATAAACCTTCCCAAGCTGTTGAGAAATCGATCTGCAGAACTGTCCTGTAAACAACAGAAACCTGCCTCAGTTGTGACTGTTCACATAGATAAGGGGCAACAGTCAACCTGGAACCTGTGGACAACAGGACGGCCCTGTGAAGCTCAATGCCACTACTACCTTGTTCACTGAAATTAAATGTGAAGCCATTAAATCAACGGCTCCTGAGAACCAAGTGACCAGAAATCTACAACAGTGATGCTGCCACGATGCCACCAGTCTAGAAGGAATCACAGAGAAATCCGGGGATGCAAAGCCCCAAGATTTTAACGTCTCGTTATCACGGTGGGGTGAGGACTCCTCCAAGTGCTCCACCGGCATCATCTGAAGAGCCAGAACCATGCTCCGCCTGCAGATGTGCCAGATACATGGGTCCATCACTCAAAAGCAGAGCTGTGGATTCTAGGACTATCACTGCTGTCCACAATCCTAGGGTCCATTTTATCGGAGCCCCGTAATTCTCACTTAAAAATGGGAAACTTGAGACAGAGAGAAATGAAGTGAGTACTTATCAGGTCCTGCAGACCAGCCTGCCAGCTTCAAAAAGAAAATGATTCATTTCCTATTTAGTCAGTGATTGTTTCAGCAAAGTAGGTTGGAAACCCAGTTTATTTACCAACTGGCCAAATTTGTAAAACTGGTTGTTCTGAGAGCTTTTTTTGAGACGGAGTCTTGCCGTGTCGCCCAGGCTGGAGCACAGTGGCACAATCTCGGCTCACTGCAACCTTCACCTCCCGGGTTCAAGCAATTCTCCCACCTCAGCCTCCCGAATAGCTGGGATTATAGTCGCACGCCACCATGCCCAGCTAATTTTTGTATGTTTTTTAGTAGAGACAGGGTTTCACCATGTTGGCCAGGCTGGTCTCAAACTCCTGACCTGTGATCCGCTCACCTCGGCCTCCCAAAGTGCTGGAATTACAGGCATACGCCACCACACCTGGCCGCTGAGAGCTTTTAAATCTCTGAATTTTTAAAAAATATTTTTTGAGACGGAGTTTTGCTCTTGTTGCCCAGGCTGGAGTGCAATGCTGCAATCTCAGCTCACTGCAATCTCTGCCTACAGGGTTCAAGCGATTCTCCTGCCTCAGCCTCCCAAGTAGCTGGGATTACAGGTGTATGCCACTAATAGCCCAGCTTTTTTGTTTTGTTTTGTATTTTCAGTAGATATGGGGTTTCACCATGTTGGCCAGGCTGGTCTCGAACTCCTGACCTCCTGACCTCAAGTGATCCACTCACTTCCGCCTCCCAAAAGTGCCAGGATTACAGGCATGAGCCACGGCACCTGGCCTCTGGATTTGTTTTTGACCTACACTTTTAAATGTACAACTAAGTAATTCAGTTTTGTCTGGCTCAAATCACTAAATGCCAAAGACGGCTCTGTATGCCAACATATTCAGAACAATGAGCTGCCAGGTGATCCATTTAACCTGCCAACTACTCCTACATCCCAGCAGCCACACGCCCATTTTTCTGATACGTCTCATGATAGATATTGTACCTTGGCCAGCTTTAGGTGTTTCTTCATTTGTTTGATGGCATCATTAACTTCTTGACTCGGAGGAAGTGCTTGAGTATTACTGACACCCAGGGAAAACCCGCCATACCTAAAAGAACAGCCTGACATTAAAACCCAGACAGTGGGGTGCACATACCACTCAGCAGGAGACTCAACCTTGTGGACAAGGTTCACTGAGTCAAATTCCTATTCAAAGGAGGGCTAAATTTTGCCTCAGAGAAGTTACACGTCAGCTTCCTCTAATAAATGTTGGCAATCTCTTAACTCCCGTGGTTGCTGCCCAGCAGGGAGGACCTGGCCTGATTACACACACAGTTAGATAGCTGAGACATCGAGGAAAGAATGGTGTTTCATCTCACAGATGCTCCTCCGACCCAGTGACTCGGGCGTGAACGTGGGTCTGGAGGCAAGCAGATGGGAAGTTGGGAGAGTGGGAACCCTGCACTGTCCAGAGTAGGCTACACTGGCCTTATACACAGGTCCCGGCTCCTTTCTAGCCTGAGGGCTATTATAGGGGCCTGCGTCTGCTCTGCCCAGAGATCCAAGGGTCCTGGCCCTTGGGGAAAAGGCAGACAGAAAAGGTGGAAATCAGTAACAAGGAGCCTTCCGGCCCCCTGAGGTAGCCACATCAGCTATCTCATTTTTCATGATGGACAAACTGGCCTCTAGAATTCTTCCATCCCCAGTCCCACCTGTTCCTTCAAAACCCAGATGGAAAAATGGGTTGAAATACAGTGCACAGAGATGGTTTTGGTGCTTCTTATTTCCTCTAAGATCTTCTTAGTCCCTTGCTACATGCCTAGAAATTGTCCTTGAGTCCTTAAGAAGCCTTGAGAATCTGGTTTGGGGGGAAAGTACACGTAGGTATTCCCCTCACAACACTACTTACTTGAACTCCCTAGACACCACAGGAGATTTCTGATTCTCCTCAAGGAAATCAGTACATCAGATATTTCAGAGGCCTCTGGAGGGGCCACTAGGCACTGAGCTACGATGCTCCAGGCAGAAGCTCTACAAAGCAGGTCTAATCTAAATCTGTCTGTGCCCCTGTGTGCTCCACACGTTCACAGGGCTTCTGTCCTCCTTACGGTGAGGTGGTACCCATAAGTGTGTGAGTGACAAACAATCTCCAAAGCTTTCTTCAATCCAAGACACCTACAACACCATCCTCCTCCTGAGCTAAAGGTGCCAGAAAGACAGCAACTTACCTAAACTCATTCACCCAGATCTTGTTCTTTAAGCTGCAGAGACAAAGAAACAAAAAATCAGTTCAAAGAAAGCACTGAGCCTATTCCTGATGATGCAAAAGGAGTAAATACCCACCTGAGGATATAAGGAAGGGACAGAAATAATCCTAGAATCAGGCTGGCCTTGTAGGGTTGTGCCAGAGAAAAGAAGCCTGTGCTCAGGCCTCTTCCAGCCTTCTCTCCATCGTAAGTACCCTATTACTTATATGAGAATCAGGCCTTGGGTTAAACCAATTTACAAACCACCTTATAGACCAAGATGTAAGTGAACTAGAAGCTTTTTCTTTCTTTTTTTTTTTTTTTTTGGAGACGGTTTCGCTCTTGTTGCCCAGGCTGGAGTACAATGACGTGACCTCAGCTCACTGCAACCTCCGCCTCCCGGGTTCAAGCAATTCTCCTGCCTCAGCGTCCCAAGTAGCTGGGATTACAGGCACGTGCCACCACGCCCAGCTTATTTTGTATTTTTAGTAGAGGCGGAGTTTCCCCATGTTGGCCAGGCTGGTCTTGAACTCCTGACCTCAAGTGATTCACCCGCCTTGGCCTCCCAAAGTGCTAGGATTACAGGTGTGAGCCACTGTGCCCGGCCTAGAAGCTTTTTCAATTAACAATAATATTTCAATTGTGGATGACATAAGGAGAAGTTATGCTTCTTTCTTGGAAACTCATGGTCACTATCATTCCAGCGTGCCCGTGCCACTTAAAGGCACTGAGAAACTCCTAAGTGAAAGACCCCAACTGACCAAGTTGATGGGAAGGAAACCAGAACAAACATTTGCTGAGCTAAGCATTTAACACTAGGCTGCCATGTCCCGGGAAGCTAGACGGCTCTCCCAAGGCTCCACAGCCAAGGCAGGCTCCTAAACCTTCCCAGGGCTCCCTCCATGAGACCACAAATTATCATGGAGTCCCCTATCAGAGAGTACCCAAGGCACTTTATGTACATCATTTAATTTAGTCCCCATAACAAACTTACAAGAGCAACATTAATATCACAATTTAGATAAACTAAGGCTTTAAAAGGATAACCAGTTACCTGGTCAAGTTGCTACTAAGTGGCAGAATTTGACTTTGAATCCATTTCTATTTTCATTCTAGACCAGGTTGCCTTAGCCTTGAAGCTGACAACTGAATGTTCACAGTCCCTCTCATCATCTTTTCTAGTTTGGGATAATATCCTAAACTTCCGATAGATGGAATCAGGCCATAATCTGGTACTTCCCCCACTGTTCCAGTCTGTTATTTGTAGGCCTTTAATTCCTCTAATTAGTAATAATAAGGCAGGGGACAAGTTTAGTAAAAAGTCACCTTTTGGCTATGATCTGCACATACGTCTTCACCAGATAATCCGAAATGTTTCTTCCCGTCAGGTCCTGAAGGATATCTGCAGTGTTTTGTTTTCTCTGTCATCACATGAAAACCAAGCATACGGGTCTTTATAGACAAGAATTGAAACAGAAAACAAATCAAGGACAACAGTGACCATGTCCACAGTGCGACTGGAAACCTGACTACAGGCCCCAGACACTGCCCTCAGTCAACCAGCACCGAGACTTGGTTCACCCTACCCCTCGGCACTGGTAATTCACTTACACCAAGCCAAGGTCTTTCCCAAGAATTTATTCTGAACATCTAACAATAAACATTGAAATGAAATTCTTTGTAGTCAAGAGATTTTTAGGAAGCATCATCATTCCCTATGCCTAATAAATCTTTTGTTCATCGGAGTTATACCGATGACTAGATTAGCTGTTATTTTATTCGTTTTATTTTTTGAGACGGAGTCTCACTGTGTTGCCCAGGCTGGAGTGCAGTGGCACGATTTTGGCTCACTGCAACCTCCACCTCCCAGGTTCAAGCAATTCTCCTGCCTCAGCCTCCCAAGTAACTGGGATTACAGGCACATGCCTCCATGTCTGGCTAATTTCTGTATTTTTAGTAGAGATAGGGTTTCGCCACATTGGCCAAGCTGGTTCGAACTCCTGACCTCAGGTGATTCGTCCGCCTCAGCATCCCAAAATACTGAGATTACAGGTGGGAGCCACCCTGCACCTGGCCTAGCTATTATTTTAAAGAGTGGTAACCAAGACTTATTTTAGTTCTTGTACTCTTTTAGAATTGCTTGTCCTCACCCTGCAATTTGGATGCTGATAAAAGCAGCAGAGAGCTATCATAAGCACTCCTCTTCCTGAAATTCTCAAAAAAAAAAAAAAAAAAAAAAAAAAGACTCCTTCCCACCAAACAGTCTCCAAGAATGCCAGAGTTGACAAGATCCACAGGAGTTTTCTGATCCAGCCTCCCTAATTCAGAGGTGAAGAAACAGGTCCAGGGAGTTAAAGTGGCCTGTCAAAGGCTACCAACTCATTTGTTGCAGAGCCAAGATTGGAAGCCAGGCCTGTCACAGTCTGTCCTGTGCCTTCACTGCTGTGGGACAGGCATGGGCACAGTGTGGTCCAAACCCTCTCCCTTCAAAACTCACATGCTTTTTCCTATGACAAGAAGCAAGTTAAAGACTGAAACAGGGCTGGGCTCTCACCTGTAATCAGGGGTAAACAGGTGGCTCTCACCTGTAATCCCAGCACTTTGGGAGGCCGAGGTGGGTGGATCACCTGAGGTCAGGAGTTCCAGATCAGCCTAGCCAACATGGCGAAACCCCATCTCTACTAAAAACACAAAAATCAGCCGGACATGGTGGTACGTGCCTGTAATCCCAGCTACTTTGGAGGCTGAGGCAGGAGACTCGCTCGAACTTGGGAGGGGGAGGTTGCAGTGAGCCAAGATCATGCCACTGCACTCCAGCCTGGGCAACAGAGCAAGACTCCGCCTCAAAGAAAAAGAGAAAAAAGACAGACCCTCCCAACATGGCATCTCACTCATTCCTGCTTCCAAGCAGAAGCTACCAGCCCACCCTCTACCCCTTCTGCCCAGTCACACCCTGAAAGTGACGTACTTGCGGAGGAGGCAGCCCCCCTGCCCCTGGGGGACACACGGGCAGCATCTTCTTGATTTTGTCGCTGCTACACTGGCATGCAGGTGAAGGATTCTGCATCGTCCAGTTCCCATTCTGGAAGAGGTCCTTGATGGTTTGGGGAACTGGGGCAGTGGTCCACTCTTCCTCCCCTGCCTGGCAGGGCATGTCTCTGCAAAGGGAAGACAGCAAGAGGAGGATTACCCGAGAGGGCCTGTCCTTTCTGTTGCCTCAGGAGCACAGGATCATTCCATAATGACCACAAACATGCATCTACTCCCTCACCATTTGGAAAAGACCAGCATGATCTCATTTGATTGCCTGATCCCACAACAGCCTTGTACACTGTGACATCATTTATATCATCATTATGTATCATCATTTTATACATAAGTAAAATAGAATGCAAAGAGGCCCTAAACGTTTACATACTGAACTCTGTTCAGTCCAATCAACCAACCATTTGCTCACACAACAAATATTCGTTGAGCATCTACTATGTGCCAGATGCTGTCCAGTATATTTGAGGGCCTAAGGTGACAATACCTACCTTCATGGAGGTATATGGCCATGGAGGAGTCGAACAACAAATAAACTAATAAGATAATCTTAGATGGCCCAAAATAAAGCAAAATAAAAAGACAGTGATTGGGGAGAATGGACCTACTGAAGAGAAGACATTTCAGTCAAAACATAAACAATGATGGAGAACAAGCTGGTCAAAGATTTGACGAAAAGAACATAATGAGCAAAAGCGATGGCAAGTGCAGGAACAAAGGCCCTAGGAAGAAATGCGTTTCTATTTTTGAGGGATAACAGGAAGACAGCACGGCTGGAGTAGGATAAGCTACGAAGAAGAGTAATGATAAACGAGGAGGAGAGGAGCCAGATGACAGAGGCCTGGGAAACAGTCTGGATCTTATGCTCGACGTGCTGAAAAATGAGTAGAGAGTGGCAAGATCCAATTTATGTTCTCAAATGAGTGGAGAATTGGGGGATGCCTGGGGTGAGAGTGCTCAGCACATAAAGAGCTAGGCTATCTACAAATTTTCCCTGGAGATAAGACACAAAGCCTTTAACCTTGTCTCCAGCTGTGAATTACTGTGGGACATCAGTAAGTTCCCTGCTCTTTTGGGGGCTTATTTTTTCCACTGGCAAAATAAAAGTTTAAAATGACTTGATTCAACAAGTCATTTCCAGTTCCCTTCCAGTTTCGGAATTCCACAATTTAAAGTAAAGCTACAGCAATTATTTCCTTATTATTAACTATTAAATATAATTGCCGGGCACGATGGCTCATGCCTGTAATCCCAGAACTTTGGGAGGCCAAGCCAGGTGGATCATTTTAAGTCAGGAGTTCAAAACCATCCTGTCCAACATGGTGAAACTCCATCTCTACTAAAATTAGAAAAATTAGCCAGTGTGGTGGCACATGCTTGTAATCCCAGCTACTCAGGAGGCTGAGGCAGGAGAATCACTTGAACCTGGGAGGCAGAGGTGGCAGTGAGCCAGGATTGAGCCACTGTACTCCAGTCTGGGCGACAGAGCAAGACTCCATCTCAAAAAAAAAAAAATATATATATATATACACACACACACACACATATATATTTTTAAACTATTTCTTATTATTTTCTTATGTATTAAAAATTCAAATGAACAGTTTTCCAGATTGATCTCTAATTGTCTCCTTAAAGCACCTGAACTGACTGGAAAAGTCACACAAAGCCACGCTGCCCTCCTGAAGCTCACACTCTGAACATTCAGAAGGGGATTGGCTAAGACAAATTTAAATACTGCTGAGACATGCTCCTGTCAAATTTCCTTCATGTCTACCATTTTTTGGCAAAACCTAAAAATCTGAATTTCAGTAAGAGTTGCCAGGATAAAGGCCCTCCCTTCCGACCACCTCTGGCAGACTGTAGGTGGGGCTGTTTGAACCCTCTGATGTCAGGGCTAGGCCTATTTTGTCTCTACGGGCTGGCTCTCAACCCAGTTCTGGCTCCTACAGAGCCTTCCTAAGCTGGCATCAATCCATGAGTTCATATGGTTCAGCTGGCCAGTGATGAATCCAGATAACTATATTATCATCTCATCTCATGCTTCTATCTTTCCTATACAACCTTCGTGTGGAAAATCAAAGGCACCATGAAATTCAGATAGGCCGTATCTGTGTCCTTCTCTATCCTTGCCATCTGGTTATTTGGGAACCAATATTGGCTGCTAGGATTTACCACCCATCACGTACTAACTACTAAGTACTAACAAATATTTAGCAACTATCCAATACTAATTAAGAACAAACAAGCACACAGTAGCTACCCATTTAGAAATCGTCTCTAGAACCTTGTATAAACAGGTTATCATGCTCACTGTTTTGTGGTGTGCAGAGTCACCCATCTTCCCATTAAAACTTGAAAGTCAAGTTTACCCCCCTCTCCAACTCTCTAGCACCTTCCCACCTTGCCATAATTTTTCAGAGATCACTGTTGTTTCATGACCTCAGCTGAGATTCTGCCTAAGCCTGGAAACAGTAACCCACCTCTACTAGCCTTGAGCACTGCCTCATAAGATCCTCACCTCTCCACCATCTTTACTCACAGTGATCTAGTGACCTCCCTTCCCCCACACACACTTAAGAGTCATATGGATGCTTCACTGAATTTATTTATCCACTGCCTACTTTTGAAAAGGGGGTTTTGAAGGAAAGTACAATAAAAATATACAATTTGAAAAGAAGAAAGTGTCTTTTTTATAAAAATTCATATGTCATCTTTACAGATTGTAAAAGCGAAGAAGCTGATAAACAAAACCTGAAAATTATATATAATGAGAGCCTACTGAAGCACTTAAGTACAGGGAATGGGAGAGAAAGAAAGGAAAAGCATTTGATCAGTAAGTCTAAGGTGCTATTTAAATTAAATATTAATGTTCTAAATCAGTAAACAAATGTCTGGAATGATGTGCTTTGCATGGTGTTAGAAGACTCTCCAAACGTTTGCTCCTAGATAATTTAGCTAGGTTACTACACTGGCTTTTTGTAATTAAAACATAATAATAATTCAAAGGGCAAATGCTGGTGGTCACAATGTGGCATGCAGTTGATAAATGCAGCATATTAGAAATCAAACCAGGTGACAAGCACAAGAAGCCAGCTGATGGCTAAAGTGACACTCACGGGATGGGGTTTCCTTCCATACAGCGGGTGCCGAAGCCAGGGTCTTTTGTGAGGGCGTTTAAGAGTTCCAGGGTTCCCGTGTCCTCAGGAGCATCATTGCTGTGGGTACATAAGAGGCAACCAGCTTAGGAATTCATTAAACCCAGTCATCAAGAGATACAAATGTTTTATAAATTAAACACTTTAGGAAGCATTTCTCTGTGATAGGTTCTTAAAACAGAAATGAACAAAACACAGAAACCACCCAGAAGGATCTCAGACTCTGGCCCTGTATTCGGCATCAGGGTGACATAGAGCACTCCAAAGTGGAGCTTGTATAAATGGGCTATATGTATAAAGGTGTGTATGTGTACATGCATGTACATACACGTATACATTTATATATTTTTTAAATTTGAAGTAAATCAACTCATTAAGTATTTCAAAAGTGCTTTTGTGATTATCCCTTTGGCACAGACAAGCAGGATTTTCCAAGAAAGGGCAAGAAAACTTTGCACTCTGCATGCACAACTAGAAAGCACAAAAATAACAGGCACAAGTCACAAACACATGCTATGTTCCACAACCACGGGCAATACAGGGTCAGCAGCTGGAAAAGAAAATATAAAGTAAACCTGAACTATGTAAGAAGAAAACGTGGGCTTAGAGAAAAAGAGGCCAATTCACATTTACATAAAAATATATATATGTGTGTGTGTGTGTGTGTATATATATATATATTTTTTTTATTTTTTATTTTTCTATGCTTCCCTTTTGTATCACTGATACAGTTCCCCCATCTACAGGTCTACAAATCCTTCAGGACTGAAGAAAGCTCCTGCTAACAAGACCCAGAAATATCCTTTATCCTTTTCTTTGATGTAATGTATTGTTATGGAGAGGAGGAAATTTTTATCTAAAGAACAAACACTAGCTAACATCCCAAATATAACAGAATAGATAATAATTATATGAATTATACTTTGCAGAAAACAAGTCTCTGGAGGTTCTATGCTTTGATAGCGTGCCCTGTGAGTCAATTACAGAATTAAAACACAGCTCCACAAATTCAAATATTTTATAACTTAATCGTGGATTTTTGCAAGGGCAGATTATTTTACCTAAAACACATGTGGCTGTTCCTGACAACAGTAGGATAAAGAGGAGAGAGGCTGAAAGGCTCAACAGAAGACTGGCCTATTATTCAGGGTTAGTTCGCTGCTGTTCTATGCATGCAGTATTAGCTTATACAGGGACCTGAGTCACAGAAGTAAAATTTATTCCACTGTGTAATTCTGAAGTCCATTCCCTTGGCCCTCATAAACATCTTTGGTCTGCTTGAATCTTATCCCCTCCTGGGACATAGAAGACAAACATACCTGACAAATGTGTACTGTTCGTTGTACATCCAGGGCTGAAGTTCCAGGCTGGGGTACTTGCCAAAGGGTGGCACGATCAGGCTGAACACAAGGGCAATGCAGACAAACACAGCTGGCAAGACAATCTTTACCCAGGCAGTGGAGGGGGCAGGGGGACAGCAGGAAAATGGCAAGTGTTAGAAACAAGGCCAAGGGGCAAATCCCTACGAGTCCAGCCAGCCTCCCCGACCAACCAGCACGGCAATGAGGAGTGCAGAGCCTATGACTGTGCTGAACCAAGGCATTCTTGGCAGCTGGGAAGCAATGGAGCCTGAAAACTAAACCTTTTCTCTGGCAGCACAAGGCCAGAGGCTATGGCCACCTGGCAGAGGCACTAAGCCAAGAAGTTCACAAGTAAATAGTGCTCACATTCAGGGTGACTCAGAACACTGGGTCCTACCCTTCTTCCTCCTGAAGACTGAGAAAGACCACATTGGGCGCCATGAACCCAGGACCAGGAGCCAGAAGTCCTGAATCCTGGTTCTGTCTCTAGTACAAGTGCACCCATGTGAAGTCACTCTCCCCACTGGCCTCAGTTTTCTCACTTTAATCTGAGGTCTGAGAACACACGGCCCATTCAAATCCTACACTATAATAAAACCAACTCTACAGCAATGGCTCCAGTCACGGACAACCATAGTCATTGTCTCCCGTGACAGTCTCAGAAAGAATAAATATCCAATTCCTTCTTCAACCTCCTAAGACTTTCTACCATATCTTCTCTGGGAAAAAAAAAAAAAAAATGACTTGGGCATACTTTGTAAGTAAACCCAAAGCTCCTCCCATTTATTGTTGAGAAATGTATCCCTTATAACCTTAAAGATTCAAACAATGCCCCCAATTCTAATGTTGTGGGATTTCAATGCAGAAAATTGACATTGAGTGAATAAGTCTGTATAATAAGTACTATAATGAGAATTATCTCTGTTGTCATTATTTATGGTTGTGTTATCAATGATTATCATCAACAAACAAAGGTAACTGAGGATCAGAGAGATTAAGCAACTTGCCCAAGGTCATACAGCCAATAAGTAGCAAAGTCAGGATTCAACTCTAGCTCTCTGTATGCTCCAAACTCCTGCTCTTAACAGTATCCACATCATCAATGTGGAAGATTCTCTGCAGACCTTTTCTCTACATTTCTTGATTTTACAGAGTGAAAAAATCTAACCCTTCTAACTAAGCAAGTTAGCATGCAAACACTGACATGCAGACAACAGTGTAAGAAGTCTTCTCTGTTGGCCAACTATATTCTGACCTACCTTTTCTACCAGTTTGAGTTAAACATCAACTCAGAGAAAAATCAAGTTTCTAATAAGTTCACATGTCAAGTGCATCTGGGTATAACAACTCTCATGTTACGACAGCTGAATACACCTGATCAGTTTTTCTATACTTTGTCCTTTTTATGTTCGCCTCCAAAATAACATATACGCACACAAAGGTAAGCACTTGCTAATGTCAGCTAATGCACCTATTTGTTTTTATTTTCGTAACAACCCTGTACTGCAGGTAATATTATTATCCCCATTTTACAGATGAGGAGATTGAGGCATAGAGAAGTAACTTGCCAGCAGATACAACACTGGCAAGGAATAGAACTGGGATTGAAATACAGATAAATCTGGCTCCAGCATCCGTATCTTGACCAAGATGCTATCCTGCCTTCACTGGTCACAGAGCCTGCAGCCCACCCATGAGGCCAGCGTCTCTAGCCAAAACAGCACATCTCACCTGAGCAAAAAATCCTTTCCGACTCCGTCTGGCAATTAGCAGTCTCTTCCACAAAAGGGCCACAAACTGTTGCTGTGTAAGCTTCCAGCCCTTCACCTGGTAGGAGCCTTTGCCATCCATCCCGCTGAGCAAGTCTGTCTCTCTGGACTCTGCAAAAAGCCAACACGGAAGGTCACCTATTATCTTAGGTGTTTTCGGCATTGCCATGCTCCTTCTTCTGGTGTCTTCAACAACTATCTTGGAGGCGTGTGTCTGAAGCTAAAAGTTTCTCAGAAGTAAACTTTTAGGCCAAAGCTATGTCCAAGGAAGAGTTATGACTCAAAATGTCTAACAGGAGCAGTCTCTGCCTTTCAGTCCTTGTCTGACAAGTACAGAAAACAAAGGTGTCTTGAGACAACTGAAAAGATGTGTTCATGCATAACCAGGTATTACAGCCAGCCATTCGGATGAACTGAGTCATCAATTTCTTATAGACTATTCTATGAAACAGGCCATGTACATCGCTTGACATATTTGAGAACACACAATGGCAATTAGCTTCTCAGCTTCTCACCCTATTATATTTTGGTAAAACGTGGACACATTTCAAATGATCTAAGTACTGATACTGTATGAAGTCAGGCAATTATATATAATGTAAGAGCCATACACTCTTGTGAGCAGGGGTGAGAGAACTGCAAAGTTTTCTGTTCCTAAACATTTTCTAGAAATCCTTGTCTTAAATGAATGATACCTAACTGATGTGCTTTTACATCTTAACAATATTTGTTTGATGTCTTATCTCTCCTCTCCATCTCAGTTAAATACACAAAGACACACTCATCTAAAATATCTAAGTCTTTTTTTTTTTTTTTTTGAGATGGAGTTTTCACTTTTGTTGCCTAGTCTGGAGTGCAATGGCGCAACCTTGACTCACTGAAACCTCTGCCTCCCAGGTTCAAGCGATTCTCCTGCCTCAGCCTCCCAAGTAGCTGGAATTACGGGCATGTGCCACCACACTCGGCTAATTTTTGGTATTTAGTAGAGATGGGGTTTCACCTTGTTGGTCAGGCTGGTCTCAAACTCCTGACCTCAGGTGATCTAACCACCTCGGCCTCTAAAAGAGCTGGGATTACAGGCATGAGCCACCGTGCCCGGCCTCAAATATATAAGTCTTAGGGTACAATTAACTCTAACAGCAAATTCCCCTTTCTGACTCTTCCAAAATAATTCATCTACTTGAAAGAATATTTGTTCAACAATTAAACACCTAATATATACAAGAAACTAGGACCCTGCAGAAAAGATAATAAACACACGGGTTCAGAGGATTGAGGCACCATCTTTACGTCTTTAAAGGAAGTGATATGGATGGGCTCTTTCAGGTTTAATCACATGCACGATGCTGCAAAGAACAAGGGGCTTTTATCATTTCCTCACATCTCTTTGGTCTCTGTAGGGATCTATCACCTTGGCTAAAGGCCATCCTAAGAAAACAGCTGGAAGCATGAGAGAGAATTTCACATTCAAACAGTGGGACACTGATTGATCTTGCCCTAACATACCTGGGTCTATGTCAGAATCATTTGGATCAACAGCATCATCTTCAGTGAATGGGCGAAGACAGCTCTGCTTGTCCCCGAAGGCCCGCCTGTTTCGTCTTGCTGGCAAGGTACCATCTGAAGGCACAAGGAAAGAATCCCATACTTTATTTTATTTACAACAAAACAAACCTTCCCCATCTGCAACAAACCTACACTCTACAAATGAGAATGCAATAGAACAATTCAAAGGGAAAGGAACAATACTCGTGCACTGAGAAAGCCAGCAGGAGGCACTATCTTAAGTGTGCCATTCCCCCTCAAGGCAGTTACCTGAGGTCTCAGCATCCACCCCACTCTCTTCGGCCACCTTGAGGAATATCTGCAAAATGAGAGCAGGTGAGAACATGATAAGCACCAACATTACGAAAGCAGTCATCACTGCCATGATTATTACATTACTGAGTGGCATGTTAGCCCCTTAAGACAGAGAAAGGAGAAGCCACATTTCTTAGTAACACTTTGTCAGAGTCACTTGGGAGAGAAGCTGTTTTTGCCAGAGAACATTTCCTCAGTGGTGAGAGCTATCAATCTAGACAATCATTTTTAAATTAAAGCTATGGCTGGGCACAGTGGCTGATGCCTATAATCCCAGCACATTGGAAGGCCAAGGCGGGCTGATCACCTGAGGTCGGGAGTTCGAGACCAGCCTGACCAACATGGAGAAAACCTGTCTCTACTAAAAATACAAAATTAGCCAGGCGTGGTAGCACATGCTTGTAATTCCAGCTACTCGGGAGGCTGAGGCAGGAGAATCACTTGAACCCGGGAGGTAGAGGTTGTAGTGAGCCAAGATTGTACCACTGTACTCCAGCCTGGGCGATAAGAGCAAAACTCCCGACTCATCCAAAAAAAAAAAAAAAAAAAAAGCTATGACAGTAGGACACTGCAGCAGAAGAAATTTGTTCTGAACCTACAGGGAATGAGTCAAGTGGCTTCTTTCAGGACTGTGGCTCTAAATCTTTGAGGAGGCTAGCACTATGACAAGTTATCCAATACAGAATGAGCAGGAGGAAATAGAGCACTAGAAATACGATGGCAGAGATTCAAACATCAGAAGAGAATCTGAATGAGCGCAATAATTTCCAAACTCGAGTCTATAGACCACTGTGTCCAAAGCATGCAATGGAAGTACAGACTTCAAGGCCTTACCTCCAGAAATTCTGATGCACAGGCCCTGAAGCCAAACCTTAGAATGTTTACTTTTAGTAACATCCCCAGGTGATTCTGCTGCACTGTCAAACTTGGAGACCACTGGGCCAGACAGCTTTTATATCCCCTTCAGCCCTCAAGGTCTGTGATGTTGGATCTCTAAGGGGAGGCATTACATGGATAAAGAGAGGATGGGCTTTGAAGCCCCAAATCCCTGATTCTGAATCTCATGTCAACATTCCTGAGTGTTCATTTTTTCATCTTTTTATGAGAATTAAATGAGGTCACAGTGATTTAAAAAAAAAAAAAAAAATCTCAGCACCTCACATAAGTAGACTATCCATTCATAAATGTTGGTCATTTCCTATGTATGAGAATCCAGTTGATACCTGGCTGTGACACAGTCACACCAGGGAATTGCTCCTGATTCTGATTCAGTAGGTCTGAGCTGGGCCCAAGTTGCTGAATTTCTAACAAGTTCCCAGGTGATCCTGATGCTGCTGGTCCTCACACTGTACTTGAGTAAAGAGGCTCATTAAAACGTAAATTAGTGGATAGGAGTTTAAGGTTGGGATGTAAATCTGTTAGGTACCACTGGTTTCAACATACAAATAAATCTCAGGCATGTACTGTGGTACAGAGGAAAATACTTCTTTCCTGCTGTCTCCCACCACCATCTTAAATGGCTAACTGGAGTCAACATTACTCAGATGTCAATGACCTAAAAACCCAATGACTAACTCCATGATAATCCTGCTCCCAATGCAGGCTACCGGCCTGGCCTTAGGACATTTGGCCTTGCTATATATTCCGACAGTCAGCCACTTAACTTACTTCTTCCAGGGTCGTCTCTGAGATGCCATAACTAGAAATGCCCAGGTCTGAGAGCCGGTCATCAATCTCATGAAAGAGTTCCACAAAGGCCCCCTCCTTAGCAGCTTCATATGGCAGCACGTAGGTCAGCTCATGCCCTATGTCTTCCACCAGCCGGGCTTCAGACACATGCTTCCTGATGAGGTTGGAGATAGCAGACACATCTGCAGGGACCAGAATGCAAAGATGGCTCAATCAACGCAGAGGGGCTCCAGAGTGAGGGCTGGCCATCCCCCACCCTCTCCTCAGAAGCCTGCTGCTCATACACCACACCTGTTCCAGGTATTTTTAATCACTCCACATGTTCATCTCTGGTCTGAGGGTTGGGGGCAAAGGAAAGGACTATGTCTTATTCACCTTTGTATCACCAAAGCCAGGCACATTGTAGGTACTCAGTGTAGGATGGGTGGATGGGTGGATGGGTGGATGGGTGGATGCGAGGATGGGTGGGTAGGTGGATGGATGGGTGGATGGATAACTGAGGCTCAAAGTCTGGTGTCTATTGCCTAAGCTCTGGGATTCTTCAACAGAAAACTTGAGTAAAGGAATCTTAGAAGATTCTTCACCCTTTCCTATACTTGAAAAGTAGGCTCCCTCATTTACCTAAATAGAGGGTTAATCTAACAGTTCATGGAAGCAGAAGTCTTCCTGGGAAAAGCCAGCCATTAGGACTCAGCAGAGATGGCAAGGGTCAAGACTTCTGTTCCACATATGCTACTGGTGACACTGGCCTCCTACACACGCTACCCAAGAAAAATCTGGAAGGCTGTTCCTGATCTCCTGGGCTCTCACTCTTCTTATATACTAGGCTCAAATCCCAGCCCACTGGCTTGGCCCTCAGCTCCTCATCCCCGGTATTCAGTGTCCACTCCCCTAAGGGATTCCCCAAATCCCAGTCATCTCAGCTCTCTGGGACACTGCCCTGCTAGCTCCCAGACCGAGCCCCAGGCACCCCAGCAAGCATTAGGCCAACCCACCACCAAGCTGCACCCGCCCCCACAGCCACCCAGCCCCAGCCCAGCAGCAAACCTTGAGTCAGCGCCACCAGCCTCTGCACCTCTCCTCCTCTGCCTCCACTCTGCCCAGCTGGGGGAAGCTCAGGCACCACCTGAATAAGAAACCCCACAGTCCTTACCGATGGTCAGCGTGTCACTCTCATGGTCGCTGCCCAGGCCAGCATCAGAACTGCTCTGAGAAACACTGTCCTCCTGATGGCAAAGAAGGAGGTGAGAACGGATCAGGGACTGAGCAAGGCAGAGCCACCAGCACCTTCGCCGGGGAGGGCTTCCAAGCAGCTCTGTTGTGTGAGAACTAAAGGAAAAAGCTTTCCCTGGGACACATGCACTGGCAGCCGTGGCTTCAGAGGACCCCGTCTGGCATGTGTGTGCCGTGTGAACAGCCTTGCTTCCTGAGGGTGAAAGGTCAGGAAGCAGAGTTGCCAGAAGAACTGTGGCCTCCCAATGAATGCTGCAACAAGGCCTTTGCCAACCATCTCAGGCAAGGCCTTTACCTGGCTACATGTCTACTTCAATGCTTCTCAAGCTTCAATGTGTGTTCAACCACTTGAGGACCTTGTTAAAATGCACAGATTCTGATTCGGTAGGTCTGAGCTGGGCCCAAGTTGCTGAATTTCTAACAAGTTCCCCAGTGATCCTGATGCTGCTGGTCCTCAGACTGCACTTGAGTCAAGAGGCTCATTAAAAGGTAAATAAGTGGATAGGAGTTTAAGGTTGGGATGTAAATATGTTAGGTACCACCGGCTTCAACACACAAAGAAATCTCAGGCATGTACTGCGGTACAGGGGAAAACATACCCGGTAATTGAGTCTGATCCTACCACTGTTATTTACCTGCTGGGTTACCTTGAATAAGCTACCAAATCCCTATTAGCCTCACTTCCCTCATCTGGGACAATAAATATAGTTACCTTCTTCCCAGGGTTTCTCTGTACTTTAATTGAGATGATAGAGGTTAAAAAAAAAAAAAAAAAGGTTGTAAATGGTAACAATGCTATATAAAATTAATGATTATCATTATTTTCTTTTATGCCCAGAGTCTCTCTGGCATGAAATCAGTGCCCAATAAATATTGGCTGTTTTATAGTTTAAAAGTTAAGGTCAATGAGATTGAAAAGTAATGAGCAGGAACACCAGGTCATTTGTAGCCGAGGCTCTTACCTCTTGACAAGTCTCTTTTCTTTGACATAATAATGTCCTCTAAGGACCTTCTCCATCACTCTCTGTGCCTCATAGGAAAAGGAAAACGGGATTCGACAGAACTAGCACAATGGGAACAGAGGGCTCCTTAGCTTTCCATGCCTGAGGTATGATATGATTTCCAAGGGGCAGAGCAGGAAGATGGTGGCTTCAACATGGCAAAAGGGGTGGAGGTGGGGAAACCATTCACAGCCAGCAAGTCCTGACTGCCGAGACCCAACACCAGCCCAGCACCAAGACCGCAGCTCACCTTTTTCAGGTATGACACAGTGCTACTACTGTTTCTGCAGGAACTGAGGGAGGATTCCACATCTTTCTTGACCAAGGTCAGGTAGTAGCCTGTTCCCAGCTGGTTCTTCAGAAACAGGGAGGAGCCCACACAGCACAGCTTCCCATGGGAGATGATGGCAATCCTGTCCCCCAGGACGTCCGCTTCATCCATGTGGTGTGTGGAGAGAATAATGGTGCGGCCTGCCAGGCACAAACACAAGGATGTGGGATGGGTGAGGCCTCTCAGTTCTCATTTATCACAGTGGCAGGGACTAGAGAGAGATTAGCAGGGGTAAGCAGGGCAAAGAGACCTGGAAGCCACCTTTAACCCTGTATGGCTGTGACCCCTAGAATGGCAAAGCTTTGGATATGTATATAGGTACCACATCTTGACACAGGTAAGAACAGTAGCATTTATTTGGGAACTTGCTATATGCCAGGCATTGTGCTAGGTGGTTTGTGTGCATTCTCATTTAATTGAATCCTCTATGACGTAAGCACCACTATTATTATCGGCAAAGAAAGTGAGGCAAGTTGTGACTTTCCCAATGTCTCGGGACCAGCCAGGGTTGGCTCAAAGCCTGCCTGTGCTCCTCATACTGTACCACATCAGATCTCTAACCAGAGAGCCCAATCGTCTCCCTGCCCCTCTCCCATTCCATTCATTTATGCATCCACCCTTTCGACTAACCATCAATTTAGTGCACCATGTTGGGGACAAAAAGATGGATAAAGACACAGCATCTCCTCTCAGGAATCTCAGTCTCAATGCCCTTTATCTCTTCCGTGATAACAGAAGAGAATCCCATGGCTTCACAGAAGAGTAGCCATGCGATACAACCATACTTCTTAAAAGCCCCCCGCTCTCTCTCAGTCCATTTACTCAGAATAAATATACATCAGGCACCTTGTCGGTATTTCAGCAGCAGCTCCCATATTCCCCTGCGGGAGTAAGGGTCCACACCAGCTGTGGGTTCATCCAGAATGACGACCTTGGATCCCCCGACAAAGGCCAACGCCACAGATAGCTTTCTCTGCATTCCACCTGCAAAAAAAAGAACAGTAAGACAAACTCCAGGACCAGCCCCAGACAGTGAGTGAAGGCAGAGGGCCTGGGGACACAGCCAGGGACAAGTTTCTATTACCCACCTCACCCAGCCTGGGACCCTGGGGCAGTGCTGATTTTCCTCTGCGTGTGTGTAGCTGGAGAAGGAGGGGAGAGGAATAGGGAAGGTAGCTCTGGGCCGCACCTGACAGCTGGCTTGTTTTGCTTTTCAGCTTGCTTGATGGCAAACCAACATCCAGGGCCATCTGCTCCATCTCTGCCTTCACGTGCTTCTCGGAGAGCCCTTTCAGGCGGGCATAGAACCAGATGTGTTCTTCCACAGTCAGCCTGGAGACAGGGAGGCAGGTCAGCTCTGGGCTCTACTGGATACCCCAAAATACAGTGTCCCCTAGCTCAGAACAGATGAGAATAGGCATATTTTCCTCTCCCCTCACTTTTTTTTTTTTACTTTATCAATTTCTGAAAAACAATCTTCAAGATTCAAAGTAGAACAACAGTAAGCAAGCACATGAGCTGCTCAGGAAATCAAAGTGAAAGGTGACAGATCGCTTCCAACCTGTTTCCAGCAGGCCTGGCCACCATGCACCAGGCAGTTCCAGCTTTCAATTTCAGTGCCCCAAGATGTTGTCTTTAATGGGCTGTCCCCACAGCACATCCACCAAGAAGTCAGCTCAGCACTCACCTGGAGCAGCCCTCCTGAACCTCAGGGGACCCCAGGCTCTGAAAGCAGGGAGGACCCTGCACGTGAGCCCCATGTGTTCACTTTAGATGAGGAGGGAGCATATGAGCCCCAGCCGTTCACTTTAGAGAAGAAGAAACATAAGGGAAAAGCCTTGCCCAAGATTGCAGAGCTCAGGTCTCTCTCTGGCTCCATCACACAGGCTCCCTGGGGGCCTTATTGCTGATGGGACAACCTGAGTGGGAGCAAATGTCTTGAGCAGCAAATACAGGTCCATCATACCAGGGCCCTGAAGCACTACCAGGTCTGGGAAGTCTGCTCCAGGCCTCAATAAGGAGTGTGGCGGGGGAGAGCATGGGCTAAAGGGCCCTCCAGCATGACAATAATGGAAAGCAATGTTTCCCAAGCCCCCATCCACTGGCTGGGCTGAAGTCACCTCTCAGCTCAACCATTCACCTCCCACTTCTTCTAAAATCAAAGAACAACTAGGTCTCAAGGTGTTCAGGGAGGTGAGCCTGCCACATTCAAAGAAAGTAAAATGCGGCCAGACGCAGTGGTTCATGCCTGTGTTCCCAGCACTTTGGGAGGCCGTGGTGGGCGGATCACAAGGTCAAGACATTGAGCCCATCCTGGCCAACATGGTGAAACCCTGTCTCCACTAAAAATACAAAAATTAGCTGGGCATGGTGGTGTGTGCCCAGAGTCCCAGCTACTCGGGAGGCTGAGGCAGGAGAATTGCTTGAACCTGGACGCCAAGTTTGCAGTGAGCACCACTCTGCACTCCAGCCTGGCTACAGAGCAAGACTCCGTCTCAAAAAAAAAAAAAAAAAAGAAAAAAGAAAAAACAAAAACATAACAAAGTAAAATGCCTAAGTCCCACTCCTCCCACGATGGCATGACACACACAACCAGAAAGGGCCTATTCTTAACAGGCTGCTGGTACTCACATGTCAAACAGCACATTATGCTGGGGACAGACCCCCAGGTTCTGCCGGATAGTGCTCATCTCAGAGCGAATGTCTTTTCCCAGGATGTAGGCTGTGCCCGAGGTCGGGGGGAACAACCCAGTCAGGATTGACCTGAGGACAAAAATGTAGAAGTACAGGAGTCAGGGTTGACCTACCCTTAACTCTAGATGCTCCATTCAGGCTGCAGAGAGAACAGAAAACCAACCCTCCCACCAGTCCCATTCCTTTCTAATGAACCCTACCAGACCCAAACAAAGCAAAGCAGTCCTTTTACTTTAGTAAATAACTACAAGTGGGCCTATGTGTTAGAAATGCCAATTTTAGTGTGAGTATTTTTTAAATGAAGTTTCCAATTTGCAATGAAAGTATACTTTAAAAAATATATTTTGTATGCCTAACATCGCACACACGGAAAATGGACAAACAAGAACATATTATTCAAAGATAATAATTTTTATGTTAGGTAGTAGGATTTCTGACTACCTTTTAAAAATCTTCTGAAAAGCTCATAATATATTAATTTTATGTTTTAAAAAAAGATTAAAAGGAAACAGGAAGGAATGTCACCCCCCAAAGGTACACCCTTTGGAACGGTTGAGGAATCACGCTGGAAGCCACTGAGGCTAACGCTGGTGCTTTACAGTCCCTGATCCCTCCTGACACTACCTGCTGTAAGGTCCTTGAGGTCCCAGGGAAGGCAGTCAAGCCAGTTGCCCAGCTGCTTCTCACATCTGCTTAGAGACAGAGTTCCTGGGAATTGCCAACTCCCTCCAACATATGTAATCTATCTTTTCGTGACTGCAGGTTCCAAGACCATTGCAGAATTCTGTGAACTACATGGGAAGGGTCATCTGAGGCCCCAGCCTGTTTTAGGCTGAAGAAATAACATCTAGAGGCCCCAGACTGTTTTAGGCTGAAGAAATAACATCTAGAAAACTAGCACGTGGAAAGACACTCGTGATTACGTAATATTTTCACACTCGGCAACTCCTCATGTGCTCCTCCCCTTGTCCCAGGGACCAGCATGGTTTCCTAAGGTATAAATTTCTAACTCTACTGCAGAACCCTCCTGTGGCTGATTCTGTGGGAACCACACCCTCTTCTTACATGGTGGTCGTCTTCCCCGCTCCATTGTGGCCCAGGAAGGAGGTGATCTGGCCCTCATAAAAATTCAGTGCCAGGCCATCGACAGCCACCTTCATCCCATCTCGGTAGACTTTTACCAGGTTCTGAATGGACACGCCCAGCTTCAGATGGGTGGGCTCCTCCTCCATGCAGACTGTGACAGGAGAGAGGACAGAAATGAACCCACAGAAAGCACTGAGGAGTGGAGGGTAAGGACGCATGGCGCTGCGCTCGTACTCTCAGCAATGCCTTCTCTCATGTCCACCCTGGTTTCACAGGCAGGCAGGAGGCTACAAATGTTTATGTAAGGCCTATTTGGATACTGATGTTGGTGATGGGAATACAATGATAAAGGAGCATTCAGAGTCTATTGGGAAAAGGACTTGATGAACAATTAAAATACAGGATGCTGAAAGTTGTTTCAAAAATACATCTAAAAACGCCATGGAACTGTGATACCTCCCTCCCAGGGAACACTACTTAGCAGTGAAGAGGAATGAACTGTTGACACATACAACTTGGAAAGATCACAAGGGAATTCTGCTGAGTGAAGAAAAAAAAAAAAAAAAAGCCAGTATCAAAAAGATACCTACTGTGTGGTTCCATTTATGTAACATTCTGGAAATAATAAAACTGTAAAAATGAGGAATGCATCAGTGGTTGAGAGGTGTCAGGAACTGAGGAAGAAGGGAGGTGGCTGTGGCCATTAAGGGGTAGCATGAAGGAGCTTTGTGACAATGAGACATTTCTGCAGCTTGATTGAGCTAGTAATTACATGAATTCACACATGATAAAACTGCATAGAACTAAATACACACACACACACAAATGAGTGCACATAAAGCTAGTGAAATCTGAAGGTTTGTGAACTGCACCAATGTCAATTTCATGGTTTTGATATTATTCTATAGTTACGCATGGTGCTACCATTGGGGGAACCCCCTCATGTAGCTTTTATTACTTCTTGTGAGTCTATAATTGTTTTTAAAAAATAAGATTTTCTTTCACATGCCATGGAAGTTCAGGGTAGGGAGTGACTGACTACCTGAGAACCAAGGAGGGATGCTCAGGGGTGGGGATCCTGAACTAGATCTTGGAGAGAAAGGAGGAATTGAGAAGATAGGCAAGTTAGAGAGAAGGTTCTCCTGTGAGAGCAAACAGTACATACAAAGGCATGGGGGTGTGGAAGAACATGACATATTCCAGCTACTGTGAGCATTTCTAGGCGACTGAAATAGGAGCTAGCTGTAGAGAAGAGGTAGGAGAAGATGATTAGGAACAGCAGGCAAGCGTGCTACATTCAGGAGCATCATACTTTTACCAAGGGCAATCAGGGGATGGGCACAGAAGAGACTGGCAGAAAAGGGACCTATTAAACACTTAGGAAGCCACTCTAAGCACAAAGAACCCAGAAGGCAAAGCCTTTGATGAGCTGTGGACTTCTCTGCCTGCAGTCAGGAGCCAAGAGAGGATTAGGGATCTACGTAATGAAGGGCGATTACGTTACGAAGCATAGGCTGAGCTCTGTGGTAGCCACTTGGTCTCAGCCCACACAGGCTCACACACAGGTCACCATGACAAGGTAGGCAGCGAGGTTACGGTTCCACAATCATGCTTGTCTTTACCTCTTTCTTCTAGTTTGTTAGGAGAGCACGAAATGTGCGTTTGGGAGGGGGCAAGTAAAAGATACTTTTCTAGAAGCCAAGACAACAAAGAAAATGTCCCTCAGGGATCCAGACCGTGAACTCCCAACAGGTCAACAGCATTGGACATAAATGGCATGGGAGGATTTGGAAAGGGACACTGCATGTGATTTCTCTGCCCCTAGAGTGATTTCAGAGTCTTTTAGAAAGGCAGGAGACGTCGCTTGCCCCCAACAGTTAGCAGAGGCAGCAGCACTAGGTTAAAGAAAGAGCAGGAGGTCAACAGCACTTACTTTCTGACATTCTCTTCTGGTTGGAACCAGGGTGGCTCTTCTCATCACTTTCCTCACCAAACCAGTAGGACTTGGTGCAAGGAAAATACCAGGGCCTGGGAATTCCGTACTGGCCTGAAAGCAAAGCACAGGTATGAGCCAAGCTCAGAGCCATCCCAGTATTCTGAGGGTTTCCCAGCCAGGTCCATTTCCTCCTTGACACATCTTTTGGGGAAGGAACAGATTGGAATGGATGTAGGGAAAGGGGGAGCAAACATTTGTTGAAACCTGCTATGTACAACATACATTCTGCACCTCTGTAAGTCCTTCCAACAACCCACGGGGCAGGTGCCATCCCCATTTTAGAGATGAGGAAAGTGAGAGATAAGGAGCCTATCCAAGGTCCCTCAGCCAGTAAGTTCAGGACTCAGAATTTAAATCCAGAATCTGCATGCTGCAAAACTGCATATTCAATGAATGAAGTTCAGGCGGGAGTAATAAATATTTCATGTATACCTCCTTAGGGGAGGATCAGAAGGTGAACCAAAAAGAGTTAAATCTTGCTGTCTCAGAATTTGATCTCATATGAAAGTTTGTCCCAAGGCAGGTTCCTCTTGGATTTGGTCGAGTAGATGTATTAAGAAAGAAGTACTAAAGAAAAATTCAACATGAATTTTTACTGAATGCTAATTAAATCACAGGCAGGCCTTAGAGCTAGTATATTTAATTATTAACAACCTGTACTCAGGAAACAGAACATCTCCTAGTTGTACCCCCTCTGGGGACACAGAAATACAGAATTGGGTGAGCATTGAGAGGATTCGCATGGGCTTACGACCCAGTGTAACCAAAGTGGATTCTCCTCCATGTACCAACACTTAACAGTTGTGTGACCACAGCTGGTTACTTAACATCTTTGAGTCACAGTTCTCCCATTTGAAAATTGCTGGTTATTACAGTAACTACTTCAGAGTAGCCTTGTGAGAATTAAATGAAGCAATGTGTATAAAACATTTTGCATGCTGCCTTGCACACAGTTTTCAAGAAACAAGTGCTATACAAGTAGTGACAATTGTACTTTCAGCATCAGCTGCCTGTCCTTAGACTATCTGTTTACTATAGATCTTTAGCCCAAACCACTTCCCAGGGAGGCCCATGCACTGCAGAGATTCTAGCACAATGAAAGGAAAATAGCTAGAAGTCATATTTTCCTAATAGATGCCCAAAGCAGTGTACCTGGAAAGACAGCCTCGATGTACCAAGTCATCACCCCATAGAGGAAGGTGTCAAATAGCATCATGGAAACTGAAGTGGTGAGATTGAAGCCATCTTCCTCCATAGGACTTTCAAACAGGTTGTCCCACTGCACTCCAATGCCCTGCTCCTCAAAAAGGGCAAAGTACTCACAGCCAAACCCGAAAGCCACAGGAGACAGCAGGCTCTGTGAGAAACAGGCAAAGTCACCTATCCATTTTCTGGTCTCTCTCATTTTTCTATCTCTTCTAGTGTAAATTACACCTGGAGAAATTTGAATTTGCAAAATGGATCAGTCATAAGGTACAGAAGTAGTATTTACCTATGGAGTCCCTTTAGGGGAGTGGTGGGCTACCAGGTAACATATAAAATGATTCAACTTGTAACCACTCATTATACACAAACATTTCAGAAATGCATATACAATGAAGAATAAAACTTTTAAAACTTTATGTTTCCAAAGATGCCCCAAGGCTCAGCAATCCTGTTCCCCTGCACATGTGTGCATACCCACAGTCCTCTGAGGCTCCCTGCTCAGCCAAGGATGGCTCAGGATCAGAGGTACCTGGCTGGGGCTGCTGATGCCCACGGAGTCCAGACTGAGGCATCAGGAGCATCCTATGAGTGATTCATAGCTTTCCTTATAAGTGACCTGGGGACATCTGACAGCTTGCACTTGTAGGGACTCACACACTATCCAAGATTTCCCCCTGCTCTGTACAAGGGAAGGAAGGGTCCAAGTCAGGAATTTATGGGAAGATGAGGCACTCGCTCCTCAGTTGTGTTTAGTTCATAAAATATTACTCAAGCAAACACCATACTGGACACAAGGAAGACAAGAGAGGCCATCTCTGACCTCAAGACTTTTCAGTTCTATCTGTGGCCTTGACTTTGTCATGAGCTTAACATGGCCAACAGAGCTGGGAGATAAAGGGGCAGAGATGGTATCTGTTGCCTGAAGCCATTCCTCAATGCCATTTATCCCCAGCCCAGTTCAAGATGCAGTCTGGCTCTTGGAAAAATTCCATTCAATTCAATTCAACCAGGATTCACCGAGAAGACTAAAGGTAAACAATTTAATAAAACACAATCCTTGCCCTTAACCCTTAAAGAGCTTAGAATCTAGAGCAAAGGTTCATGTCCCATTGGAAAGAGACTATCAATTCTGTTCTCAACTTGCTGCTTTTATTCAGGGACTCCAAAGGAAGGTCAAATGCCTACAGCCACTGAAGAAAGACCAGAGGTACTCACAGCGAAGATCTTGAGTGTGAAGCCCACATAGTCCTGCCACGCCACACACAGAACGTAGGGCAGGTACAGCGTGAAGTAGATGATGCCCCCACAGGCTGCCGCCAGGTTGGCTCTGGAGAAGAGTGTGCTAATCAGGAAGCACTGCAGGATAGTCACCACAGCAAACACGGACAGGAAGACAAACACCACGCTGGGGTCACTGTAGGGCAGCAGGTTTCCTAACTGGGAAGGAAGAGACACATCAAATGCGCTGCCTCAACAATCCCGAGCACTCACTTGTATGATCTACAGAAAAAAAACAGGGTTTATTCCTAGTCATGTTAGAGACAATGCAGAGGTGTAATGCTGTTCATCTTTCTGATGAGGAAACTGATCATAACCATCATAAAGACGATAAGTGATTTACCCAAGACTACACAGAAAAATAATGGCAGAGTTATGAAGACAACAGAGTCTAGGGCTTTCTACGCATCTCAGTGGGCGAGTTTGCTCTTTGTTTCTTCAATAGGTAATTTTAACTAGTTTCTCCTTATATAAGGACTAAGACTGGTGGCACCACAGAAGAGCTGTGGGAGATAATGTCCCACGTAACTTTTCTCTCTAAAAGTCAAGGGAAATGGCCCGGCAACTTGACTTTCCCCCTTGATCACTGTGGATTCTGCATTCCCACAATCATCCAAACTCTTGTGGATATTTTGAGCTTATCTCTGGCTGATGGGTACACAACTGCAGGACCCACCATCATGCAGTTGTCTCAGAGCAGCTCTTATGCACCAATCAGGGGACCACCACCCCTGCCACTGACCTCGCCCTTGCAGTTAGATATCAGAGCAGGAGGGAGGGGTTGCTTTCAGCAAGAACTGTATCCTACTGTGGAACCTCAGTAAAGTCCTTGACCTTCCTGAGCCTCATTTCCTTATCTGTTAAAAGGGTTAGTGAGGATAGAATAAGACAGCTCATGTGATGTGTTTAAACAGTCCTTGGCAATCAGTAGGAACTATTTGTAACAGATGGTATCTAGTATTAAATTAGTTAGTTCTTATCTCTTTGTACTCCCTTTGCTTTAAAAACATTTATTTTTACCTGATGCATCTTTATATGAAATGCTTGCAGAGAGAGAAAATTCGGATATAAATATATTAATGTATGGTGCAGACACAAAACTGCACTGCCCAGAGTCCCCATTCAGGTAAGGCTTGCCCAGCTGAGACGGCCTCAGGCATCAGCAACTCTGGGTTTGTCACAGTAGCAGAGAGCCATGTAGGCCCTGGGGCATGACCTTCCCAGGGCAGCCCACATCCAATAATTGATTGAGAGGGCTGGGGTAGGTGGTGTCAGGAGGGAGGCCTTGGGGGAGCACAAAGGGCTGGATGTTTCAGCTCGATGAAGAACAACTCCAACAAGCTGCATATTCTCTAGAGTGCCCCACGGGGTTAGCCCTGTATCACAGTTCAACTCCTCCCTCTGCCCAATCCTGCATCTTCCATATCCCTTCCCCAGGTATTGAGCCCTCGTAAATACCCATACATCAAACTCTATTTCAGCCTCTGCTTCCAGACAGTCTAACCTGCAACAATATATATCCTTCTGATTACTGTTCTTAGAAACTTGGGAAGAATCGCCACCCAATATATCTAAGAAAATAAATAGCTCTCAGATGCTGCCATGAACCACTACCAAGTAGACAGCATGGCACAATTGAGCGTGTGGTTATCTGGAAAGCATGAACCCTGCACTCTCGTCCTGCTTAGCTGCTACCCAGCTGGGTTGACCCTGGGCAAGTCACTGCCCCTCTCTGGGCTTCACTTTCCCCAACTATAAATTGACGAAATTGCAGGAAATGATAGGTATGACCCCTTCTCTACACGAGGCTTCGATTTTTTTTCTTCTTCTCCTCCCTTACCCTGTGTTGAGCTATTTTGGAGTTCCCTGGCAGGGAACAGGGGGTGAGGCTGCCTTACCTTCAGGATGACCACCAGCAAGCCAGCGCTCACAAGAAGAGGAATGAGGCTACTAATGAACCAGCTAAACCAGAGGATGCTGTTGTCCAGGCCCATGATCCGCATGGTCTCTTTCAGCCGCGCCTCCTTCTCATACACAATGCCCTTGATGATCACAGCCACTGAGTAAATCCAGGCCAGTGTCATGAAGAGGGGCATTGACCGGCTCATCACCCGCAGAAAGCTGGAGGCCCCAAGGAAGGACAAGGGGAGACAGACACACGTGAGCCAGGGTGATGGGCCAAGGCCTCTGAGCCTGCATGCTAGAGGGAGCACCACATCTGGGCCACAGAAGGAAAGGTGCTCTGGACTCCGAAATGTACATATGACCCAATGCTTCATAAGCAATGCAATGTAGAGAGAAAAACGAAGCTAACAAAATGTTGCCAAACCAAATCTCTTTGGGGACTTGCTTCAGTAACTAGGTAACTGTGAGCCATACTTAATCTAAAGGTAGATTATTTTAAAGTACTAAAAACCAAACCAAAATACCAACTCATTCTCTCACAAAAGTTCAACATCTCCAAAGTCATCTCACTATTGACTTGCTTATCGTAACTCTACTCACAGCACAGACATACACTTCAGGCAGCTCTTGTCAGTAATGTTGCAGATGCCAAGCTAGAGTAGAAAATGCAGATGTGCAAAGTAAAAGGGACACAGATTCTGGACCCTGAACTTGAGGCTCAGGTTAAAGCTTTATCATGCAGGCACAAACTCACTACATGACAACAGCCACCAGCTCTTAATGCCTGTAAACTCCTGTGCCCTGTCTTAAGACATCCTTTCTAGAGTAAACCTTGGCTTAGGGGTCTTTGTAAAAATCTTCCTTTGAAAAATTCCAGCTAATTGTTTAGAAGGTAAAAAACAGGATAATTTCTGGTGACCTGGAAAAGCTATAGATAGCCATACAAGGAAACAGACTGTTCAATGCAAAACAGACAGCCAATACAAGGAGAACCCTGCTCCTCCTGCATCCTGATCCTTACACACACACACACACACACACACAGGCACACACATACACACATCCCATCACCACCACCATCGCCAACAATAACAGGGAATAAGAGAATTTCCAGAATCTGGAAGAGACATTACATATTTCAGATGTTTGCAATAACTACACCTCTGCCCATTCTCTTAGAAGAAATCATTAGATCCAAAGGCATAGTTCCCACAATGAGAACTTGGCAGCTTAGTGACTCAGCACTAAAAGATTTTCTAAAAAATCAAAGAGGAAGAAGCTTTGTTCAGTTGTATTTGGGTTGTTTTGAAATGTGGTTTACCACCTAGGGAGAAGTGCACACATTTACATAAAGTGTGCTTTTTTAAGTTTAGATGCTGTTTCTGCATCTGGAGGTATGTGTGAGTATGTGCTTGCATGTGTTTGTCACGACACATTTTAAGCTTGCAGGTTGAGCAAATTTTGACCAAAAGGGTAGAGTGTAAAAAATTAAAGTGGTGGGCTCGGTGTGGTGGCTCATGCCTGTAATCCCAGCACTTTGGGAGGCTAAGGAGGGTGGATTGCCTGAGCTCAGGAGTTTGAGATCAGCCTGGGCAACAGAGTGAAACCTCGTCTCTATTAAAATACAAAAAATTAGCCAGACGTGGCGGCATGCACCTGTAGTCCCAGCTACTGTGGAGGCTGAGGCAGGAGAATAGCTTGAACCTGGGAGGCGGAGGTTACAGTGAGCCGAGATCAAGCCACTGCACTCCAGCCTGGGCGACAGAGCGAGACTCCATCTCAAAAAAAAATAAAAACAAAAAAAATAAAAGTGGCAACCATGGATGAGAAGCAAAGAGGTTTACTAGTGTGTGCACATATATGTCTGTCTGTCATGTGGCTGCAACTGTTGACAACTTACATCAGGCATCTTATTTCCAGATCATTCACACGTGCATGCACACGCTCACACACATACACACACCCCCATCTGGCCCAGTATAAACTGGTTAAATACAGTGGCTTGCAGGTAACTTACATGTCATCAACGTAACAGGGATAGGGCATCTGTTGCATATAGACACCAGTTTTCTTCTCGGTGCCTGTCAGCACCCTGATGATTGCCTGTTCCACCACATCCTGCAAGTAGGCGAAGCCGCCCCAGACGTACCGCATGTCCTCAAAGGGGTCAGCTCGAGGACCAGGGTCCCAGTACCTAAAACCAAACCACAGGTAATCAACCATTCCTTTGGAACCATACAATAAAAAAACCAATCATCCAAAACCCCGCTAGCCTTACCAAGCCCCGTTTCTATTTTTGTATCTTTTTTTTTTTTTTTTTTTTTTTTTTGTGGTTTTGTTTTTCTTCCCAGGCTGGAGTGCAATGATATGATCTCAGCTCACTGGAACCTCTACCTCCTGGGTTCAAGCGATTCTCCTGCCTCAGCCTCCTGAGTAGCTGGGATTACAGGCGCCCACCACCAAAATTCCTGGAATTAATTCCCTTGAGTAGAAATGCTAAATCAAAAGGTACTGACATTTTATGAGCTTTGAAAAACCTTCCAGCAAGGCATGTACCAATTTCACCAGAATCATGACACTAAGTTGAGTTTTTTTGTTGTTGTTGAAACTTCTACCAAATTCTTAAAGTACCTCTTATCCTAGTAGGTGCTCTGGACCTCCCCAAGACCAGGCTGGTGTGATGGGATTCCACTTACCCATCCTTGATTTTATTTGTCCTCTCCACATTGTCAATGTCCATTCGGATCTTGTACTTGACATGGTGGGGCAGCTCAATGCTGCCTGGAGTAATTCCAGTGAACACAATACCAGCCCAGAACTTCCTCTCATCCAGCAGCTCCATGGACTTGTTAATGAGTCGGACTTCTGTTGCTATGGGTTCCAGCTTGTTCAGGTTGACACACTGGTAGAAGAACAGCCTTCGTGAGAACGCTGGCAGCCAGGACAGCAAGCAGTGGCTGAGACAAATCCTACCCTAGGAGGCAAGGGCTGACTACATGACTGCTTATCCTCTCTCTCTAATCCTCTCTAACGTAGTTTTCCAATCGTCAACCAAGGATGGAGGATTTTGGTTTTTCACTGTAATTTAAGAGAAATTCTGGGAATAATTTAGAGATATGTTATTTATTGACTTTATGGAAGAAAAGAGGTCAAAACAATGATCTTATCTTACTTTTCTGTTTTCTTAGCAATTCTGAGTCACAGCAACTAACCAGCCAACCAAACAGACCAAAACACCTCTTACCCATCCCTACTGATATAATTTTTAATATAAAATTTAAAAAATTTAATTGGACCTGAATTAGATTTTAGGTAAGTTTCACAAATAATGCCTTTTATTAAGGGAATGCTTTGCTGCCATTAGTCACTGAGATAGGAAAACCTAGAAGAAAATGGGTAGAAACATTCTCTTGAGCCTATATAGAATAAAGCCAGAGTTCATTTACTAAAGCTAGAGTTTATTTACTCATTCAACCACTCAACTAACATTTATTGAGTGCCTTTTGTTACCAAATCCTGCGTTAGGCTTGAGGGATACTTTTGTAAATGAGACTATACATTATTTCTAAAATTGCCTCCTGCCTGAACCTTATTGTAACGTCTCAGAGAAAGCAGCCGTTAAGTCTTTTCTAAATGATCCAAGCAACAGATTCTCACCTCCATGAAGCGAGATATGGTCCGGATTGCCTGGTTAGTCTCGTTGAAAGCTTCTCTCCAGGTGTACACAGAACCATTACTGGACTGGACATCCTCTGGGTGCTTGGCCAAAAACGCCACAATATCTTGGGCTGTCCAATCTAAGCCATCCAACTGCTGTTCCCAAAAGTGGTCATTGCCCCTGCTGTCCAACAGCGTCTGCCATTCCAGTGAGAAAGCACAAGAAGTAAACACCAACTAAATCTTGATGAGCACTATATAGCTTACAAAATACTTGCATATACACTGTCATTGTTTTATCCTCACAGAAAACTGTGAGGTAGATGACAATGTCCCTATTTTATATGTGAGAAGACTGGGGTTGAAGAAAAAAGAGTATGATTTTAATGAGGACTTGGTCATAGTATTACTAGATATGGAGCTGGGACTCAAAGTCAGACCAGTCTGAATTCACAGTCCACGTGCTTTCCACTATACCAAACAGCTCACTTAACAGTATTAACTACAGTAACAACAACACTTCCCTTATATAGTTACTATGTTGAATAGTTTATATGCTTCACCTCACACAAGTCCGTGAAGAGGGTACTTTTATTTTCTTGCCTTTTGTTGTTGTTGTCATTTTGAGACAGTGTCTCGCTCTGTTGCCCAGGCTGGAGTGCATGGTATCACAGTTCACCGCAGCCTTGACCTCTCAAGCCCCAGGGATCCTCCCATCTCAGCCTACCAAGTAGCTAAGACTACAGGTGCACACCACCATACCTGGCTAATTTTTAAATTTTTCATAGAGACAGAGTCTTGCCATGTTGCCTCGGCTGGTCTTGAACACCTGGGCTCAAGTGATTCTCCCACCTCAGCCTCCCAAAGTGCTGAGATTACAGGCACAAGCCACCAGCACAGTGAGTATCCTTTTAATATTTCCCATTTTATAGATGAGAAAACTGAAGTTCAGAGAGGTTAAGTCTCTAAGATTAGGTTACGCAGCTATTAAGTAGCAAAGCCAGAATGAAAGCATAAGCCCTCTGTTTCCAGTGCACCTCCCCTCCGCACTGGGTTCTATCACCTTCCTCTTTTGAGACCCAGTCTGTTGATCCCACATAAAAACCCTAACCCTAGACTCAATTCCTTCTTACTGCTTAGTTTAGAAAAATAATGCTGTTGGTTAAATCAACTAAAGTACAATCTTTTCCAACTGCAGGACGTACAGGTCATGATGCAAACGAGGCCTATTTCCATTTCTTGTTCCCTTGCCGGTTGGTTCCTCACATGGGTCAACGCGAAAGAGAAGGACAGATCAATCCGCTGCTCAATCAGCAGATCCAGAGGGGCCGAGGCAGAGACCTGCACAGATGTGCTGCCAGAAAAACAGCAGCTGCAAACTCAGCAAAAAGGAGACGCAACTCCTGTCACAGCATTGAGAGAGAAGATGAAGCCCTGGTTCTACTGAACTGGAGTCTCCAAGGGTCTGAAAACTGCTGCTTTATTAAAAAATCGGTCTTATTTTCACTAACGTTATAAGTTTTTCCCCATTTGCAGCTTTGTATTTATTATTTTAATGAGAGCATAATGACTTTATAGAGTATATATAATTTCATTAATTATTCCTATAGTGCTGAACATTTAGTCTATTTCCAATTTCTCACAATAACAATATAGCAATAACATTTTCTCTCATACGGTGACTTCTTTAAAATTATTTCAGTAGGCTACATCCCTGGGGGTAGGTGGAATGGAGGTATGCAGGATAGCACGTTTTCAAATGGTTCTTGAAATTTTCATTCCAAATTGCTTTCCGGTAGACAACAGCAATTTATACCATCACCAGGAAGATATGCGTATATTTTTGTTAACATAACAGACACAAAATTGTACCTCACAAGTTCACAGAGGCCAGGGTTAGCAATTTTGAAGCCACTTTATTGGGAACAAACAAAAGCAGAGTGAAGAGACGCAGCCTTTAGGGTGAAGTCGGCCCTGCCAGTAAGGCTTCTAAAAAGAACAGCAAGACTAGAAAGATGTGCCCACTGAGCTCACTGAGCACGTGGCCCCTCTAGGGTGCTTGCGAAGGGCAGGAGACCTAAGACTGCCCGTGGGACTGGAGGCAGCAAGAAATCAAGGTCCAAGGATGAGGGGCTAAAAGCAGCTCAGAAAAGAGAGCAAATCAGTGTCAGAGGGTTCCATGACTCGCCCGAGAGAGGTGCCCTGGGACCGATGGGGTGAGGCAACAGGGGTAGACAGTGCCAGAGACAGCAGAAAGATCACAGCTACCCCCAGCAGAAGCAGAAGCCTCAGCCATCACCTCGTGTAGGAGATGCCAGGCTGCAGGGGATGACAAGCTCATGTTTGTGGAATTAAATAAACACTCTTTAAGAGAGGGAAGAAAGGCCAGGCGTGGTGCCTCATGCCTGTAATCCCAGCACTTTGGGAGGTCAAGGCAGGTGGATCACCTGAGGTCAGGAGTTCAAGACCAGCCTGACCAACACGGTGAAACCCCATCTCCACTAAAAATAAAAAAATTAGCCAGGCACAGTGGCATGTGCCTGTAATCCCAGCTACTCTGGAGGCTGAGACAGGAGAACTGCTTGAACCCGGGAGGCGGAGGCTGTGGTGAGCCAAGATCATGCCACTGTATTTCAGCCTGGGTGACAGAGCAAGACTCTGTCTTTAAAAAAAAAAAAAAAAAAAAAAAAAAAGAGAGAGAGAGAGGGAAGAAAACAGTTGGAAAAGGTTCCCTTTTCTTCCACCCACAGGCTGACAACTCCCTCATCACCTATCTCCAGCCCAACCACCCTCCTCCACTGCAGACCCCAGTAGCCACTGGCCTACTGGACATCCCTACCATCCATCCATCCAGAAATCAAGACTTATTTTGAAGCCTCCCTCTCTTTCACTGTTCCACAACTAAGCAATCACCAGGCCTCACTTCTTGCTTTATGCCTTGGCCACTTGGAGAGCCTCCTCCCTGGTCTCTGCCTTCATTCTTCCCTCATCCTTCGATTCATCCTCCCCATCAGAGAAATGTATCTACATCTCCCCTGCCTGGTCCCCTAGAGCTTAAAGTAAAGGTCCTCAGCTTGACACACAAGTCCCTCCAAGGCATGCCCATGCCTTTCTCTCCAGCCCCAGCTCCCTCATTTCCAAGCGCACACACTGGATTTTCCCAGCTAGACTCCTAATAATGCCACTGCCATGTTTACAAGGGTCTTGTCCTCTAAGAACTGGGAACTTGTGAAGAGTTGGTGCATCTAAGGCAAGCTCTCAATTTCAGACTAGGGAAGCATCTATTTGCCCACAAATCAAAACTCACTGAGTCACTTCACGGACCTCCTATCATCCTCTGAGAGCCAGACAAAGAGAAAAAGTCCAACTAGTAGAAATGTGGATTTGAAGAAGAAGACCAGGAAGAAAAGGCCTGAAATCACACTTAGGTCTACATGGCTAGATCATATAACCCTCCTTTAGAGGAGAGACCCACACTTGAATGGCATGAGCTACTATTATTAGTCAGTGTGAATCCATACAAATCACTGTTTATGCTTTTCTCAGTATAAAGTCCTTTGTTTTTAAAGGGACTTCCTCAGTAACCTGCCTCCCAGCGGATCAGGGACTGGTACTAAACTTCGGAAGTGTTCCCTCCAGGTAGGTACAGCCTTTAAAACCCAGCTACCCTTAAAGTCAATAAGGTTCAAAACAAGAAACCTGGCAAAATCCTCACCTGCTTTTTAAAGGGAGCAGAGACAAAAGGAAGAGGCCTCCCTCACCATGGAAATAGGAAATAGTCTAATGATTCTCTGACTCAGCCCAAGGCAGGAAGATAAGATTAAACAGCACTCAGGCTCAGGCAAAGGAGACATTCTGTTCTTGCTCAGCCTGCTCCACATTTCAATCCAATTGTCTCTAGAGCACTTACCCCTTTCAAGTGGCTCTGAAGCATTAAGTGCATTTCCCCTCCACACAGTAACAGCAGCTCATCATTCACACAGTGCCCTGAGAATGAGTCTCTCAGGCCAGTCTACATGTAACATGATGCTTTTGCTCCCACACATCTTTCCAAAACCTACCAAGACACAGTGAGGTAAAGAAGATGCTGTGGCTGGCTGAGAGGCTGCAGCCAAAAATGAAAATAGTCAGGGTACTGCAATTACCCAACTCTACTTCCAAACACCAGCCCTCACTAAGTTTTGCAGAAAACTGCTATTTGACCACGAGTGGCATGGATGCTGATATGCACAATATTTTCTCCGCACCATGGCCTGTACTTCTGGAGAGGTGGTGCCCTGTGACTCTACCTATGCTCACTACATTCCCCCAGCTAGATAAACTGAAAGAATTTTCACCTCAGTCACACCTGGGAAAGTGACCAGAAACTCACCTCTCCAGTATCACGCAGGCACATGCTAATAATAGGAGGGACACTCACCCGGACAAGGTCCATTTCTTGGCTGTTCTCCATGAAGGTCCAGATCTTGGGGCTGAGTTCCTCCCACATGCCTTCCAGATCATGGAACACAGCCAATTCCTGGAAGGTCTTGTTCACCTGGAGTCAGGTGGGGAGCCAGGGACCGCAGCAAAAGGAGGAGAAGCAGAGACAATGAGGGCTTTGGCTCCTCCCTGAAAAGATACCCCATCACAGCAGCCCTGTGCCAGTCCTTCCCCATCCCCAATAAATGCCTGCTTATAACTATGATTCTATACCCAGGGCTGGGGAGCTGGCCCAGCTCTGGTCAGCAACAGACTTGAGGTTTTCGCTCTGGGAATCCCAGAAGAGCCATAAAAATACTTAGTGCACACCTCTGAAGCTACCTTGAGTGTTTTGCCCCAGTTCTGGGAAGATTCTGGGGAGGGAGTCTTGGGCTGGGGGTAGCTTACCTCAGCCATAACCTGCCTTGTGGCTGGAGTGTCAGGTGTATACAGGATCTTCCCAATAAGCAGAGGCTTCAGAGCTTTCCAAATAATGCGGGAAAGAGGACTAGACTCCAAATTCTTCATCAAATCATTGCAGTAAGGAGCTACAAAGAATAGGAGAGACAAATGCTCATATGCATGGTCAGATACTGATAGAAACTTACAAGGGCTTTGGAGCCAGACAGTTCTGAGTTCAAATTCCAGCTCTACCACTAATAGTCATATAATAAGTAACTTATCTGATCCTCAGTTGGCTCCTCTGTAAAAGTAAAATTCATAACATCTATTTTGAGAGATGTGGAGAAGATTACCTCAGATAAAACTGAGATATTATCTGTAAAGAATGCAGCTTGATAAATAATCAGAGCTCATTATAAAATCAATGATGGATAACTCACAACTGAGCTGATCTGGAAAAATGTTTTCACAAAGCACAAGCCTTCACAACTCCAGATTCACACTCTCATGACAGCCTTGCCACTGTTTTCACTGACAACATGACCAACATTTAAACTAACTCTTCAGGGACAACCAGAAGGCTGACTTCAGCCCTCAGTTTTCAAGCAAAAACCAAAATTAGGGGCAGGGCGCCATGGCTCACACCTGTAATCCCAGCACTTTGGGAGGCCAAGGCAGGCAGATCACCTGAGGTTGGGAGTTCAAGACCAGCCTGACCAACATGGAGAAACCCTATCTCTACTAAAAATACAAAATCAGCTGGGCGTGGTGGCACATGAGGCTGAGGCAGGAGAATCGCTTGAACTCGGGAGGCAGAGGTTGCGGTGAGCCGAGATCGTGCCACTGCACTCTAGCCTGAGCAACAAGAGCGAAACTCTGTCTCAAAAAAAAAAAAAAAAATTCTCTTTGATTAACATAAGCCAGTATATGTACACTTAACAAAAACCCAAATACAAAAGTCGTAACAGGCAAATGGGTTTGATTATCCAGCAGGATCCCTGATTTTTAAAAATTCATTCTAAGTTTTTCAGGGTTTTTAGATACTGAATGTCCTCTATATGCTGGAAAGATAATAGAATTTTTTTTTTTTTAAATGAGGCTGTCCTCACAATTATGTCTGTCATGGAAATGAACACTTCCTTGGGTCAACTTGCAAGCTGGGGGACAGGAGAAGATGGGATTTCATTAAAGCTGCCTACAATCCCATCCTCTTCGGGCTTGTAAAGCAACTTGCGAATGTCTGGAGTGCTTTACTCCAGAGAAGAAAAGGTTCTTGTGTTACAAAACCTGCCTCACTCAGTGTCTGAAAGACACACCTGTGGTTGGAAATGGAGAAAGGTTCACCTGCATCAAGTTTGGTTGGAAATGGAGAAAGGTTCACCTGCATCAAGTTTTCAAGGAAAAGGATGCCATTGCCTAAAACTGTTAACACTGGATCCCTGCTGCCACCAGGCATATGGCACACATGCCCACAAAAGTGCTTAAGTGTGGGGAGTGGATATGGAGATACAAGGTTCTTTAACACTGCCTTGCAGCTAAGAATGGGAAACAAAGAGCAGATCAAACGTCTGACTGTGAGAACACACACACCACCACTAACAGTTATTTTAGAGAGCACAGATCCAGGCAGATTTGGGCTTGAATCCTGGCTCTTGTGGATTATCTCTGATGTGGCTCTGACCAAGGCACTTAACCTCTCTGAGCCTACGAAATGTGGGGTTAAAGAATCTTCCCTACAGGGTTATCATGAGGGTAAAATGAGATAACTTAAACAGAATGCACAGTGCATAAGAAATTCTACTTAAATGTAGTTTTTCTTGTTGTTGCTATTATCATTACTGTTATTTCTTTTTATGTTATTATAAAGCTTATCTCGATGGTAATATTAAAACCAGTATATCATCCTTTTTAAAAATGTTTTTCCAGCTTTTTTGAGTGATAACTGACAAATAAAAATTGTATATATTTAAGGTATACAATGTGATGTTTTAATATATGTATACACTCTGAAAGGATCACCACAATCAAGCTGTTAATAAATCTGTCACCTCATAGTTACCTTTTTTGTGTAGTCTGAACACTTCAGATCTCCTCTCTTAGCAAATTTCAAGTATACCATACAGTGTTACTAACTATAGTCATCTCAATGTACATCAGATCTCAGAACTTATTCATCATGTGAAACTGACACTTTGCACACCTTATATATATTCCATACATAAGTGAGATCTTGCAGGATTTCTCCCTCTGCCATTATCTCATTCTTGACTGCTCTGGAAGCCACCTTTCTACATCCCCCAGAAAACCAGGAGGCTGGCTGTCAATCATTCATTCCATTGATAAACACTACTGTGCACCTGAGAAGTGCCAGGCTGCGTTCAGAGCACTGGGGACAGGTAGCTCATCAAGAGAAGCCTCCCTCCTCCAGGAGGAGCTCAGTCTGGTGGGTAAATGGGCATGCAGACATCTAACGCTGCTACAGAGGGAGGAGACGACACAGGCCAAGGCCAGAACTAAGGTAGGGACGGGGTTGGGGACAGGTCTGGGGTCTGCACAGACACTCACTTGTAGAGTTGTCGTAGAAGGTTTCAGCATCTTCCTCAGTGCCATTGCCTCCGAAGAGGGCTTTGTAGTTATTGTCCTCATACCAGTTGAGAGACTTGATCTTCAGCCCCCCTCCCTCGGGATGCCCACAGACAATACGAGACACAGCCTGGTAGATCTGGGTGGAAGAGCTGGAGCTGTTCACATTGGTCAGAAACATCACCTCCTGTCGCATGTCACTCCAGCTTCTCATGCTGAACAGCTGGCATCAGGGATAGGGAGAAAAAGGCGAGTAGGGGAAGGGAGAAAAGGGCAGTGCAAGGATTTGGGATGAGAAGAGAAAGAAACATCTTATTTTCTTGACCTCTCAAAAGCCATGTCCCAGAACATATTTTGTCCGATGTCATCTCAAAGCCTTGGCATGAGCTTGCCAGAACCTGGCTACCCAATCTGTGGTCCAGGGACGAGCAGCATCAGCATTACTGGAGACACTGTTGGAAACGCAGATTCTACGACCCCTCCGCCAACCTGCAGAATTCAAATCTATAGCGCCACAAGATGCCCAGGTGATTCCTATGCTCACTAAAGTTTGAGAAGCACAGCCTGGAGTTAGTGAAGCCCCTGGAGCTGGGCTTTGTTTCACTGGGATTATCTTCCACTTTATAGATGAGAATGCATTTTATGAACAGCTACATCTGAGTGTTGTTGAGCCTATCAGGAACTGCTCTCACCCTCGATAACTGACTCACTTCTAAAACTCCTCGAACTCCAGTGTGGAAATTGAGTAGCCCTGTCCCCCTTGGGAGAAAAGGTACTGTATGTGAAGTTCCCTATCTCGGTCTCAGTAAAGTGTCAGGCAACGAAAAAGCATAAGGTGAAAAATTCGAGTCTAGGCCGGGCGCGGTGGCTCACACCTGTAATCCCAGCACTTTGGGAGGCTGAAGAGGGTGGATCACCTGAGGTCAGGAGTTCAAGACCAGCCCGGCCAACATGGCAAAACCCCCTCTCTACTAAAAATACAAAAATGAGCTGGGCATGGTGGCATGTGCTTGTAATCCCAGCTACTAGGGAGGCTGATGCAGGAGAATCACTTGAATCCAGGAGGCAGACGATGCAGTGAGCAGAGCGCCACTGCACTCCAGCCTGGGTGGCAACAGCAAGACTCTGTCTCAAAAAAAAGAAAGAAAGAAAGAAAAAAAAAAAGAAAAACTCGAGTCTGAACCCTAGCTATGTACCTCGTCAGCTTACAGTCTTTGAAAGGTCACACCATGTCTCTGAGTGCTCAACTTCTCCATCTTTCACGGAGCTCGCTGAGACACAACTTGGCTTGGTTTTGGTAGACTTGGGGAGCAGTAGATGCTTATACCATGGTCTGGACACTGCCCTCTATTCATCATCAAGACAAGAAAGCTAAAACAGTGTGTGGTAAGGCATAAATCCTATGCCACACATGAGGGTGCCCTGCAGAGAACAGCTCCAACAGGGTGAGTCAGAAACCGCAGGCAGCCAGGGGTGCGTCTGTGACTGCCACTCAACAAACATCAATGAGCCGGGCGGCGGCGCTCTGTCTTACATACAAATGTATTCCGGCACTTTGTGGAGTTCTCGGCCCCAATGCTATTATGAAATATTTATAGAGCACTTTGTATTTCCAAACATTTCACAATAAATCATTAATAAATCCCTGCATTCCTTGAAATGTCACTGCATGTTCACACCGCCTGGGAAGACCGAGCTATAGAGCACAGAGGGGAGGGGCCACGAGGCCCTGCACCCAGCCTGGAAAGCTCTATGTGCCTAGCTTTCAACCTCACAGCCTGCTGGTTCCTGTAAGTGGTGTGGTCCAGCACTCTCTAGGTCCTAAGCTTTGCCCCTTCTGCCTCCCGATGGGAACTAGGCTCTCCAGAGGCAGGTCAGAGGTGGAGAAAAAGGATTTTTTTTCTCCAGAGAGGGGGCATCTAGCACACTCCACAAGAACCCAGTTAGGTGACGTGGACAGCTTTTCCCAACTTTATCTTTTCATAACCTGTAACAGCCCTAGAGATTTTTAAACAATAGTGAGTCAAAGCACTCACTTCTCTTTCCAAAGGCAGCCTCACCACCATCCCACCACTTCCCAATCAAAAAGACAAATTTCTTCCCACATAAAGCCAGCAAATCTTTCTAAAGAAGCACCATAAATTACTGAGTTATTCCAAACCATTGGCTCTTCCCAGCACCCGTTTTAGGGGCAAACTCTTACTCTTTCTCCGACACCTCAGCTCATACTCCAGACTTTATCTGGGAAGGGCTCCCTGACTCTCAGGGAGGGATGGCTCTTCATCCTTTAGCCCACAGATAATGGTGGTGTTTGAACATCATCAGTTGAGTGAATGAATGAAACTGACTTACTGCTTTCTCAATCCAGCACAGTGTCCTTTGTCCTCCCGTTCCCCCATCCCAGTCTCTTCTCAATCCAACAACCAGAGTGTAAACAGTCTAAACTCTAGATCACATCATGTCCCCCCCTCCCTCAAACCCTCCACTGGATTCCCATCTCACCCAGCAGGAATCCAAAGTCTTGCCAGGCCTGTATGGAACTCACCTCCTCCTGCTCTGAGCTCCTCTCCTCCCCGCACCACTTGCTCACTTTCCCTGGTCCTTAAACACATTCCTTAGGCATGCTCTAGCATCGATGTCTTTGTATCTGCCATTCTTCCTGCTTGGAGTTTCCTTCCCTCTCCACAGACATGCTGTCATCTCCTTTAGGTTCAACTGTCACAAGAGGGCTTCCCTAATCACCCCCTTTAAAATAGCACCTTCTCATGCTCTATACCCCTTACCCTGCTTTTTCTTCACTGCATATATCCCTCCTGTGGCATTGTACACTGACCTGTTTCTGTCTCTCACTCCATATGTGCCCCAAGAGAGCAGAGAAGTTAGTGTGTTCACTGCTAAGTCCCCAACACCTAGCAATGCCAGGCAGCTGGTCGGTGCTGGGTGGACATCTGAGATGCTGCCTCCCTGTCCTCCCTTCCCATCACCCAGATGTGAAACTCATGTCAGCTTTCATTCATCTTATTCCTCAAGTCCTCATTTCCTCCCAATTTCCAGGTTCTGCTAGTGCATATTTTCTTTCTTGGAAGGGTCTCCTTTCTATACCAGTTGCTACTGGAGTTTTTCACGAAGCAGGCAACAACACAGGCTTTGGAATCCAACAATTCTGGGTTCGAATCCCAGTTCTGTCAATTAACTCACTGGGTGACTGGAAAAGTTGCCTAACTTTTCTGAGCCTGTGTGCCATCTGCAAAATGGACACAATGAGACCTACTCAGGTTTGTCATGTGGAGTATACAGGGAAATGGGCGACACTGCCTAAACCAAGGCAGCTCCTCAGAAGACATTCACTCCCTTTTTCTTTTCCTTTCAAGGGTTGTGCTTTGGTCAAAATTATCAACTTTCCACACACTGACCGGACAAACAAGGGCATTTACTGATCTTCTCCCATTTGTCTCACAGAAATAGCAAGTTAGACAACGAGTAACTTGTGATCAAAGGGACTTGGAGGTGTTCTATTGAAAGAAGCAGATGGTCCTTGCTTGTCCTGGACCAGGAGCAAGCAGGGCACAAGAAGCAGCTGCCAAGAAAAATGTATATTGTTCACTTGGAGAGTCTCCAGCACATCAGCAATGGGGACATCACCTGCTTCCAAGTTTTTTTTTTTAATGCCAGAAAAAAAAAAAAACAGGGCCAGTGATGTAAGTGAAAACAGCTGTAACCAAACCCTGAGTTTAGAGGCATCCTCCTGCATTACAGCCTCTGCTTTGCTTTCTCTAAGGCCAGAAATGAACAAGGGACAGAGGGCTGGGAGGGGATCTGCAGAGCAAGGCAAGGCATGTCAATGTCAGCTAACAGGGCCCTAGAGAAATAGCTACAGACTTGCAAAACAGTTTATCCTTCTCATTCTCCCCCTGGAAAAACCCTAGTTGGTCCAGCTTCTCTACCTAGTAAAAAAGGTCACAAGCCTTCATAACCAGGGTAACAAATGGCAAGCTGAAAGAAGGCTTCTCCTCTGGAAAGGGAACCCAAAAGTCAAACCTCGTCAGTCAGAAACACGTGAGCAGAAATCAAAGAAAGAAAATGGAACAGGACAGGAAGAAATACACTAAGGGGTCAATAGTGTTTAATCTCAGCATTTTTGGTATTTTCCAAGTGTTCTGCATTTTCCACAATGAACAGGCAATACTTTCATTGTTAGAAAACAGAAAGTTCATTTTGATATTTGAAAAAAATAGATGCAAGCACCAAAAAATGGGTAGGTTAGATACAAGCACCAAGAAAGGAAAAATGAATTAGAGAAGCAGCTAAAAATAAGGGTGGACCAAGTCTGAGACATTTTCCCCACAAATTATTATTTTCCAATATCCTTTAAGTTTAAGTCTGTATTGTTTGTGACCACTGCCCCCTGGCTCGGCTTCTTATGCAGGGGGACACCAGACAGTTCCTCGCTTCCAAGTCTAATTTGAAACAAGGCTGGGAGTCAGAGAAGTGGAGTGTGCACCGACTGTGAGTCAGAGCTAACTGCTTTTACAAGTGCCTACAGGCCCTCTGATCCTAGGACAGAGATTACTCTGATATATTTGTCAACATGTGGACCTAAAAGGCAAACTCAACTTAACGTTCATTAAGAGATCATAGTCCCACAGTTGAACCTCAGAAGCCAGATGCCTACAAGGGAAAGGGCTGAAATAGGGGCACCATGTTATTCCTGTTAGTTAGTAAGCATGTGCGTTGGTAAAATGATTGGCCTTGCTACTGAAGAAGCAATATGAAGAAGTTGCTGGTCAGACAAAAGCAGTGCATGAGCGGTGACAGAGATAATTCTCCTCTTTACAAATGTATGATTACCTAGGGGCAAAGAGAAAAAAGGGAGACGGTGCTAACCTAGATATCCAGCTGTTAGCCACTAACTAATTAGCTCTGAGACATCTATGCGTTTTGGTTGCTTCATTTCTAAAATAAGGAAATCAAAACATTATTTTCTACATCACTTATACTTTGAAAATTGGTATTACATCCCATGTGATATTCAAATCCAAAGGACCTCTTGCCAAACTCAGGAAATGAAAAAAATGATACAGCGAACGGTCCGCTTTCTGGTACTGGAAAGACGCAACTTACCTCCTGGGCCAGAGTCCCAAGACTATGCAGCAATGTTTTTGTGGCTTCAGCCAGCTCCTTGCTCGGGAGGGGAGATGAAGAGTTTAGTCCTCTCTGTAATGAGAAAGAAAACTTTGTTTTTGAGTTCAAATGTAAACCTGAAATCTCTACTGGAAATAAACAAGTGAATTAAAACTCTTCACAATCTTGAGTTTAACAAACAAGAAACCGACTCCTAACCAACGCTAAAGACACTACAATTATTTCTAACTGTAAGTTTGCATTTTGTTTATTTTCAAACTCATTGTTTGAGTAATGGTTTTAAACGAAGCAGGAATATTGTACCTAAAACTAGTTAATACGTAATAGATAAAAAGGATCTCATGTGGGCTGGGGGGGATGTGTCCAATACAACTCTGACCGCAAATTCCCAAATCTGTCTGAGTCCGCAAGATGGGTAATATGGGAATGGCTTTGAGAAACAAGTTAATGATGGCTCACAAGAAAGGAAGGAACTATAAAGTTTAAAGCTGTCAAAAATAGGGAAAGATGGAATTCTGTCACTCTGTTCAAGTCAGCACCGTTTCTAACACTGGAAATTTAACGTAGAACACTTAGTTTTACACCGAGTTTTAGTCAAATCTTTGTATGTACCAATTCATATATTTAATTGCTGTTATATGTCACCTAACTGCATAGCAGATACAGGACAATAATTCATTAGAACAGGGAAAAGATAAATTAAGGCAGAAAGCATAAGCTAAAGAAAAAAAAGAACAATAATTTACAGACTATGAAGTCAGAATTGCTATAGCTGAGGAGCCTCAAGTTGGGTTCTGAGTGTTCAGGCTTCCAAAGAGAAAAAGACGAGTCAGTTTCTTCATTCTTATTTGTCAAGTAGGAAAAAAGTATCCAGGGAAAATCCACCTTTCTTGATGTTTCTATGAGCATTGTTTTATTCAATATCATATCAGACATCTCTGAAGTTTAGAGAAGGTTGGGCTATCTTGACATTTTATCAGAGACTGCTGTGAAATTATAATGTAGACTACACAAGAAAATGTCTAGAAGTGGTTGGGACTCACCATCTCTTGAGAAATAGCAGCCTGGGATGTTTTCTTTTAAAGAGAACTCCAAATGCAGAAGGGATTGAGTATCATTCTGATCAAGCATAATCCTGAATGTGCATTTCTGAGAAAACCTGCCTAAAGGTTCTATGAAAGAACTTGCCCAGCTGATTCATCTCTTCTGGAACGGGTTCTTCACCAGAGTCCCAGTATTCCCACATTCACAGTCCTCAAAGGGACCCACGCGGTCTCCCTTAAATGCCAGACTCATGTAGACCTCTGTGATACACAGAGGTGTTCATGATTGTCCCTTCCATAGAAAGTAATTCATGAGCAAAAAACAGGTGAGGTGTTTTGTTTCTACTTTCTCTCTTTGGGTTCACTTTATAACTAAAGGTTAACACACTAGAAGCCGAACCTACGGAGAACTTGCCTGAAAAACTATTACAAACACAAACTGAGAGATCTTAATTGAAAGCTATAGGAGGTAAAGTGTTTTTGTGTTTAACATTAGGCCTACAAGATGACAGATGTTCAAGATTGTGTAGCAAAAACAAAACAAACCCTGGACAAAACAAGAAATGCCCAACTGACGTAATGTCAATTTAAGTAAAAACAAAATGTGGTAGTTAATCCACTTCTTTTATAAAGACTGAATGGAGATAAGATCCTTAGGATTCTTGTCACTCACTCTCCCCTGCCACCCTGTGCCCCAATTCTCCAGTCATGGGAACCTGGGGTAGCTATAGAATCCTGGGCAAATGACTCAAATTCCCCATCCTTCCATTTTCTCAACTATACAGCAAAGTTTAAAATGCTGTGCACATATCACAGAGTTTTTATGAGCACTAAAACTAGAGGATATGTACAAAGCCCCTCGCACAGTGCCTGGCGCATGGTAAGTGCTCACAATTGTCAACAATGTCATCCCCTGCCTTTTTCTTCCCCTGCATGAAAGTTTACTGCCAAAACTGGAGGGCTTTTGTCTGCAAACAGGGTTTTCAAGTTCTTAAAAAGACAAAAATCCTTTATCTGTTTCTCGGCAAGGTCTTGAACTTTTTCTTCTATTGAAATGTCCTTCCTCTGCTAGGCAGAGACTACAACTACCATCACACAGCACATCAGCCACACTCCAATGTGCTGTCTCTAATAGTATAATTACTCCTCACCGCAAGGTGCAGACATCCTCATCCTAATTCCTGAAGGCTTGGGATAAAATGCCTTTCTCCCCTTCTAACCCTTTTCTTTTACTGAGCATTTGCCAAACTGCAAAATAAAAGATAATACTAAGTGGATGAAATATACATGATATGCATAATAGGTTGTGTACAGATATACTCTATGTATTCATGTATTTATGTATAGGCTTATATGTATAGACATATATACACACATATATCTTACACATATTAACTGACCTCAAAGTTGACATTTAAGTTGAAAAACCTGAAGGAAAACTCATTCCCTATGGTAGATATGTGTATGCTTATATGTGCACACACACAGACATACACATTTTTATCTTAATGTATATTCATTATGCACCTTCTCTTTAAAGCAGGTGATGTTTTTACAGCAGTGGTATAGCTTCCCTTGTAATTAAATTTAATTATCCAAAAGAAGTGACTTTATTTTAAAAAGATATTAACTAAAAATGGTACCAGCTGCACTTGAATATGACCAAAATCATGGCAGTTGTGAATGACTGGGATTCACTAACACCATGAGGTTTGGGGAGCTACTGTATCAGAATCACCTGTGGTGCTTGTTAAATATGCAGATTCAGGCCGGGTATGGTGGCTCACGCCTATAATCCCAGCACTTTGGGAAGCCAAAGTGGGTGGATCACCTGAGGTCAGGAGTTCAAGACCAGCCTGGCCAACATGGTGAAACCCCCTCTCTACTAGAAGTATAAAAATTAGCTGGGCGTGGTGGCATGCGCTTGTAATCCCAGCTACTAGGCAGGTTGAGGCAGGAAAACTGCTTGAACCTGGGAGGTGGAGGTTGCAGTGAGCCAAGATGGCGCCTATACACTCCAGCCTGGGCATCAGAGTGAGACTCGGTCTCAGGAAAAAAAAAAAAAAAAATGCAGATTCTCAGCCACCTGAGACCTACTGGATGAGAAGTTTAAGAGTGTGATCCAGGAATCCTCAGGAGATCCTTTTGAGCGCTGAGGTTTGAGAACCAGCATCACATTCACAAAGTCTCCCTTCCCAGTACACTTTGCGCCAATGTGCTTGGTGGTACATTCTGTGTCTGGTCCACATACTATAATCTGCTTCAGACTCTGAAGTAGTGAAGAGGCCACTCAGTTCACCTGGCCCTGAGTAGGATCCAAGATGGTGCCAAACACATGGGGTGCCAGGTTTATCACACCAATTAGATACAGTAGTCACCAAGTGCAGATGTTTCTAAAAACCCCAAACCCAACATTCACCCATTGTCACCATTACCAGTCATCTGTCTCCTGAAGGGTACTGAATGGGTCTGTTGTTTTTATAACATGTCTTCTCCATCCAAATAAATTTAAATCTTCAAGGGCAATAGTTTTTCCAAAATCTTTAGGATTTTTAGTTTACATTTCTTAACTCTGGAGCAAACTCTGGAGCAAGTTTATTCTTCTTGTCTTAAAAGCCCCACACTTCAGCAAAACTCCAGGCACACAGCAGGGCCTACAGCCCGACTGTTTAACCCAGGAATGTAGTTGACCATGGATGTAAACATAGGTCCCTGTTAAATTTGCTGTGGGCATCAGACCTTTACATTAGCAGACACCAATTCAATGCCATATCTTATGATATGACCTCCTTATCAGTAGTCTGTATGTTGGGTTTGATTGCTTGTTTAACTTGACTGTTTTTGGTTTTGGTCTCTAACAGAAACATTGGCTCAACCCACCCATAAGTAGTAAGGTGGAACAGTCAATGCCATTGTTAGAATCCTTTTTAAATTAGTTCTTTATTTGAGATTAAGTGCTCAGTATTCACTAATAATATTGGCAATCTGTAGTCAATACAAATTTCCATTTTCAAAAGAATATTGGTTAGAGTTACACAATCAGGCATGGACTGACATCACAGGGTTCACAAAATACACACAATTCAAATTCAGCATCAAGTTGAAAGCTTGGATTACCCAGATATTTTGCTCATGACTTAATTTTACTTTTCTGTGCAACAAAACATACCATAACCTGAAAAAATAAGCCAAAGACTAGAAGCATGAATTTTTAAAAGTTTAGTATAAAAATAGAATACTATGGCAAAAATTAACCAGATTCCACATGTATCAACACTGATAAATCTCAAGAACATAATTCCGAATGAAGTGGCAGGCCACTATGCACACTTACACAATGTGAACACATTTAGGCCAGTACCAAATAGTGTTATTCATAGAATGTAAGTATACATGATATAGAGGATTAAAACATCCAACTGCAAGACAGGAGTTACCTTTGAAGAAAGAACTAGGGAAACAGAGGTGGCATCAGCTGTACCTGTAATGTTTTATTTCTTAAATAGAACCTGGAGTCAGCATGGCAAAATGATGGATGATGGCACAGGAGTGTTTTTGTTTGTTTTGAGATGGAGTCTCACTCTGTCACCCAGGCTAGAGTGCAGTGGTGTGATCTCAGTTCACTGCAACCTCCCCCTCCCAGATTCAAGCAATTCTCCTGCCTCAGTCTCTCAAGTAGCTGGGATTACAGGTGCATGCACCATGCCTGGCTAATTTTTGTATTTTTGGTAGGGGCAGTGTTTCACCATGTTGGCCAGGCTGGTCTCCAACTCCTGACCTCAAGTGATCTGCTTGCCTCGGCCTCCCAAAGTGCTGGGATTGCAAGCATGAGCCACCACGCCTGGCCAGAAGTGTTCTTTATGTTATTCTCTGTACCTTTTTTCATGTTGAAACTATTTCATAATTTTCTTTTTAATTCAATGAAAAGATAAAAGAGGAAGGATAGTTGAGCAGGAAGAAAGGAAGGGTAAAGAATCTATGTTGGCCTGAGCACATATCAGATCTAACAGACAGATAACTTCCTTGAATAAAATTAACCCCAGCAAAGAATTCATGCCTTGAAACTAGACCACAAAATACAGCCTGAGAATCATGTGTCTGCACCTACTATTAACTGTGGTCTCCTGCTCATGCTTACTTGACAAAGGCAGACATAACTTGCCAAATCCTATTTCCAAAGAGCTTCAGTAAGCAATTCACAGCTTGGAATTCCTACTATTATTTTTCTAACCAAAAACATTCTCTTGGCTATGGACTCGTACAGGTCTCCACTGCACCCAGGAGGCAAGTGACTTTCTCATACGAAGTAAAGGAAATGGGAAAAAGAAGGAAAATAAAACCTTTAGTGAGGGACTATATTTTCTGAGTTAAGCTAACAGGAATTCATGTATGACTCAATATTTTCAGATCATAACTCATTATAGTTAGATCCTAACTGTAATGTCATTACAGGAAGAATGCACAAATGCTTATTGTTATTATTTGAAAGCTCCCACCCACTTCCGCAAAATGTGTTACTCACAACATACAACGTTTCCTAAAAGCATGACGTTCGGCGACTCTGGCCCCAGAAAGACAAAGGTTGTTGTGCCCCATTCTTTCTAGGTCTAAGAGATGGCTTCATTATATTCTTTCCATCCTCATTAGCTTATGAGTTAAGTCGAGAAGGACTGAAAAACTGTTTAAAAGCTATAAGCTGGCAAAGTCAATTTGGCTTTAATCTTTGAGATGGTATCTTATTTCAACTCAGTATGTAGCACAGTTCTGGGCACTTAACAATTAGATACCCAGTAAGTGTTTCTAGAAGAAAAATGAAAAAGAAGGGAGAAGTGCATGAGTCATGGAGTAATGTGAGTTACTCCAAAAGATGGAGTAATGTGAGTTCTGCTCCAAAGGCCATTAACATTCACAGAAATGCTCTGTTTCGTATTCACCTCATCAAGTCACTCAGCCTGTGGAGCCTTTAATGGCTCCCCTTGCTCTGAGAATGAAGCCCTATATCCTCACATGGCTTGTGAAGAAAGACCTGCCTCAGCGGATCTTTGCCCACCTCCGCAGCATCATATCTCATCATTCCTTCTCTCATCAAACTCCCCACAGCTATATCTGCTCCATGCTGAACTATCTCGATTAGGTACAGTTCCCCTAAATGCCACCTTCTCTTCCCTCTCCTCTCTGGACCAATGCATACACTATGTCCTCTACCAGGAACATTCTACTCCCTGTTCTTTACTTGGCTGACATCCATTCTTTAGGTCCCCATTTAGAGGATGCTTCTTTTCTGACTGGAAAGACCGCAGTAGGAGGTCCCATCAGGGCCTATATCGCACCCAGCCGAGGGTCTCCTGCTCCATACAGCAGTTGCTCCTTTCCTGGTCTGTCCCACCCATTCCCCAGCCAGGACAGAAAAAGAGAGGACTGGACCTTGCACATGACTGCCTCCCTGGCCTAGAGCATGGCACTGATTAGGGCTCAATAAACGTTTGCTAAGTGAACGAATGTGTTTGTTAATCCATTATCACTGCACAAAATGAACACTGGAAGATAATATTACTAATGCATTAGGAGGCACAGCCAAATAGAAGTAGAAAACACCTCTGTGCAATTAAAATGCAACTGAAAATATTTTCAATTTATAAAAATCTCATCTACATTCCAATTTTTTCAGGAATTCTCTGACAAAATGAGAAGTGGGTATACATACATTGGAATAATATTTTCAACACAATACACAATTTTGTTTTCCTCCTGGGAATGCATGTTACAATGTGTTCATTGAAACATTTCAAATGTCCTTTAAATGTCTTCATAAAGTAGACACAAATCTCTACTTCACTTTGCCCACATGCAAAATCCAACTCAGGCTGGGATTAGTATGTTTAAGTTCAAACTGAAAACAAGTAAACCACAAATCAAAGACTATCACCACCCAGAAGTCATCGCTATCTCCTTCTGGTGATTTCTATGACAGTAAAGATTTCCTCTGGGAAACATTTTAATATTTTTTATTGAAATAGGAAATCATAAAACTACTTTTCTAAGGAACATTCTAATCTTTTAATAAATAATTCAACAAGCTAAATATTAACTTTTAAATTAGATGTGTTTAAGGCATCCAAACACTTCATTTTTTGCTGTTTCTAAACATAAATACATCCACTACCACATAATTCAGAGGAAAAAATTAAACCTGTATCTTAGATATGGCAACAATTTTCAATGAAGAAAAAGTATAACTGCGGTGAAAATGTCTGTATAAATGGAGTTGAGCAGTCATATTAACACATTGCTATATCTACCAGCTAGCGCTCTTCTTTTCCCATAAGAATTAGGTGAACACAGAGTCTGAAGAGTAAATCTACACAGTGTGTCATTCCACCAATGACCAACCGATGGGGATTGCGGCTGCTTGCTGGGAGAAAGTAAGTAAACAGGTGGGTAGTAAAATCACACAAAGCCAAACAAAATCTGATACTTTCCGACAATGTCTGGGTTCCAGACAGGAGAACACGAAGAGCAGGTGTTCTCTCCTGCAAAAACCCACACAGACGCTTTAAGGACTGCATGTAACAAGTTGAAGTATCTAGCCCTAAAAAGCCATGAGGCTGAAGGTAGCAACGAGCCCCATCTGTATTCTGGGTCCTTGTCTAACAGTCAAGAGGAAGCTAAATAAAGACCCCTCAAGACAAGGATGACTTTGTTCACTCCTTATCCATCTGCTTCTTCGATCTATACACAGCCCAGCTGTGACATTACTTGTCTTCTGGGAGCCTCAGGGCACCCTCACTTTACCACCTTCTCTCATGAACCAAGATCCACCTTGGTGGGAATGTGCTGGGCACACTGGAAAACACGTGCACAGTTTCTGTGGAACCACTGGTTCCACGAAAACAACTTCCTTTTTTCCCCCACATTATTGAGATGGAGATAAATCTGCATGCCTAGACTTCCAACCTTAAGGAGCACACACCACTTTCACATCACTGAGGCAATGGTGAGTCAAGGATAGAGCCCAAATCTAGCTCATTCAACCCAACATTCCTCCCACTAGAGCCCACAGTGTCCACGTTGGCAAAGACTGCCGTGAGGGAGCTGGTCGAGAGGTCATCAGTGAAACTGGAACGAGAGGACAGCTCTCACTCTGCAGACCCAGGACCTACAAAGATTTCCTCAGATTCCCAGACTCAGCCTTCAGCCTGGTTCTCAGTGTCCACTAGAATGAAAGCTCCAAGTGCATCACATCTGCCTTGTTCGTGGTTGAACTTCAGTGCCTAGAACACGGCTGGTATAAAGCCAACATACAATAAACATTTGATGGATTTTTTCGATGAATGTCTCATACCTTGTTCAGAGATGTTCTGCTCCCAAAGTCACCTCTGTTTGGTTTGTACATTAAAAACTCTAATAGGTAACGCTTATTATGCTTTACAGTCACTTTCTGAATATGGGCAGGAGAAAGTAGACAGCTGCAGAGGGGTCAATAAAAGCCAAAGGCACTGAGGGAACACTTCAAATACATGCTAAACTATTCCTTCCAGGCAAGAAAGCTGTAGCAGGCTGAATATCCCCCGCAAAGATGTCCACACCTGAATTCTGTAGTCTGTGAGTATGCACATTTCATGGCAAATGTACTGTGTAGATGTAATTAAAGTTATGAACCTCAAAATAAGGAGATTATCCTGGATTATGTGAATGGGGCCAAACTGAACACCTGAGCCCTTAAACGTAAAGAACTTTCTGTGACTGGAGACAGTTCAGATGAGACAGGAGGCGTCAGAGATTTAAAGTGTGAGAGACACTCAACCCACTTGTGGGAGAGGGGTCACACGAAAAGCGTAAGAAGGAATGACGGCAACCTTTAGGAGCAAAAACCAGCCCCTGCTGACAGCCAGCAAGGAAATGGACTTCAGTCCTACAACTGCAGGGGACTGAATTCAGCTGATATCCTGGATAAGCTCCAAAGCAGATTCATCTTCAGAGCCCCCCTAAAAAACACAGCCCCACAAACACCTTGATATCAGGCCTGTGAGACTCTAAGAAGTAGACCTAGGTACGCTCTGCTGTACCCAGACTTCTGGCCTTGTGAAATAATAAATTTATGTGGTTATAAACTGCTAAGTATTTGGTGACTTGTTACAGTAGCAATAAAAAAAAAAAATTTAAAAATACAATCAGTGAGGACCCTGACAACAGAAGTAAATCAACCTCTCTGGCCAAAATTTGCTAGTCCACTACTATGGCTCCTTCCTGCAGTCCAAAACAGATTGGAGGTTTCTGTGGGACAGAAGAGTGGCCCTGTCCTCACTCTGGGAAAGGTACATGCTGCTTTAGGAAGGACCCAAGGGAAAGTTAGGAAAAGTTCACCTGCCCAGCACACCCTATAGCCAAATACACCTTGTTGAGCAGCAAGACAATAGAAGCTCCTGCCAGGTGGCCCTGAGCTCCTCCTAGAAGTTGTTAACTCAACAGTACAAATGCAATGAGCACTCCATAACAAGTCTCCCTCATGACTAAGTGCATTTATCCCACAGATAATACTTCATATATCCACCTACCTTTGTTCTCATCAAAAGGATATCTTTTGAGTTGAGTCCAGCTCCCAGAAAATACCTGACACATAATAAGAACTCAACAAATATTGCTCAATGCATGAGTAAGATTTTTAAGTAAAAAGCAGAGAACACCTAATGGAAACTGCTCTTAACCCCAGGGAACTTTAAAAACACAACAGCATTCTGAGATCCAGTATTAATCTTCACACAAGGTACAGACTAGGGCATAAATAAGAATCTTTGGGTGAAAGGCCTTGATGATATCTGAGCAAGAACGCAGTTTTTCACGGAAATATTCGCCAGGACCACTTTGCTTGGTATGATCTAACACTGATCTACAGAAGAAAACTTCCATCTCTTTTGAGACAGTCTCACTCTGTCACCCAGGCTGGAATGCAGTGGAGTGATCTCAGCTCACTGCAATCTCCACCTCCTGGGTTCAAGTGATTTTTGTGCCTCAGCCTCTGGAGTAGCTGGGATTACAGGTGTGTGCCACCATGCCTGCCCGACAAATTTTTGTATTTTTAGTAGAGAGGGGGTTTCACCATGTTGACCAGGCTGGTCTTGAACTCCTGGCCTCAAGTGATCCACCCATCTCAGCCCCTGCAACGTGCTGGGATTACAACAGACATGAGCCACTGTGCCTGGCTGAAAACTTCTATCTTGAAGCGACTATTTTCAAGGACATAATTTCTATTACTCACGTCAATTAAATTATCAACTTCCATTTATTGAGCACCTATTGTGTGCCAGGCCCCACACCAGGCTCTTCATATGTATAACCAATAATCACAACAAAGGGTCAAATATATTAAGTGAATGTAGAAGAGATAACTGAGGCTTACGGGGACTAAATAACTGATCCGACATCAATGCTAGTAAAATATTCAAACGCGATACTCAAACCCAGATCCAGCAGACCCTCCCACACTGCCACACTTTCCCCATGTTGCCAAAACACTGCTTTCCAGAGCACCCAGATTCTGAAGGAGGCCCAGGAGAAAGTCACAATACCCTTGGCTGGAAACAGGGAAACACACACAGACACACACAAAAGAAGCAGATATGTTTCAAAATATGTCTCTTATGAAATTCCACTTTTGGTTCAGAAGCACATATTGAAAGAAGAGTTTCTCTCCCTGTCATGTTGGGCCTTGCATCTGCTTGCTGCTACTGCTGCTGTTCTTGGCGCAGTTAACTGCCCATGTGCAAGTTACCACATGTCACATCCATCTACCGTCACACATGTTGAAATTTCAACCAAACAGCAATAGAAAAAGGCTGCTTAATATAAATCAAGTATCAGTCCCTGCATTCCAATTAAGGCCATGCTTAATTCAATAAGTAAGAGTCACATTTCAAAATGTTTGGAAGTCATTTCATCCCAAAGGCTTCCTCAAAAATCATCTCTACACAAAACAATCCTGATAACTCATTCTATTCTAACTCAAGAGCCCCATTTTGAAGAGAGGTCTCTTGGTAACAGCAGAGGGGTAGAAGCAGAACCTGAGATGCTCCACAAACCCAAGAGATGTGCAGAAATCACCTGGTAGCAGCCACCTTAATCAACACCTGGTCATAAACCAATGGATCCACAAGGCACAACCACAACACAGCAGGATGGGACGCAGTGTGGCTGATGGTTCTGAAGGTGCATTACCCTGCACTCTGTCATGCTGCTAATCCTCCCAGAGAGCTACTGTCAGGTTGAAACGTGAGCTGTTAACTGTCAGATGATGAGGGCTAAACAGTCATTCTACTATGAGTGTAATTCAGGCATTATGGGAGTGGAGGGATTTTACTGGGTTGTGTACACAATAGGTGTTTAAAGAGTAAACACAAATGAAACGGAATGAATGGGCACAGCACCAGAACAAATTATGACGTCTTCTAACAACACCCATCTTTTCCAAAATTTCCATCATTCCAACTGAAAGGGTGAGCATTCTGGTCGTGTAGTGAAGCAGCCCAAAACAGTCCAAGAAAATGGTTTCGTAATGAATTTTTTTACCATTCATAATAACCTTTGACCCTCTATGACTCACAACACAAAAAAGACCAACAGGCTGCAAATGTCTGCACAAGTCAGCTTCCCTAACTTTTTAGGCCAGTTCCTTAGGGTTGCAAAGATCCCCATAGAGAAATATATCTTAATTTAAATTATAACATGGGACCGGGCACGGTGACTCATGCCTTTAATCCCAACACTTTGGGAGGCCGAGGTGGGCAAATCACTTGAGCTCAGGAGTTCGAGACCAGCTGGGCAACATAGTGAAACCCTATCTCTACTAAAAATACAAAAAATAGCTGGGCGTGGTGGCAGGCGCCTGTAGTCCCAGCTACTCGAAGGCTGAGGCATGAGAATCGCTTGAGCCTGAGGCGGAGGTTGCAGTGAGTCGAGATGGCACCACTGCACTCCAGCCTGGGGAACAGAGTGAGATGGATCTTAGCTCACTGCAACCTCCACCTCCCAGGCTCAAGCAATTCTCCTGCCTCAGCCTCCCGAGTAGCTGGAATTACAGGTACCCACCATCATGCCGGGCTCTTTTTTGTATTTTTGTAGAGACAGGGTTTCACCATGTTGGCGAGGCTGGTCTCGAACTCCTGACCTCACATGATCTGCCCACCTTGGACTCTGAAAGTACTGGGATTACAGGCGTGAGCCACCACGCCTGGCCAATACAAAAACTTTTTGATTGTCAATCAAGGGTATGAATCCCAAGGCATGTTTCCAAGGTCACATTCTAGGGTATGATCTGGCAACAGGGTCCAGAAACTGAATATTCTTAATTCCCTGGGAGGACCAACTCTCTATAAAGAATTTGTGCTATATACAATCCAAGAGTATTACAATTTCATTTTATTATAATAAGGAACATCTCTTTCCAGATACATTCCTCCTCCAGGAATCTTCCTCTGGTTTTAAGAGAATCTATCTGGTGAGTAGAAAACCAGAATCCCGGATATTAAATGATGATGTTTGGGGTAAGGAGAGGAATTTCACCAGAGTTCTCAGAACACCTAGAGACATATTTGTTCTGGAACTATACAAAACACTCTGATGGCGAAACTGCTCAGGCTCACCTGCATTTTTTGGTTAAGAATGAATGGGTATTCTCACAGAGTGCTTCTCTGAACTATTGCTTCCTAGGCTGAAAAAATTTTGTTGGAATTTTTCCTTGCAATTTTATTACTAATTAAGCTAATTAGTGTGGTCTCATCTAATTCCAGGGCCTTCCAACTACAATGTCATCTTTATGATGGGTTTTTAAACATAAATAGATATCCATCTTCCCATCAATGGTTTCAAGACTTTATTTTTTTAAATATGAAGAACCCTGTTTTCAAAAGAACTCTCGCTTAGTATTATAATAGTAAAAACATGAAAAAGCAGGTCTTCTCTGATGGAAATAAGCACAAAAAACTTTTGGCTTAAACTCAGCCACACCCAGCTTATTCCTCCCATTCACCCTTTGGAGATGGCCCAAAAGTCTGAAAGAACACTAAGAACACTTAGAATACCACTGAACTAAATTATATCACAAACTCCCAGCCAGCCGTACTTTTCTACAAAACAAAGTCATGTTGTCCAAGGAAAAACCTCACATTCCAAAAGCATTAGTGTTTGAAGTTTCTCCACTGAGCAAGTCTACTCACCAGGATTGGCTTCAGGATGTCCACGTTGGAATGAAGTACCTGCCCTGCTGCAGCCAGTTTCTCCCTTGGTAGGCCACAAAGCTCGGAAACTTCTTGGTCACCAAGTTGAATCACCTCTTCTGATTTTGATCCGTTGCACAGACTGGTCAAATGTAACTGGTAGCCTTGCAAAAATACCTGGAAGCATTTCATGCAAAGAGAGACAAGCACAACAGGATTATGAAGATCGGAAGCTGGGTCCTTGAAGTCTTTGGGAGAACTTCTTATCGATACAGCTTTGAAGATCTTAAAACAGGTACCATTGCAACAATCCAATGCATCAGGTCTCTTTACTGAACCTCAGAATGTATCAAAGCACAAGGCACAATGACAGGACACTTAAAACCTGCAGGTTGCCTTAACTCAATACCTCCCATACTCTTGTCCCTCTTGCAAAGAAAAATCCAGAGTCCAACTCATTTTCTTAAGAGTGGGACACATGATTTGGCAAATAGGAATCCAGAGTCTGAATTCCTGGAACCACTTTCATTAGAGGAACAACATCCTCACTATTTTGCAATTTATGTTGTCTTTAAGTAGTATTGGGCTGAAATATGGGGAGAAAGCATTCATGCTGTTTATCTGTAAGTATAGATATTTAAGTAAGACACAGAACTATGTTCTAACAATTTCAGAATTTGGAATTCTCCATTTTACTTGCCCTAGAGCAGAGTGCCAGAAAGCCAGGCCTCGTATCATCTCATTGAGAGGCCAATTCCAAGTCATTCTTATCTTTTCTTTATACCAAACCCACTAGAGAGCCTCTTCTTGGTCATATTTTACTTAACTGCCTTTCTGGGCCTCAACAATTCTTCTTCATACGTGGTCTAATGGACCACAAGCTTTGAAAGAAGAAGAGCCTATTTATTGTGCTCACTTTGCATCTACAGTGCTGAAACATTATAGCCAGTATTTGTTGAATGAATGAACAATGCAGACTCTTTATTACACCATTACTAACTGCCCTGTTAGTTTAAATTGGTGCAGGCTGCTGTGCTTACAACACAACCTAAGGTAAGGGATGGACCAAAAGCCTCTCAAAACCCATGTAGCTTTTGAAATACAGCAGAGCATTTGGCCTACCATGATTCCCATTAAGTTTTTGCTGACTGCCAGAGACACTCAAGCACACTTCAGTTCTACTTGTTTCTTTAACTGGTCCTTGCCACTAGGCTGTCAGCCTACAGTTAGCATCTGTGTTTAAGAATACTGACAACAGGCCAGGTGCAGTGGCTTACGCCTGTAATCCCAGCACTTTGGGAGGCCGAGGCGGACTGATCACCTGACGTCAGGAGTTCAAGACCAGCCTGGCCAACCAACATGGAGAAACCCCGTCTCTACTAAAAATACAAAAATTACCCAGGTGTGGTGGCGCATGCCTGTAATCCCAGCTACTCAAGAGGCTGAGGCAGGAGAATCGCTTGAACCTGGGAGGCAGAGGTTGCAGTGAGCTGAGATCATGCCACGGCACTCCAGCCTGGGCAACAGAGCAAGACTCCAATTCAAAAAAAAAAAAAAAAAGAATACTAACAACAGAGGGCCTTTGTTGATGTTATCTTCTGCCTCTGCCCAATCATGCTTTGTTCCCTTTCCTTTCCTTACACAAGTACTGATCCCAAGAATTTTTCAATAAATGTCTTGTGTGCTCAAAAAAAAGAATACTGACAACACAGAAACTCCAAGGACCATTCAAGGACCATCTCCATGCTTAGGATGCCCCTTATTTTAAACTAATTAGATGTGACAGATATGAAATTGGAAGAGGGCAATGGAAATTATGCTAAATGCAACTACTTTCAAAAGCCTGATGCCTTTGGCCCCTCTCCTGACCACACAATTGGTAAACATAGGGCATATTTTCCTAGTTTCAGAAGGGCAAGCAGTAAGCACATTTTTCTAATTTTAAAAATTCTAGATCATGTGAAGCAAAAAGGTTATTTTCAAGAATAAACATTTCCACTACTTCTGCTTCTTGTAAAGACAAGCTAGTATGCAGACATGAGACAGGGGAGGAAGCAGTTCCCCTTTCTGCCAGAGAATATGCTCGAAAAGTATCTCTGAAAAATCAATAACCATGCAAGCTGGGTCTGGTGCTACCCATTGCACAAGAGCTGCCTAATAATGATGCCAGAGGAAGTTTTCTATGATTCTAAAGTTAAAATTCAACAAAAACACTAATATTATTTCCAGATTTTATAGAAATTCCTTTTTTTTTTTTTGAGATGGAGTCTCGCTCTGTCACCCAGGCTGGAGTGCCACAACAGGATCTTGGCTCACTGCAACCTCTGCCTCCCAGGTTCAAATGACTCTCCTGTACTTCAGCCTCACAAGTAGCTGGGACTATAGGCGCATGCCACCATGCTTAGCTAATTTTTGTATTTTAAGTAGAGACGGGTTTTCCCATGTTGGCCAGGGTGGTCTCGAACTCCTGACCTCAAGTGATCTGCTTCCCTTGGCCTCCCAAAGTGCTGGGATTATAGACGTGGGATTATAGACCTTTGAAGTGATCTCGCCCATCCCACCTGAGCTTTGTGACACTAGTCCATTCATTTCTGTCTCCCCAGTGCCATCTCACAGAGCTAAAATTGGAGAGATTTAAAGCCTTATTCCCACAAGCTGCAGGGACTGATCTCCTATTTAATGCAAAGCAAGCAACGGTTCTCAACTCAGTGCCACTGCATCTGGCCCTGATTTTATAAAATTCTTAAAAGTCGGCCGGGCACGGTGGCTCATGCCTGTAATCCCAGCACTTTGGGAGGCCGAGGCGGGCAGATCACGAGGTCAGGAAATCGAGACCATCCTGGCTAACATGATGAAACCCCATCTCTACAAAAAAATAGAAAAAATTAGCTGGGCTTGGTGGCGGGTGCCTGTAGTCCCAGCTACTCAGGAGGCTGAGGCAGGAGAACGGCATGAACCTGGGAGGTGGAGCTTGCAATGAGCCAAGATCATGCCACTGCATTCCAGCCTGGGTGACAGAGCGAGACTCCATCTCAAAAAAAAAAAAAATTCTTAAAGTCTCCAAATATACCCTTGTCTAAAGTCTCCTGTCTTCAATATTTTAGACAGAGTTCCTCCAGATCAATAATCCTTAACCATGGTTATTGTCTCAGAACTGTGACTATTTTTTAAGTTTAACTCAACTTAAAATATATCCCTTGTAGAAGGAAGTCATCACAAATGCCAAGTGACAAGCCAGAAATCAATTTTATTTCAACCAGCTGGCCCATGACGCCAGGTTGCATATTCCACTCCTGGATGGTTTGGCAATTCCTGCCTGAATAGGGAAGTAAAATTAAGTGAAGTTGAATTCGAACTGCCTCCCTCCCCTTCACCACCATTACGAGGACAGGGGCTTATTCATTTCTTTCTAGTAGCTGCACAACGTAATTGCCATCAGCCCCACTGAGGAAGCTGGAGGCGTCAGCTTACCTTGTGGAGAATGACATCAGCCCTCAGCATCTTGTCCACAGTGGACTTTGGGAGAGACAGGTTATGATACAGGAACCCAGAGAAGGTTTCATTGTCCACCAGGAAATCCTGAAGCTTCAAGTCTATTGAGAAATAGTGTTTCGTTTTTATTTAGTAAGTAACTCCAGAAAAAAAAAAAAAAGAAAAAAGTGGGCACAACGGGACAGTGGAGAAACATATCATAATATTGATGATCAACAGTCGCCTGGCTAAGCGCACACAGGAATGAGACAGGGGAGCATTGCCGTATCAAGAGAGGTATGAAAATATTGCTTTCTGGTAACATGTTGAGCCTCACCCAGCATGTGCTCCTCAACTCAAACAGTGTGATGGTGCCATTACACACACACACACACACACACACACACACACACAGCCTTTCCTTTTCTTTTTTTAAATTTTGAGATGGAGTCTCGCCCTGTCGCCCAGGTTGGAGTGCAATGGTGCGATCTCGGCTCACTGCAACCCCCACCTCCCGGGTTCAAGAGATTCTCCTGCCTCAGCCTCCCAAGTAGCTGGGATTACAGGTGTGCAACACCATGCCTGGCTAATTTTTTTTTTTTTTAATCTTTAGTACAGACGGGGTTTCACCATGTAGGCAGGCTGGTCTTGAACTCGTGACCTTGTGATCCACCTGCCTAGGCCTCCCAAAGTGCTGGGATTACAGGCGTGACCCACCACACCCAGCCTTTCCTCGCTTTTCAAGCAAGAAGTCAAAACTTTGAAATGATCTCGCCCATCCCACCTGAGCTTTGTCACACTAGTCCATTCATTCCCGACTCCCCAGCGCCATCTCACGGAGTTAAAATTGGAGAGATTTAAAGCCTTATTCCCACAAGCTGCAGAGACTGATCTCCTATTTAATGCAAAGCAAGCAATGGTTCTCAAACTTAAGTATGCATCAGAATCACCTGGAGGGCTTGTTAAAATGCAAACTGCTGGGCCCCACCCCCAGAGTTTCCAATACAGCAGGCCTGGGATGTGACAGGAGAATCACTTACAGGTGATGCTGATGCTGCTGACCTGGGGACCATGTTTTGGCAAACTCTGGCAGAGTGCATTATGCATATCAAAATGCCTTCACAGACATGGTCTCATTTTAATTCCAAACATAAAACATGTGATACAAAGCTCTAAAACCCAGGTCTGCCGGGCTTTAGGAAAACACATAAACATATATTTAAACCATCAGCCCTATTGAATGATTTGATTGCTAAAGGATTTCATACAGAATCTCTCTAAATAATAGGACCTCTTGGTACATTTAGAAAAGGCTTCAATCCAGTGCAGCAAAACAGAAAAAGCACCACTAAGAATCCAGAATTGTAGTCCCTAGAGTTGGAGGCTGTGTCTGGTGGCGTCACTGTGTACTTCATGTCATCTTTTTGAACCTCAGTTCCTTGATCTCCAAAATGAGAGGTTTCTGACCAGATGCTTGGTAGGAGCCCTATGACTCTGAAACAGTATAGTTTTCCCTGACTCATTTGACTGTCTACCTCTCCTCCTTCCAACCCACTCTCCTAACAGCCTAACTTCTTTGTAATAACGATGAAACCAGCTCATCAGGACCACACGAACTGAGTCCACAGGCCCAGGCACTAAGCAACCTCTAGAGGGCAAACTTTGCAAACTGAAATCATTTACCGGAAGAGAAACAGGTTTCATGTGAAAATGGGGCTACAGTGTGAGGCTTAATGAGGACAGGAGTTAATCCTCGGAGCTAAGAGGGTCACACACAGAGATAAAGTAGCAGGAGGGCCTGACAGCCCAGCCAGTCTCTCATCAATGCTGCATGACCCAGGTGTATTCTGCTATAGGCAAACTTCAGTAATATTGAGTTATATAGACAGGACACATTGAGCAAGATTCACATCGCTAGAGAAATGATTCACTGCTACCCCTCTATGGCTAGCTCCTAGTCATCCCTCATGACAGCCAGTAGCTGTTCCTAGACCCAGTTAGTGTCCCTCAGAATCAGTGCTCCTGCAAACTGCTACATACCTGATGCTTCCCATCACATATGACTGTACACTGTTACCATCGGGTTCTCTACTACAGCTGTCAAACCTCAGAGCACCTGAGCTTCATTTAGGGAGCATGCTAAAATGCAGTTTCTTGGGCCCAATCCCCAGAAATTCTGAAATAGTGGGTCTACAATGCAGAGACCACGAATCTACATTTTGAATAAGTATCCCTTGCACTTTTAATGTTCAGGGAGGGAGGTGTGAAACCACAGTTTAAGGAACATTGTTTTACTTGCATGCTGCCTCCACCAGACTGTGCCTACAGGATAGGGAATATGTGTTCTCAGTACCACCAGTGCCCAGATCAGACCTGGCACAGAATTACTGCCCAGTGAAGGGTAGCTGAATACTAAATACTAGGAGATGGGATTAGGGCTGGCAAGGTTCCAAAAGTGTCTGAGCACCATCACAGGAGATTTCCTTTTAGTTGATCAGGTCCAGGAAGAGCCCAGGGATGTCAGGACCATCCCCACGCCACACCCCAGGAGTGAACCAGGATGGCTAACCACTAGAACTGCCTTCCCAGGAACAGCAAGCGACATCCGGGGTCACTTTCTGTTCTTGGGAGAACTAGGAAGGAAGGTGTAAGCTGGTGGCTTCAGCTGAGGACTGGTGTGAAAAGGTAGACACTGATCACTGTACAACCGTGGACAAAGCACCACCCTGGGAATCAGAAACCTGGGTTCTATATCCATTTATTTGTCAGGTCATTTCATGTAGTTGTGCCTCCACTGCCTTACCTATAAAATGAAGGGTCAAAAAAGGCCTCTGTGAAACCTCAACAGAAACAGAATACAGGTATTAGCTAACGCTCACTGACTAGGTGGGCCATAGAGTCCTCCTGAGCAGAGCCAGAGCAATACATCATATTGCACCAGGGAACTTCGAAACAGCTCCCTCCTTCCTAAGCAGGGTGGCAGAAGTGTGGGAGGGTGACCCAGGCCACCCTTGCAATGGGCCTAGGTCATCCTGCAACACTCTCCAGACCAGTGAGTGTGCTCAGCATGTTTATAAGACTATTCTGTTCCGAAGATGAGAACATCTGGATGTGATCAAGCTCCTACCTCCTATCAGTGAATCCCCCGATAAGACATAAGAACCCAGAGGCTGATTAAACAGTCAACAACTCTTGGCTGTGCACGTGCGTGGTATGGTAGGTTCGCTGGGTGGGGAAGCAGCAGGGAGGGCCAAAGATCCTCAGCTACAAAGAACTTGCAGCCTGATCACGTGGAAATCCACCCGTGTAGGCTTCGAGTCACGCACTAGCACCAACCTGTGTGAAAACAGGAAGGCAACATGGTGTAGTATACTGGTTCTCAAACATGACTGCCTGTTAGACTCAGCTGGGGGCTTCACAAAAATCCCAAAGCCCAGGCCACACCATGGAGCAACTAATGAGAACTGCTAGGGTAAGACCCAGGCATCAGAATTTAATAAAACTTGAATGGGCGCGGTGGCTCACACCTGTAATCCCAGCACTTGGGGAGGCCCGAGGTGGGCGGATCACTTGAGGTCAGGAGTTCGAGATCAGCCTGGTGAAACCCCGTCTCTATTAAACATATCAAAATTAGCTGAGTGTGGTGGTGGGTACCTGTAATCCCAGCCACTTGGGAGGCTGAGGCAGGAGAATCACTTGAACCTGAGAGGCGGAGGTTGCACTGAGCAGAGATTGCACCATTGCACTCCAGCCTGGGTGACAGAGCGAGACTCTGTCTCCAAAAAAGAATTTAATAAAACTTCTCAGGTGATTCCAATCAAGTCTGAGAAACAATGATGTGGAGGAAACATCAGGGTTTGGGACCAGAAAAACCTCAATTTGATGCTGTACTCCACTGTGAAATAGCTGTGTGATTGTGAGGAAGTGACTTTACCTCCCTGAGCACAAATTCTCTTACCAATTAAGTGAAGGTAATAGTATCCACATTTCAAAGATATGAAGACCAGAGATATTCATCATGGTAGGTGCTCAATATATGGTAATAATTTGTGATTACCAAAAAGATTCTTTCATTCAACTCTACCACTGTACGACACTGCCATTTATAGAAAAGATGGAACACAGTCCCTGCCTTTGAGGAACTTTCAAGGCTGAAAGGGGAGATAAAGAGGCAAATCAATTCAAGAAGGCAGAAGGAAGGATAAGAAAGCCAAAAGGAGACAGTAAATGGAAGCGCTGGCCCAAGATGAGGTTTATCTGTAAGTGCTTTATGGGGAGCAACCAGACTGGAGCCAAGTTCTAGAAAAGGACAGAGTCAAAAATCACTGGGAGCTGTGGCTGGACAGGAAGGGGCAAGACCTCTCATGATGACAATGACCAGGGCATTTTGTGGTCATAATGCTATGCACATAGTAGATTCTCAACAAATGAATAAACAAGCAGATAATCAGAGGGGAGATTTCTCAAAACCTCAGATTTGGATGGTAGGAAGGGGAGAAAAAAGGAGGGGGTGAGGACAGAGTACAGTGGCTTTGTACCTGCTGGTCTCAGTCTTCTCCACTATGTTGCTGGCAGGAAAATGGGTGAAAAGCCAAGAATATCTAGAAAGTCAGATGTCTGAAACATACCTTCTCCTCTGACCTCATCCTCATGACATGGTCCATGAGTCACCTCCTCCAGGAAGCCTGCCCGGGCCTTCCCACCCTCAAGCTGGGTTAAGAGCTGGCTCTTTTTTGTGACTTTCTTTTTTTTTTTTGAGACAGAGTTTTGCTCTTTCACCTGGCGTGAAGTGGCCTGCTCTTGGCTCACTGCAACCTCCACCACCTAGGTTCAAGCAATTCTCCTGCCTTGGCCTCCCAAGTAGTTGGAATTACAGGTGCCCACCATCACACCCAACTAATTTTTTTTTGTTTTTTTTTTTTTGTATTTTTAGTAGAGACAGGGTTTCGCCACGTTGGCCAGGCTGGTCTTGAACTCCTGACCTCAGGTGATCCACCCACCTTGGCCTCCCAAAGTGCTAGGATTACAGGTGTGAGCCACCGCGCCCAGCGTTTTGTGACTCTTTTGTGCCCAACATCCTATGTTTCCCACTAGTACCACACAGATCAAGCTGCAGTCACCCGTGATATATCCTGCTCCCAGAAGAACAGAAACTCCTTGAGGGCCAGAATTTGTATTTCCAAAGCCAGCAGTGCCTGGCACAGAGGAGGCACTCAGTGAATTGGATGAATGAATGAATGGATGAATGGATGAACTAATAAATGAATGAATACAAGTGAGTGAATAAATTAATGACTTGATGTGATTTGGGGAATTGCCAATTGCAGAGAAGTAAATTCACCTTGCAGTGAGTTAGGGAAAAGATGAAGCAGGACATGAACTTGAAACAAACCAGGTGAAGAGGACACAAGAGTTCCGCTAAGCCCACTCAGCTGCGTCAGCCCAGGTCAACAGGACAGAGGAAGGCTGAGTTAATTAAATGATAAAAATGGAGATGACAATGGCATCCGCCTCATTGGGCTGAGCTAGGTGTTAAATGAGAAAATGTACCTGCAGACCTAGTATAATCCAGGCAATGAGTAAGGTACCAGGTAAAGGATGGCTAATATCTTCATTTTCAGGAATGACTGATCTGAACAGATTTGTGGCTAATTTAACCGTAAAGCATATTCAGAATAGACAAGACACAGAAGTGGCTTTGGCAGCTAAGTTGAGATGTTGAATTTGTGATCTAACGTATGCACATGTGTGTATGTGTGTGCATATGTATGTGTGTATTACAATACATATTAGCCTGGCTGAGTTCCTAAGACAGAATTATTGAGTTCTTTCTGCTGATACTATCTATAAGGTAAAGGAAAGGTTGAAGCTGACTGATTTGTCTATTCATAACTTTATAAAAGAATAAATAAATCTAATATTTTACAGGGAATCACCAGGAATGATCATATCTGCCAGTCACTGGAAGGACAGATATAGGTGGAAGGTGACCTGGACAAAAGACCAATCATTCCACACAAGACAGGGAATACTTCCTGAACAGGATAGTCATTTAGCCATTTAACTTTGGCCAACGAGTTAATGCAGACCTGGATTTTATAATCAGTAAAATGTGTGGGTTGGAGAAGATGATCTCTGAGGTCTTCTCAACCTGACATTGAAAGGAACACAGGGCAAAACAAAATCAGCACTGGATGCAGCATCGGAGGGTCTGAATTCAAGAGTCAGCTCTGCCATTTCCTGACTGTGTAATCATGAAGCTTACTTTCCCCCTTATTTAAATCTCCTTAAGCCTCAGTTTCCTTGGATATAAAATGAGGCTAATACAGCACTTTGGGAAGCCGAGATGGGCGGATCAACTGAGGTTGGGAGTTCGAGACCAGCCTGACCAACATGAAGAAACCCCATCTCTACTAAAAATACAAAATTAGCCGGGTGTGGTGGTGCATGCCTGTAATCCCAGCTACTCGGGAGGCTGAGGCAGGAGAATTGCTTGAACCTGGGAGGCAGAGGTTGCAGTGAGCTGAGATCGCGCCATTGCAATCCTGCCTGGGCAACAACAGTGACACTCTGTCTCAAAAAAAAAAAAAAAAAGGGGGGGGGCTGATAACATTCACAGGTTGTTGCGCAAACCAAAGATCAAGAACGTGAACGTGCTCTTTCAGGGGAAAAAGCTGACTTGCTCCAAGTGTTTGCTCGGGTAACTGGAAGGTATGACCTCTGTCACAGGATGCAGAGCCGGGCTACTGCTGCCAGCAGAAGAGAAAGTCACTATCCAGCAGAAGGTCAGGAGAGCTCTCCCACCACAGTCTCTTCAATACAGAGCAAAATACTCGATCTGCTGAGCTCAGCCTCCTTGGTTTTGCCTGGAGGAGCAAACAGTGGCCTACCAACTAGCCAAGAGCTTCGCTGTGTGCACCATAAAGTGGGGCAAAGGAAAGGAAAAAGCACAAAGCACAGGTGAAATGTGTGTTTGTGGGCTGGGGAAGAAACGAGGCAGAACCCTCAGTTTCTTGCCACACATCTAAGCCTCTGGGACCAAGCTGAGGAACGCACTTGCACGTGCAGGCGGAGGGGTGTGACGCGGGGTGGGGGCGAGGTCCTGCTTTCCCAGCCATTCAGTGTTCCTTCAGTTCTCTGAGCATAGAGGACCAGAAAGGTGGGAGGAGGCAAGAGAGGGAGGAAAGGGGTTAGGCTGTCTGCGGGGAGGCAAGAGAAGAAGGAGGAGAGGAGAGGAGGGAGGGCAGCTCAGGAAGGCGGAGGAGGGAAGCCGTTTGCTGAGCTGAGCTGAGCTGAGCCAGACGGGGTTACTCTCGGTCAGTGCCCTCCAGTCCCCAGCTCGGGTTTCAAGATCTCTGTCTTCTCTTTTGCTCAACATGAAAAGGAACCAAAGCAATCAGCTACTTTAGAAGTGGGTGGAGGAGGCAAATGAAAAAACAGAAGTAGGGAAAATCACATCAGTATCCCAGGTCCAGATGTCTTCTTCAATGGACCCCCTGGGGTGGGGGTGGGGGTGGGGGTGGGGGTGGGGTGGGGGTCTCCCAGCCTGCTAGGAGCTGTCAACTGGGCAGGGCCTGGGAGGGGGAGGCAAATTCTAACTCGTGGTTTTAATCACACTGAGCTTGTCCAGCCTTATAAATAAGACCTTGAAACTTCTCTGCTACACAAGGGCTGGTAACAAATACAGTCCAGTGGCTTTATGGTATTTTTTAGTGTTTTGTTTTCCTGATGCTCTGCTGTCTTCTTGAAGAACAGATGCTGCCTGCTTCACCAATAGCTGAGCACTCTCTGGGAAGACCAGGTTGGTGGGTGCTCAGAAGAAGGGGTGAGGCAGGGTGATGCAGCTGCTCCTTCAGGTGACTCCTTAGGGCAGGGGAGAGTAGGCCAGGGGTGTGTGGTGCACGCAGCCTAAGGACACCCATGCTGTTCATCCCAGCCTGGGCTTTCCAACCCAGGAGACGCTTCCTTCTCCACAGAGAAGGCTTGCCAAGGGATACCAAGACAGACCTGAAAAAACTCAGTTCCAGAAATTTCCAGTTATATGACGTTGGGAAAGTCAGTTAGGCTCTCTGAGGGCCCCTATAAAACGGCTTGAGGGAGTGGCTCCAGTCCCTTCTGCCAGTTGAGGAAATGCTGTTTGTCCCCTCCTAAGAATGCAGCAACAAGGCACCATCCTGGAAGCAGAGAGCAGCCCTCACCAGACACCAAACCTGCCCACACCTTGATTTTGGATTTCCCAGCCTCCAGAACTGTGAGAAGTCAATTTCTACTCACTCTCAAGAATTTTCTTCTAGCAGCACAAACAGAATAAGACAATACCCACGTCTTACTGAGAAGAGGGAAGGTGGGAGAGGTTACTGGAAGCCCCTAGAATGAGGGTTGAAGACCCTGAATGTAACAAGTCCCCCAAAGAGCCAGTGCAGCCCCAGAGGGAAAGGATGTCCTGGTCACACTGGCCAGGGCGTGGAAGGGCACAGTCAGGCTGGCTTGGAAGCTCAGAAGGAAGTGGAAGATAACACTAAGACATAACATTGACCCAAATGAATTTTGGATCTGAACAGAAAGAGAAGAAGAAACAAAGAACCAACATCAGAAAAAGAAAGAAGATAGCTGAGAAGAAAACTCTGCCTGAAGACCAGAGAGGCAGAAAGATGAGAGGACACGTGGAAGACAAAAGGAGTGAAGAGAAGGTAAGAGATAGAAAGTATGAAGAAACAGAGTCCAGAATCAGGAAAGACTACATCAAACAGAAGAGGCAGAGAGAAAAAGAAAAGAGAGTTTGCGGCATTGAGTTCTCAAGGATGAGCTGGTCTCTGACTGAAAAAAAGGGCCAGACACTTCAAACACCACACAACATGGGACTAGAATCAGCCTGCAGGGCCCTGAGAAGTCCAGGCACAAAGAGAATGGAAAAAAGATGAGTTTACAAGTTAGGGATGAGATCCTTCCTAAGGCTGGTCTAAGGAAGAATTAACATGCACAATGTATAAATAGTTTAATTTTTTTCTAACTTTTAAAATTAACGGGCCGGACGCAGTGACTCAAGCCTGTAATCCCAGCACTTTGGGAGGCCCAGACGGGCGGATCACGAGGTCAGGAGATCGAGACCATCCTGGCTAACCCGGTGAAACCCCATCTCTACTAAAAAATACAAAAAACTAGCCGGGTGGGGTGGCAGGCACCTGTAGTCCCAGCTACTCGGGAGGCTGAGGCAGGAGAATGGCATAAACCCGGGAGGTGGAGCTTTCAGTGAGCTAAGATCCGGCCACTGCACTCCAGCCCTAGCGACAGAGCGAGACTCTATCTCAAAAATAAATTAAATAAATAAATGAATAAATAAATAAATAAATAAATAAAAATTAACAAAATGTATTAAGGGACATAGTAGTGCTTTGTGGGCATAGAAAAGTGACTCATATTTACTAAGCATTAGGCACACTATTAGCATTATTTTCCAGAATCTTTAAGAACAGCTTGTAAACAAAGGTATTATTATTATTCCCATTTTTCAAATGAGGAAACAGATCTGGAGAATATCTTGCTCAGAGTCATAGAACAAACAAGTGGTAAATTTGAACCCAGACAGCTTTGACTGCAAAACTTTGGTTCTTTCCACTATATCAGCAAAGTAATGATATGTTTTAAAAATGCTTCATCATGATTTTGGCCTCAAAAGCTGGGGATGGCACCTATGCTTCCTAATGTTGGAATAAGCAACATGGCAGCATAGTGTGGGGAGAAAATGCTGAGCCTGGGAGTCAGACAGACCCCGATTCAATGTACAGCTTTACTCTGTAATCTTGGACAACAGATATTACCCTTTTAAGCCTCAGTTTCCTCACCAATGAAATGGAGATAATAATACCAATTTGCCCCTGCTAGTGCTGTTTGAAGCCTTCAATGTAATAATATATGAAAAGTGCAAAATGGCATCATTATCCGGTGCAACTCAGTCTGTTGAACAGTGTCACTGAGATTGCCTTTTGGTGCCTCAACGCAACAGTGACGAGAGGACCAGAAATGGGAAAGCTTTCAATGAGAAACAAACTGGACTCCCAAATTGCTCTTTGCCACCCACAGAATAAATAAACCTTATGTTGGAAAAGCAGGAGACATGCAACACTGTTCTTGATGTTAAGAATTCAAAACCTTTTAAAGGCAGTCTGATATTTGTGGGGGTTCATGCTGTTCTGTAATCGAATGCAATTGTGTTTTCTATTCGTGTCTGAGTAAAGCTGACCTTTGATTTGATTTAGTTCAAGCAATATTTCAACATTGCAGTGGAGCATTGCACCCCACCCCCACCTGCTTACAGCCCAGCTGGGGCCAGGCCCTTGCCCTGGATGGAAATCAAGGACCTGGTTTCTGAGATGCAGCCTGGCTTTGACAGGTCTGGGAAAACTCATGGTACGTGGAAAGGTTTCAAAACATATAATTCTAAGGCCTCAAATCAAAACTTTTGACAAGTGCATACATATAGAATGTGAATTGCAATCACCTAAAGATTTCAAAGAATTTCCATTTTGATGACATTATGTTGACACGTGTGTCACCAGATCTCCCAACAAGATGACACACTGGGGGTCCACAAGGACAGAAAATATAGTCTGAGGCTGCAACCTCAACTTTACCGGCTGCCTGAATGGGTGAGGGGGTTCAGGCGGAAAATGAGAAGTGACTGTGAGTCACAGGTTGTTCTTTCTAGATGGGCCTTGGGAAACATTCCAACAGTGCCTGAAGACAGGAAGGGGAGTGAATCCGGCATTTCTTTCCAAAGCCCTCTTGGTCTCCTTTCTCATCCCAGCGAGCCCATACCCCATGTCCTGTGACTTTAGGGAAGCTTCTGGCTACCCAGAGCTGCTCTCTTTAGGATATAACGACAACAGAGCATGAGAAACTGGAATTCTGGTCTTACTACTGCCGCTTGCCAGCTGTGCTTTCTTCGGCAAGTTACTTGGCCTCTCTGAACTTCAGTTCCTTCATGTGAGTATCCCCTACATCTTACGATGATTGTGAAAAAGCAGTGAGCTAAAGAACAAGCCTGGTGGTACCTATGCTGGGCCAGGCACTGTACTAAGTGCTTCCCCTTATTAGTCCATTAATTTGCCACAACAGTCCTGAGGGAGGTACTAGTGTTATCCCATTTTGAGGAAACTGAGGCACAGAGATGTATGGAATTATCCATGGTTACACAGCTGATAAGCATCAAGCCAAGATTTGAACCTAGGGCAATCTGGCTGCCAAGTCTGTTCTCTTAACACCAAATTGTATTTCCCAGGGAATATTTACAAGACGTTAATTTTCTACCCACTTCCTTCAACTCCCTGCCACAGCCAACTATCTTGCTATGTCACCAAAGCCACCCTGCTCCCTGGAGCTCATATCTTTTTGATTTTCAAAAATCAAACCAGAATCAAAGGTCCAGAATCAAACCCCACTGAGTCCTTAGTACTATCAGTAAATCCGACAGCCAGAGAGGCATGACCCTTTTCCCTAAGTAAAATCCAGTATAACCCCTAACTTCCAAAAAGTATTAGTCACAGCCATATCACAAAGGTCAAACAGGCCGGGCATGGTGGCTCACACCTGTAATCCCAGCACTTTGGGAGGCTGACGCACCTGACGTCAGGAGTTTAACATGACAAACATGGTCAGGAGTTCAATTGGTCAACACGGCATAAACCCCATCTCCACTAAAAAATATAAAAATTAGGCAGGCATGGTGGCTAGTGCCTGTAATCCTAGCTATTCAGGAGGCTGAGGCAGGAAGAATTGATTAAACCCAGGAGGCAGAGGTTGCAGTGAGCCAAGATCGTGCCACTGCACTCACGCCAGCCTGGGTGACAGAGTGGGACTCCGTCTCAAAAAAAAAAAAAAAAAAAAAGGCCGGGCGCAGTGGTTCATGCCTGTAATCTCAGTACTTTGGGAGGCTGAGGTAGGTGGATCACGAGGTCAGGAGTTCGAGACCGGCCTGACCAACATGGTGAAACCCCGTCTCTACTAAAAATACAAAAATTAGCAGGGTGTGGTGGCGGGCGCCTGTTATCCCAGCTACTCAGGAGGCTGAGGCAGGAGAATCACTTGAATCCGGGAGGCAGAGGTTGCAGTGAGCTGAGATCGCACCACTGCACTCCAGCCTGTGCGACAGAGCAAGACTCCATCTCAAAAAAAAAAAAAAAAAGAAAGAAAGAAAGAAAGAAAAAAGAAAAAGAAAGGCCAAACAAGCCAGATTCATGCCATGAACATAAGGGAAGTGGCAGCTGAGCCACTGACTCCACACAAAAGTCCGGCTGAAGGGAGAGAGAAACTCCAGACCCAAGTCAGGATGGCAGACTGCTGCCCCGGATCTCTCTGCCAGTCCTGTCCCTTGCCGCCCCTTGACCTCAACAAGTGATATGTCCTCCAAAGGGGTCATCTCCAGCCCAGTGACAAAACGTCCAAAGATATTTTTTATCTTTTCCTGGCAAAATCCTTATAAGCTCCAGAGAGCTTCACATCCTTAAAAAAAAAGATATTTCAGAAGCCCCCAAATCAGGAGCCATACCAGGCCAGTTGCAGCCCTAGTCCTCACTGGAGAAGGCAAGATAAGGAACTCCAGGCCATGGAAGAGAACCATGAATGTTGTACGCTATCCAACTCAGATCATCACAGTTCTCACGCAGAGTGCCATTCACACGGACTGCGGTATGTATGTACCCCCAGAAACGGCTTGTCAGCCCTAGGAACAGCTTGAAAGCCACCCCTACCTGTTCTAGCCAAATTCAGCAGGTCTAGAAAATGACCTTTGCGGTCCCACACAGCACTCACTGGGCTTCTGGAGTTAAAAGGTACTGGTGTGGCCGTAACTTCGGACAGGGCAAGACACCTGCAGAGCTAAGATCTTGACTCAGAAGTTGCTGAGTTCCATGTACAGTAGAGAGAGAGGCTACCTGGCTTCCAGCCACACCACAGAATCCACAGCCCTGCCCACACCACTTGGGTCATGCCAGCTATAAAAAGATGGAGAACTTCCCCAGGTGCCCCACAAGTCTAGGTTCTATTTCCAGACCAGCACAAGCAATGGCAAGGCTAAGGGATTGGCTATGGGGGATGTAGCAGTGGACAAGGGCCTCGCTAAATGTGGAAACGGGAAACAGAGGGGAGCTGGGGAACTTCTCAGAGGGGATGTAAGGATGGCCTACCCCAGAAAGGCAAGAGGCTTCAGCTCCAGCATATGCACTTCCCAACTATGAGCCAAGGAGGACGTCCCAACCACTGCAAGGAGGTACCTGCTCAAGAGCGGACTCTGTGCACAGTGCAACTTGGAGTTGAAGGAGAGTCTGTAGTCAAGATTTCAGGATGTGGGAGAGGAGCAGGCCTTGGGACCAAGTGGATGGCTGAGCAGAAATGTTCAGTAGGAAGTAGGCTAATGGACCCATTAGCTATCACTAAGCAATACATTTTAAGTAGCTGAAAAGGAAATATACAGTAAAAATAAGACAGCAAAGGGTCCTCTCCTTCTCCAGCCCAGCCATGATTCTCAGCAGCAACAACCCCATCAGAAAGGCCTTAGCTTGGGTCAGTCTGCTTCTCACCCCACCTGAGAATGCCAGATTCACCAGAGAGGGGGCACAGCGATGGCAGGTGGCTTGGAGTGGGGAGTGAGGATGACTCCAGGGCAAGGGAAGGAAGCTTTGGAAGGGGAGCAGTGCTTCTTGCCCCACCATGCCCTGGCAGGAGCAGATGCAGATGGGGGCCTGAGGCTGACACAAGTTGGTAGGGGGCTCTCTTTTAAAAAAAAAAAAAAATATATATATATATATATATATTTTAAATCCTACTTTTGCAAACTTTATAAAAACATACCGCTGTGTAAACATATTGCTAAGACCCCCAGAGAGGACCTTGAAAATGAAAGGGGCTATGAAAAATAAAATATTTTTAGCTTCCCAGTAAATCTACTTTAGGCCTCTGGGTTCATGGCTGCCCTTCTAGTAAAGTTCTGGGAGGCAATTCTGTGAAAGAAAGAAGACCAAGACTTTCTGAAGAACTTCTGTCATCATTATTATTCGTAGGCTCTGTTGACCTGGGTTCACACAAGGGAATCAACTTTATAATACAATTTTTTAAAGCACTTTTACTTGACCCTCACAATACCCTGCCGTGTGAAGGGCAGGTATTTTATTTTCTCCCACCTTCATTCCACAACGATTCACTAACGGCTCACCATGCACCCACTACTGTGCTGAGGCTTGGGATGGAACCATGAACAAGGAGCCCACCTTGCCCTCAAGGGGCTATAGTCTAGCAGACAAGCCCACATCCTGGGGTAGTCCCAGGTGATCCCCCATGCAAGTACTGACCAAGTTTCTGGGCTGAAGCATTTTCTGGTTGTTTCACCAAAGTTCCAATTTCAAGGCAAAGAAACTTAAGGCCCAGAGAGGCCGAACAAATGGCAAAGGCCAAACAGTCAGCCAGGAACAGAAGGGGAAGCAAAGCAACTCGAATTTATTATGTGTCAACTGTGGGCTATGAGCTTCACTATCAGTCATTCACAGACATCATCTAATTTAATGCTCAGTGACCCTCAGGGCACCTAATCTTCAGGTAAACTCTAGGTCAGAAAGCATCAACACACGCCCAAAGTTCACACTTAATGAGGGACGGAGCATGGATTTCTTCCCAAAATGAATCTTAATACAAAGCCCCACACTTACTTTTATTACAATGTTTTCCAATCTTCAATCATTTACAAACTACTCTCACAAGTTTTACCATATTCACATAAAATGTTTCTTTTGAATTAACTTTAATTATATTTTTCCTGCTGAACATCCTCCTAAGCAATAATTTCCATGAAATTGCAATTTGATGTGGGTTAAAATTAAAAGTTCTCATTCACGTACTGCCTAAAATCATCCCAGATACCACACAAAACTCACCCAGAGAAACACTTATGTGTGTCAGTCTGCATCTCACAGAGACAAAATACAGGCATGTCACTTTCCCTAGGGTTTCTGAGGATTTATCCAATTTTTACATCTGAGTTGCAGTCATCATAGGGATTTAAGATGAATGAATGCTTTTCACACTGCCTTGCAAACATTAATTAATTTAGCCACCACTCAACTTGTGTGCCTGTACTCTGGTTTGGGAAGAAAATAATAAAATGTCTAAAAGGTTCCAGTGATGAGAAAAGTGGGTGAGGCACCCTGTAAGACTTCCTCCGTGGATTTCTTATTAGGATGATTTCAAGGATAATTCAAAGATTTGTCCACGGCTTAATTCCTGAAACAAGAGTTCTTCCCAGTTGAAAGATTATTAAAACAGCACAATAGAGCACTGTAGAAGGAGAACTGCCTGGAGCAGCAGGGGAGTTTAGCCATGATTTATTCCCAAAATATCCCTTCTGTGGGTTGTGTAGACTTGGGACAGTCACTTCCCCCTTCTGGGTCAGATTCTTCTCTAGAATAGAAATTCCATACGGAGAGGAGCCATATTTGTTTCGGACACCTCTGTGTCTCGGCACTTAGAACAGTGATTGGCATATAGGAGATGCTCAATAAATAAAGATTGAATGATTGAATCAACTCATTTATCTATAAATGAAATCACCAGTCTCTAACATCTCTTCCAAAAAGTGGAAATAAAACAACGCTGTAGCCAAGGAAATCATGAGAGTATCTGTGTAGAGACCCCCATATCTACAGATCATCTGGGGATAGTCCAATGAATTTAGCAGATGCAACTGAAGGAAAGAACAAGATAAACTTTCCAGCTGGAGCACAGAAGCAGGAGCTCAGTGGCCCAGCACTGATTACAGCATAGGCCTGAGCGGTAGAGTCTACAGGAAAGGTTGGTCTCCACTGGACTGATCCAAGCTTCAAGTCTTTGTCCCACAGTTACCAATGACTTGAATGAGGCCAAAGAGAGTTGTTTATCACATCTCTAGATGACAAGAAAGGAGTAGCAGATAAAACACATGGCAAAATCAGAATCTAAAATGGTTTTGGGAGGATGGCATAGGGAATCTAAACATGTAAAACAGAAAAAAGACATTTTTCCCTTTAGTCCAAAAAGCCAACAATACAACAAAGAAATGGAGACCAAGTAACTTGCAATTCTGCATATTTAAAATAATCACAATTTTGTTTGAGTACACACGGAATATGAGTCAACAAGGTGACGTGAATGCCAGAATACCTAATGCAATCTCAGACTGCATTAACGGAAATGCAGCACTCAGAACAAGGGAGGAAAAAATCCCTTTCTCCTCTGTGCCAGACTACTTTTGTAATTTCCAGTAAACTTCAAGAAGCACACAGACACACTGAAACACAACCAGAGAGGCAGAAATGGGGAGGAAAAACATTCCGGAAGAGGAAGGGAGGCCATTTTGCCTAAAAAATCATGGACTTTGGGAAAACAGTGAAAGAAAAACATGAGAGCTGTCTTCAAATATTTCAAGGAAAATAAAATTAGACTTGTTTTCTAGAAAGCATAACAGGGTGGTGAATAGTTTCTAACAATTAGAGATGTCAACACTCAGGATGAGCTACTTAGTGAGCAGTAGGTCCCCACCCTGGGAAGGTGGGTGTGTGGTAAACGAGGTGAATGAGGACAAAGCTCCAAACCAGATCAGTTTCAAGGATCCTCCCAGCCCTGAGAGAGACAGCACAGGAGGGCCAAGTTCATCATGCTGTGATGGGGGGTCAGTGCAGAGAAACACAGGTCTCTAAGTGGGGATTCAAACTGACATACGCCAGTCTCAGCTTCTCTCTGAAATCAGCAGAGTGCTATTCACAATCAGCAAAAAGTTGGCCAGGTGCAGTGGCTCATGCCTGTAATCCCAGCCCTTTGGGAGGCCGAGGCAGGAGGATCACTTGAGTCCAGGAAGTCGAGGTTGCAGTGAGCTGTAAGTGCACCACTGCACTCTAGCCTGAAAACAGAAAGAGACCCTGTCTCTAAAAGAAATAAAAATTTAAAAAATATATATATTTAAACAAATAAATAAGTAAATAAAAACAAAATCAGCAAAAAGTTACTGATTTCCTGTAGGAAAAGGCAGTGTTTCTGTGTATTTCCCCCTATACTGAGGCCTGCTTTGTGCTACAAGACAAGCAAAGAAAGAAGGAATTTAAGAAACAGCTAGGCCGGGCCTGGTGGCTCACACCTATAATCCCAGCACTTTGGGAGGCTGAGGCAGGTGGATCATGAGGTCAGAAGTTCGAGACCAGCCTGGCCAACATAGTTGAAACCCCATCTCTACTAAAAATACAAAAAATAACTGGGCGCAGTGGCAGGCGCCTGTAATCCCAGCTACTCAGGAGACTGAGGTAAGAGAATTGCTTGAATTCGAGGGGCGGAGGTTGCAGTGAGCCGAGATCATGCCACTGCACTCCAGCCTGGGTGACAGGTGAGACTCCATCTCAAAAAAAAAAGTTAAAAAAGAAAGAAACAGCTGCAGGGCAGAAAAGGGGACATACTTAGTGAACAGAGAGATATGAAACAAGCACCAACATAATAATACACTCAAAATCCAAGGGACCTGCTCTCCTCAGAGCTGTGCACACAACTGTAGAGTTTTTAGACACAGATTTGGCCTCTCTTCTCCACCTAACTCATGTCTCCAGTTTCTCAAAGAAAGCCAGGTGCAGTGGCTCACGTCCATAATCCCAGCACTTTGGGAGGCCAAGGTGGGCGGACCATGAAGTCAGGAGATTGAGACCACCCTGGCCAACATGGTGAAATTCCGTCTCTACTAAAAATACAAAATGTAGCTGGGCATGGTGGCACACGCCTGTAGTCCTAGCTACTGAGGAGGCTGAGGCAGGAGAATCGCTTGAACCCAGGAGGCGGGGGCTGCAGTGAGGCGAGATCGCGCCACTGCACTCCAGCCTGGCAACAGAGCGAGACTCTGTCTCAAAAAATAAAAGAAAGGAAATAAAAGAAGAAGAAGAAAAGAAAACTAGTGGTGTTTTAAGGCAGTCTCCTCCCCTAAGATCAGAAAGTCTGCTTGACTACTTAACCCATCAGCCAGTCTATTTCAACTGCCACACAAACTGCAAGGCAGAAGAACAAGGCCAGATGCTTAGAAATGCATCGCTGTCTTATAAGAATACTGGCTCGCATTTATTGGGAATCTACTATGTGCCAGATACTGCATTAGGTTTTATAGTTTACACTTCAAGTTAGCTGCTATTTTATAGTTGAGGAAATTAAGGCTGAGGGGTTAAATGGCTTGGTTGAGATGTCACCACTCCAAAAAAAATCATAATTCATATTCACTAAGTGCTTCCTATGTGCCAAATATTGTTTTTAAGCAATTACATGTGTTATCTCATTAACAGGTAAGAAGAGGTGTCTGAAAGGGTGCTAACTAACTTATTCACAAAGTCATGCACCCACAAGGTAATTGTGCTAGCACTCTTTCCTCTGCACCATGCTGTCTCTTGCTACAGAAGTAAAGGAAATATCCCCAGTTCTGCGTCTGGTCAACCAGCAGGGGCTCTCCAGTAAATAAGGAAGGACTGAGGCTTTGATCAGGGGTTGCTACCTCTCTGTCTCCTGCACCAGAAGAAACGCCCATGTGCAAGACCAGGACCTGCAGGTCCAGGAAACAGCATCTCGATGGCCTGGCTGTGCAGCCACGAGTGGTGTAAGTGGAAGCTCCAAGCATAGCCATACCTCTCTCTGCTGTGAAGCAGCACCTCCTCCATGCCACCCCTAAGACAGCTTTGCTTCCCTTTGTCATCAGGTCCCACATTGCCCATTGCCTCTTTTCCTGCCCGAGGAAAGCACAGTTCTGTATGCCTTTAAAAAAATCCCTCAAATCGGAGTCTGGTTTAAACTCTAGCTTTACCATTTCTTCTTTTGCCAAATGGAAAACAAACTGGTAGGCCTTTCAGCAAAGGCCAGCCAATTCCATCCCTCCCTAAGAACCAAACAGAATAAAAAGCACTTCCCTGGAGCAGTGGTAGTCATTGGTCCATGATGGGGAGGAGTAATTTATCACTGACATTGTTTAGAACCACCGGCGCATGGTAATAATAAAATGCAAACCAACTTTTATCGGCTTCGTTATTGCTTCTATATTCTCTACAGACCATGCACGTGCCATTACTGACTGCAATCAGCCAGCTGCTCCCACCAGCCTCTGTCCCCTTGCCAGGCCACTGCCTAGGAGGCGCTGCTCTGATGCTATGGCAGCCAATGCCTCAGTCAGCAAATGCCCACTCCTCAGATACTTCCTGGATGGCACGCAATAAATTGCCTGGATACTTACCAGATCAGAGGTACAGATTTCACTTTTTAAAGATAACAAGTTCAAATGCACATCAGACTAATTTAAATGACTAGGGGAAAATGAATTGCATGTTCTTTTTAGACATAAGTGCTTAACTTTCACTTATCCATATCAAGTTGCAACTTTAATTGCTCTTATATGCGCAGAAATACCCTGTCTATAAATCTATCCATTCATTGCAACCATATGGCCAACTCCAAAAAAATGCAGCAGGCAGCAATCTGCACCCCTAGCTGTCCCTAAGGCCAAGACTGTAATATTCTTCTCTGGGGACTTTTCTTCTGTCTTCCCAGAGGAGATTAGTACATCACTGTCTGTGGCAACCAGCTCCCCTAGTTTCTTCACCAATGCCTCCTGCAGAGGGGCCCTACAGGCCAGCCACCAAGGAGAAAAACCCCTTGGGGAAAATCTAATGGGAACAAGCCCCAGACACCTGGGCTACTCTCTTTCCCCGGTGCAGGTCAATTTCCAATTATAAACTGATGCAGAGAAGGTTTTCACTTACTTGAGCTGGATTTCTTGATCCGCTGTAATGTTCTCAGAACTTTGCGCATGTCCTTCATGCTGGTGTCTTTCTGGCTGTATAAAAGAAGCTTGCGAGCATCTGAGAACAGGCGAGACACACTGTAAAGCGTGCAAGAAAAGGAGAAAGGCTCTTGTTAGGCCAACTGCCTCTGCTGCTTTACAAAAGTGACTGCCAAGTGCACACGACTCAGCCTGGCTCCCAGTCCTCCACAGTCTGGCCGTGGCCCACTCCTATGGCTCCCCACACCCAGCTCCATTCATCACCATGTTCCCTCCCTCACCCGTCATCAGGGCCCCAAATGCCCTTCTCCATTGGTCAACACACCCAAATCTTACCACCCTTCAAGGCCTGGCTCACCATGCGTGTGCACACACATGCATGTACACACATGCCCCCAGGGCTGACTTATCCATGAGGCACAGTAGGCTCAGTGGCCTGGGCCTGGGATACTCTTAAGGGCATATTAAAATGTTTTAATTTATTTTAAAAGCAGAATTAAAAGTTAATACACTAAAAATGTATAAATAATCATGAATCTGGTCTGGATTGTATTCATCTTTATACCAATGCAGTCATGAAATATAATTTTTAATATTGTTG